>NC_080076.1:80058361-80358361 GCF_949987535.1 Balaenoptera acutorostrata
TCCCCGAGGCGGGGTGAGCCTGTTTCTTTTTTTTTTTTTAATAAATTTATTTATTTTATTTATTTATTTTTGGCTGCGTTGGGCCTTCATTGCAGCTTTGCGGTGTGCGGGCTTCTCATTGCAGTGGCTTCTCTTGTTGCGGAGCATGGGTTCTAGGCGCGCGGGCTTCAGTAGTTGTAGCTCTCAGTTTCCAGAGCGCAGGCTCAGTAGCTGTGGCGCACGGGCTTAGTTGCTCCGCGGCATGTGGGATCTTCCCGGACCAGGGCTCGAACCCGTGTCCCCTGCATTGGCAGGTGGATTCTTAACCACTGCGCCACCAGGGAAGTCCCGAGCTTGTTCCTTATATGGGGTGAAGGTAGGGGTGTGTCCAGGGGTCAGGACGGAGGGGTGGCTTAGGTGTTTTGCCCACCCCTTAGGTGGTGCTGTGTGCAGCGGGCATGCTCAGCGCCCTGCTTTCGCTCCCGACCCCCTGCTTTTGCTCCAGGCTCTTCAAAAGTGGCAGTTGGGTTTTGTGGTCTCTGTGTATCTTTTGTCCAGAATTTGCCCCAACTGTGCATGCAAGCAGTTATTTTTGGTCCTGTACAGTTTCTTTGTATTTTGTCGCTCAAGGAGAGGTGTGTCCAGGTGCAAGAATTGCAGCAGAGGGGCCCAGGTCCCAGCCTGTCTCATATATACATACCGTGGAATACTACTCAGCCGTAAGAAAATAACAAAACAGTGCCATTTGCAGCAGCATGGATGGACTTGGAGGGCATTACGCTGAGTGAAGTAAGTCAGACAGAGAAGGGAGAATACTGTATGATATCACTTATATGTGGACTCTACAAAATACTACAAACTAGTGACTATAACAAAAAAGAAGCAGACTCACAGATACAGAGAACAACTAGTGGTTACCAGTGGGGAGGGAGGGGAGAGAGAATGTAGGTGGGGGAGTGGGAGGTACGAACTATTGGGTGTAAGGCAGGCTGCAAGGATGTATTTTACAATACCAGGAATATAGCCAATATTTTGTAATAAATGTGAAGGAACTGTAACCTTTAAAAATTGTATAAAAATTTTTAAAAAATAAATACAATGAAGGCAAAAATTAGTTAATTAATAAAATCAAATAAAGCAAAAGCACACGTCCATAAAATCATTTTGAACAAGTAATTCAGCCCTTCTATATCGTAGTTTTCTCAACTGTAACGTGGGGATTTTTATAATGCTTCTCTGTTGTTTGTCAATATCCACTCACCCTTCTGGAAAGCAGTACTCTGAATTTAGTTGGGAAACATCCCTTTCCCATTCTCACCCACGTGGTTTGGGTGGGGTGGGCCTTCTCCAGACCTGGGCTACAAGAATAGGCCCTGATTAGACTAAACTGATTGTCACAGTGATCGAGTTGGTGATGACACATCACCTTCTCTCTGAAAGACAATGAGATATAATGAGACTTTTGCTGATGCTTCTGGGAAAGAGACTCTTGCTTTGCCTCTCGGGGGTTCAAAGCTGGGAGGAAGTAAAGACTGGAGTGGTTACAGCCATCTTGTGACCTTGAAAGAGACCCTGGATGAGAAAAGTGCCAACACAGGGGAGGTGGAATCAGCGAGGCCCAACAAGTGGGTCCTGGACCCAGGCATTCCTGAAGCTGGTTACCCCAGGACTGTTCAATTCCAGAAGCCAATAATAATGATCATTTGCAACTACGCCTTTTTGGCACAAGGTGACCACAGTTGGGTTCTCCAGCCTCGCAACCAGAACAGTCCTAACTGCTGCTCTGATCTACAGGATTAAATGAGATGGTAAGGCTCAGAAAATACTTAACACAGAGTAAGGCTCGTACACACAGAGTTATTATATTTTCAATGTGACTGGGGGGGAATCTTTCATGGAGTGCCGTACAAAATGGCATGCCAGCCAGATCCTAAAGCCTCCCCTCCCTTCTAAAACCAGCATTTTTCAGCCTGCCTAAGAGTCACACAGACAGCAGCACACCAGCCGGGTGCCCTGCTAAGCTAATTAGCCCAGCGACACAGGCGTTATGTGGACTTGCCGGAGATGATGTTTTGCAAAGTTGGGGTGAAATATTTAATTAATCAAAGCTGCTCAGCCAGTTGTCACACCGAGTCAGTGTGCGCTTGGGCGAGGGCTGGGCCTCCGTGGAAGGATGCCCGGGCGGACTTCTCCTCAGCCTTCCATCGCCTTCACCACGGAAACCGACTGAACGGCATCGGCCACGCTGGTGAATTTAGAGCACTTGCTCCTGGCACCTGACATTTCACAGCTCCAGGGTGTCTAGGGTGCCCAGGGGCAGGTCGCCATGTGTCCCCGGCGTCTCTACAGCACCGTGCCAGAGCAGCTGAGATTACACGGTTTGAGGAGTAGACATTCCCACTGGGGGACCAGGTCACGGGAGAGGAGACCAATGTTTTACGTATGTGAGTGTGCATGCGTGCGTGTGCATGCGTGAGTGTGCATGCATGTGTGTGCATGCATGAGTGTGCATGTGTGAGCGTGCGTGCGTGTGTGTTTGGTAGTTTATCCATAAAATATTTCAGGAGAGACACTCATTGCCTCCAAGGAGAAAACTAGGGGCAGAGAATCCCGAAATACTTTTTTTCTGTTTCCAACATATTAAGTGACAAAGCCAGTTACAAAAATGCATGTCAAATATTTTGATAAAAATGTATATCAGGGGCTTCCCTGGTGGCGCAGTGGTTGAGAATCTGCCTGCCAATGCAGGGGACACGGGTTCGAGCCCCGGTCTGGGAAGATCCCACATGCCACGGAGCAACTGGGCCCGTGAGCCACAATTACTGAGCCTGCGTGTCTGGAGCCTGTGCTCCGCAACAAGAGAGGCCGCGACAGTGAGAGGCCCGCGCACCGCGATGAAGAGTGGTCCCCACTCGCCACAACTGGAGAAAGCCCTCGCACAGAAACGAAGACTCAACACAGTCATAAATAAATAAATAAAAGAACGTGAATTTCTTTAAAAAAAAAAATGTATATCAAAAATAACAATATAATATTTTACATAAAATTATACCCATGCCGGGCTTCCCTGGTGGCGCAGTGGTTGAGAATCTGCCTGCTAATGCAGGGGACACGGGTTCGAGCCCTGGTCTGGGAAGATCCCACATGCCACGGAGCAGCTGGGCCCGTGAGCCACAACTACTGAGCCTGCGCGTCTGGAGCCTGTGCCCCGCAACGGGAGGGGCCGCGATAGTGAAAGGCCCGCGCACCGCGATGAAGAGCGGTTCCCGCACCGCGATGAAGAGTGGCCCCCACTTGCCGCAACTGGAGAAAGCCCTCGCACGAACCGAAGACCCAACACAGCCAAAAAATAAATAAATAAATAAATAAATAAATAAATAAAGTAGCTATAAAAAAAAAAAAAACACAATTAACATGCTATGTGCAGTTAAAAAAAAAAAAAATTATACCCATGCCATACATATTTTTAACCACAATAATGTATATTTTAAAATGTAGTTTATTTCTGATAGTATGCATTTTTAAGTAGGTAACATACTTGCATGTTCCAACATTTTTTAAAATAATAAAAATAATTACAAGTACAGCTATACAACTTAATGTGTTTTTACACACATACACCTTTTTTCTGTCCTCACAACAACCCTGTGTGCTACATACTATTATCCCATCCATTTTACTGATGGAGGAACAGAGACACAGAGAGGTTAAGTTATATGCCCACAGTCACACAGCCAGTGAGCAGCAAACTGGAGCAACGTGCCTTGGAATCTGAGCACTTAAGCTCTAGGCGGGGCTGCGTCTCAGTGCCTCTGGGTCCTGTTTCAGTGTTCAGATTATAAAAGTATATGCTCACTGGGGAAAAAAACTCAGAAAATACAAAAGAAGGGAAAAGGGATCACCTGAAATTGCACCACCTTAAGGTATTTTGTTATATATTTCTCCAGCCCCATTCTGTATGTATTTATGATTTTACGTAAAAAATGGGATAGTATTTGACATACATTTTTGTAACCTGCTTTGTTACTTACTGGAAATATACTGGAAATATAAAAAATTATTCAGGTATATACATATTGAATACTATCGAACACACACAAACACACACACACACTCTATATGTATTTTTTTCCGGATTTACATAAATGGTAACCTATGCCTTGTTTTTTCCTTTTCTTTCCTTTTCTTTTCTTCCTTCCTTCCTTCTTTCCTTCCTTCCTTCCTCCCTCCCTCTCTTTCTTTTTCTTTCTTTCTTTCTTTTTCTTTCTTTCTTTCTTTTTCTTTCTTCCTTTCTTCCTTTCCTTCCTCTCTGTCTCTCTGTCTCTCTCTCTCTTTGTTCTACTTATTTTTTCTGCAGCTCACTCCTTATTCATATGGGCAGAGCTTCTCATTCTTTTATAAAACAGCATTGTGTTCCGTTGTTTGCTTGTAGTCTAATTTCTTTTACTAGTCCATACTGGTAAATATTAAGGTTAAATCAAATCTTCACAGAGGAGGTGACATTTGAACTGAGACCTAAGATAAGGCAGAGAGGTGAAGGTCAGGATAGGAGGGAAAGAAAACAGAGTCAAGATGTAGGAAATAGCACATGCAAAGGTCCTGAGGGCCATGAAGTAGAGAGAAGTTGTGCATGGCAGTGGCCCAGAACAAAGCAGGGACACCAGACAGTGTCTGAGGTAGGCAGCAGAGAACAGACCC
This sequence comes from Balaenoptera acutorostrata, assembly GCF_949987535.1. NCBI lineage: Eukaryota > Metazoa > Chordata > Mammalia > Artiodactyla > Balaenopteridae > Balaenoptera > Balaenoptera acutorostrata. Next base: position 80,063,039 of record NC_080076.1, read on the forward strand.
TGCTGGGCATTGCTAGTTCTGGTGAAAAGTCCCATCTCCATCCTAAGAGCAATGGACACCACTGACAGGCATGCATTTCTGGAAGCTAAACAGAAAAGTCCCACTTCCCCTCCTCTAAGAAGCCCCACCCAGGCCTGAGCTCCCCCACCCCCAATGGTGTGGATTGAATCGGGCAGGAGTCTTGACCCCATGCTCTGTCCCAGGTGGCCTGTCCACTTTCTCCCAGTTAGCCAGAGTCAGAACTCAAGGAACTTCCTCCATCCTGCCCAGGCCCCCTCATTCTGCCCCAGGGCAAGTGTTCTCTGCAATGTATTGGGAATTTTTGTCATCTCCCACCCAGGAGTGGGTATATAAAGATACAGGGGAGGTGTTAAGCCTTCGGTAATTATCACCTCTGGGGTGGGAGGAGGGAGTCCAGATGGGGTCAAGTGGAGAGTGAGTTTATTTCCCTCCAAATTCCCCTGAATTCCATGTTCCCCTTAAGTCCTAAGGCCTAGGCTCAGGGATGTGTGTATATATCCCTCCGTCAGAAGCAAGGGGAATTGGTGCCATTGCTGCCTGATTTCTCAAACAGAGGGGCTCCTGTGGAACCCACAGAAGCAAGTCCGCTTGGGCTAGAATTAGGCTGGGTATGATGGCAATCGCCTCACAATCTAACGACAATTTTCATTTGATTGGACCAGAAAGCCTCCCACTACCACCACCTTTCTGTAAATCAAGAATGCTTTCTCCCAAGCCTCACTTCCAGAATGAGGCATGTTCATGTTTTGATTACGATGTTCCCATTTTATGAGCCTCAGAGTTCCCCTGAAATGCCAAAAAAAAGGGCTGAGAGGGAGACAGAAGTGGATCCCAGATTTCAGAAGTATTCTAAGACCTCATGAACCCTATGGGGTCAGAAGGAATTGATATTCTGAACCCAAGCCACATCTCTGAAAAATCTTCTCTTCCAGTCCTTGAATCTCTTTTGCTAAGATGCCAGCAACAAATGTGTAACTGGTCTACCCACCATCCTCCTGGCATTTCCAATTGATTCCATACCTTTGCCAGGGTGATGGGTTTTTTTCATATAGTTATAATTATCATTGTTGCTGTATGTTTTAGGTTCTTTTAAGTGTATCAATTTATTCAATTCTCTCAATAGTTCTATGAAGTAAACCCTATTGTTATTTCCATTTTACAGATGAGAAAATAGACTGATGGAAGAAACTGGGCAGGTTAAACAGCTAATTAGTGGCAGTGCTGGAATTTGAACCTAGGTGGTCTCACCCTACAGCTGCTCTGTCTAATATGGCAGCCACCAGCCACATGTGGCTATTGCACATTTGAAATACAGCAAGTCCTCATGGAGATGTACCATGAGTAAAATACACACTGGATTCTGAAGGCTCAGTATGAAAAAGAGAATGTAAAATTTCTCACTCATTTTTTTTATGTTGCTTGCATGTTAACATGAGAATACTTTGGACATACTGGGTTCCATAAAAATATATCATCAACATTAATTCATCCTGTTTCTTATTTTTTTTTAAATGTGGCCGTTAGAAATTTTAAAATCACATGCGCGACTCGTGCTTTATTTATGCTAGACTCTAGCGCTGGGCTAGAGTCTTAACCATCAAGCTGTATTGTCTCTCAATGCAAAACATAGCACCCCTCTACCCCTCAGGGCTCAACCATTTCTTTTCCCCTAAAAGCAGATGATGACTTGGCGTGCACACCATCTCATTCTCTAGTTCCTGCCTCTCTCCATCTACACCTCCCACTGCCCTTCTCACTGGAGAGATGTCCCCACCCCAGACTCACCACCCTTGCACTCACTGTCCTGAGCCACTGACCAGGGAGGCCAACGTGCCCCGTTCTCTCTTTCTGCTCTTCTTGTGCATGCTGTTCCTTGACCCAGAACACTGTTCCCCGCCTTCCTTGATTAACTCCCACTTACTCCATTTCTTCAGGGATGCTTCCTCTGTCCCCCAAGTTTCCCCATAAATGCTCTCATGGCATCCTGAGCCTTTCCTTCATGGCACAATCACCGTTTATGATTACATATATGTGGGATTTTATGATTACTGGCTTTATCTGTTAGAATTCAATCAGGAGTCAAACATCACACCAGTTATTTTAACAGAGAGAATTTAATATAAAGAATTGCCAACCGGGTTAACTGGAAAGAGGGACACTAACTTATCTCGGGGGTACCAACTGCAAGGAGATGCTACCACCTCCAGGACTGGCAAATAAAGGGAAAAGGTTGGAATTATTAAAACTTAGAAGCTTAGAAGAGGCACCCCACGGAACTGACACTTGGCTGGTGAATCTAAGCTCAGAGAAGGGTCCCGGTGGGGCTGGATCCCTGACCTCTGAGGAAGAGCACTGTCGGCTGGTGTTGTTAAGAGGGATGTGATGAAGCTGGGTCTGCATCCACTGGAAAAAGTGCAAACGGGATCCAGCTGTTGTTACAAGAAGGCCTCATCCCTGTGGGGTGGGCGGGGGGCACAGTACTGGGTGATTCGCACAGGAGCTGCCAGCGGACGGAAAGGAGCAAGTCCCCTCGCCTTCTCCTGACCCCCTCCGTTGCTCCCTGCTGGCAGAGCCCAAGAGAGGGCCAGGCACGGCAGAAACGAGCTCTGCAGAGTCCCAGCCTCGGCATCCCAGCGCAGGGTATAGAAGGGGGGTGCGGAGCTGAGAGGTAGGCATAACTGGAATGATGGCTGACTTCCTCACCAGCTTGTAACCTCCATGAGAGCAGGGACTGGGCTGAACCATTCTTCTCCCTGCATCTAGAACACAGCGAGTGGAACGTGGGAATCAGGAACACAGACCTTCGCCTTGGAACTGGGGGCATACGGGAAGTCACTTCCCAGTCCCCAGGCCCATCAAGGGCTTGCTTTGGGGATAGTTTAAGGACGGCTGAAGAAGAGCAAGGAGTTATAGATTCTGTCATTGGCTTAAACATCATAGCCCACAGCTTTCTTATCTATGGTGATGTACATGCCCAACTACATTGACTGTGTTCCCTAAACCTCGGCTAGGGTCATGGGTCTGACTGAGAAGAGGACAGACTACTTTAAATCAAGACTTGATCAGGAATGTGGAGAAGCGTGGGTGCCAGGGCTCATGGTCCGTCGTGCCCAATGACATGCACATCCTAGGTGGCCAATAAATACTTGTTGAATAATAAATAGATGGAGGAATGGGTGAATCTATGTGCAGGAATGGATTCATCTAGAGACACTCCAGCCTATTCACAAAATAACAGGACTCCACGTGTAGAGAAAATCTTGGACTGGGTTGAAAGAAATAATGGAGCTCAGCTTCAAGGACTCACAGTAACAGTTTACAGATTGGGAAACTGATCCTCAGATCCCTGGGATTTGTTGGGAAATTCAGCAAGTGGGAGCTCTCATCTTTAGTATCAATATTATTATTTTTCAAATAAACTCTTCATGCCTATTAAGACTATAAAAGTGAGACTTTTAATAATGTAAATATTTCATTCACTGTTGCCCAGTTCAATAAATAATGTAAGAATCATTTATTTTTAACTTCAAATGTTCAAAATTATGCTCATTGATTTTTAACTCGCTCTTTGCTTGTTTTTAAAAATAAATTATGGGGCTTCCCTGGTGGCACAGTGGTTAGGAATCTGCCTGCCAATGCAGGGCACACAGGTTCGAGCCCTGGTCTGGGAAGATCCCACATGCCGCGGAGCAACTAAGCCCGTGAGCCACAACTACTGAGCCTGCACGTCTGGAGCTTGTGCTCCGCAACAAGAGAGGTCGTGACAGTGAGAGGCCCATGCACCGCGATGAAGAGTGGGCCCCGCTCGCCGCAACTGGAGAGAGCCCTCGCACAGAAACAAAGACCCAACACAGCCAAAAATAAATAAATAAATAAATAAATAAATAAATAAATAAATAAAATAAAAAATAAAAATAAAAATAAATTATGTGTCAGAGATGTTAATATAGATATAAGTGCACATATATATACTTTTGCCATCAGCTGCTCATGATAAGTGACAGTTAAGAAATTACAAATAATCAAGGTTGGGCCTGGAGCTGCTCGTATTAATCCCAGGAATTTGGGGGTGAGTTTTACTTCTCTTCTCACTGGCTCTCTCATGTGGGTGAACCACAGTTAGATTTCTCCTGGCAACTCAGAATGTTTGTTATGTGTCCCTAGCAAGTTGGTGACCTCGGACAAACCATGTAACCTCTCAGGGCCTCAGTTTCCCAATTTGTAAACTATTAGCCATCTCCAATGTTTCTTCCAGCCATAAACAACCATTCGAATAATCAGAATCCTCAGCCCCTGATTTATATCAATTAATGGAATCTCAGTGTATTCCATAGGTCTTTCTTACTCCTAATGGTGGGGACAAAGTGATTTCAGAGGCTCAGAAATAAGATGTGGGCAGCCTACATGCGCTAATAACAACAGAATTGGACTCACACACAAAGGAAATGAGATTCCCAAGAAATGCCCCCATTTATGAAAGGGCAGAAGGAAAAAAGGGAGAAACTTTTCATACTGCTGAGGTTTAAACACTTGAGAACATTACCCAGGCATCGGATATCTCGGGAACCAAGGGAGCTGGCGTCCCACTAGGTTAAAACACATATGGAAAATGTTAAACAGGGAGGCGAGGGAAGTAAGAGTCTACATGAGTTCAGGAGACACCTCGATTTGTTTCTGGGAAAGGAGGAAATTGTCGTACACGGCAAACAAGTCGAAAGGTTGAATTAAGCTAAATCCCAATAGAGGAAATCGGCACAGAGTGGGGATGGGTCAGAGTATAATTTTTTCTTTCTTTCTTTCCGTGTGTGTGCGTGTGTGTGTGTGTGTGTGTGTGTGTGGTGTTGGGGGAGGGGCGTATTGTTCTCATTCCTTTTCCTCACATTCTTCTATTAGTAAAACTTCTCTGCTCAAGATTCTTAACCAACACACCGTAGAAATTAAAGTATTCTGAGTTCTAATCCTAATGTCACCACCAGCTTGTTGAGTGACTTTCAGCAAATTTCTTAACCCAATATGGACCTCAATTGCCCCTAATGGCATCTGGTGGTGGATTTGCTTATATAGACCTCCTTGGGTGGAGAGCAGGAAGATGGGATTCAAGACCCAAGGTATTCATTGGAGGAGACCTGAGTTATCCACATTTCCATCTGCACATCCCAAAGTTCACTCAATCCCTTGAAGAGAAAGATGCAGCTGGAGCACTCCTTCCTCCACTGTCCACGGGTAAGGATGGCTCTGGATTTTGGATAAAGACAAAGTTGTAGGAGTCTTTCGGATGTGTAACTGAATCTTTTTTTTTCTCATTTAGAAGGTACAGAATAAATTTTATCACAGCATTGTCCATAATAGCCAAAGAAATGGAAACAACCTCCACTACAAATCAAAAGGAATCATGAACATGTATATATGAGAACATTGAACAGCCGGTAAAATTCAGGTTTTCGTAGATCTGGTCGCATGGGAAAGTTCCTTTATACACAAGCATAACAAGCAGGACTTAGAACTGTACATAAACTTAGAGTCTAAATTTATAATATATATGCCCATGTATGCAACAATTAGGCACAGATTTAGGGATTGGTAAACTACCCTGGAGGTAATATCCAGTTCAGTGTCTCCCTTTTTTTTTGCCTGTGAGCTAAGAATGCTTTTAAAAAAAAAAAAAAATTTTTTTAATGATTAAGGGGAAAAAAATCAAAAGAAGAAGAATGTTTCAGAGCACATGAAAGTTGTGTGAAATTCAAATTTCAGCGTTCAAAAATTGTTTGATTGGAATGTGGCCATGCTCATTCTTTTATGTGTTACCAATGGCTTTCACACTACAATGGCGCAGCTGAGCAATGCAACAGAGAACGGATGGTGGTAAAGCAGAAAATACTGCTATCTGGCTCTTTACAGAAAAAGTTTGCCGACCCATGCACTAAAGGACAGCTAGGAAGAGTACATACCCAAGAGTTCATTGTGGGATGGCTGGATTGTATAGGCTTTTTGTTTTATTCTTAAAAGTTTCTGGCAATTTCTACCTTTTCCAAACAATGTCTGTTTGATGACTTTGATACTAAACAAAACATGCCCATTTATTAAAACTCTGGCAGATAGTGAAGACCTAAACAGACATTTCTCCAAAGAAGACATACAGAAAAGATGCTCAACATCGCTAATTACTAGAGAAATGCAAATCAAAACTACAATGAGGTACCACCTCACACTGGTCAGAATGGCCATCATCAAAACAGTCTACAAATAACAAATGTTGGAGAAGATGTGGAGAAAAGGGAACCAACCCTCTTACACTGTTGCTGGGAATGTAAATTGGTGCAGCCACTATGGAGAACAGTATGGAGGTTCCTCAAAAAACTAACAATAGAGCTACCATATGATCCTGCAATCCCACTCCTGGGCATATATCTGGACAAAACTATAATTCAAAAAGATACATGCACCCCTATGTTCATAGCAACACTATTCACAATGGCCAAGACATGGAAGCAACCTATAAGTCCATCGACAGATGAAGTGGATAAAGAAGATGTGAGATATCTATATCTACAGTTACAGATATATAGGTCTATCTATATATATAATGGAATATCACTCAGCCGTAACAAAGAATGAAATGCCATTTGCAGCAACATGGATGGTGGAAGTAGAACACGGAGCCTGCATATTTGACTCAGACCCTTCTTCCCCCAGACGGCAAGATGGATAGCACTCTGCAGAAGTGGAGGACAAGTTAAAGATCCCTCCTGGTACCCTTGCCAGGGTGTCCAAGAAGGTCATGCCTCCGTTTATCACAGCTGTGCGTGCTGTCCTGTCATTTGCCTTTTAAAACTCTATTTAACCATCAGATCACTTTTCCATGTAAGAAAATCCCGGCCACGAATTGCAAGCCATGAGCTGCTGACCAGATGCACCAGCCTTAGAGTACATGAGCTGCCGGCTTATAATAGTTAACGCGGGCTCCCCTAGAAAAGCCTGTAGTTAATAATATCCCCTTCTCCACTCCCCAGGGACCCCCTGCTTCCTCCACTCCTGTCTCCAACACCCCCTAGGCATGCTAAGCACAGAGAACCCGGAGAACAGAATGGGCAAAGGCCCACAAGGATGCATGCCCATTTGGCATCAACACTGAGGTCAAAGGTAGTCGACGTGGCGTGAGCGACAGCAGGAGGGTCTTGGGGCAGATGAGATAGCGGATTGCCGAAAGGGGGCTCAAGGCTCTAATGAGAGATGGAGACAAAGGAGAAACATTCTTTAGGGAGGCGGCATCCGGTGGAGTTGATGTGCTCTGGACCAAGCATCAGACACACCTGGAGCTATTCCCAGCCCTGCTGTTTACAAGTCCCGGGACCACGGGTAAGTCCCTTAATCTCTCAAAACCTCAGTTTCCTCATTTAAAATAATAATATTAATTGCCACTTCCTTGGGCTGTTATAAGAATTAAATCAGAGAATGCAAGGAAAGAGCTTAGCACGGACTTTGGAACATACTAAGCACGCAATAAATAACAGCCATGTTATTATTATCATTCATATTTTTGTCATTATTATTATTATTATTGTGGCATTAGGCTTATTGGTTTGGAGGTGGTTTCAATGTTTAAGGTTCCTTGTGATTCAAGCGACCAGATGAAAGAGAGAAACTCTGGAAGCTTCTGCAATCCTAGGAGGACGTACGGGTGGTGGAGTAACTGTGGGCTTTCATATCATAAACCCAGGTGATCGGAATCCCAGCTCTACCCTGAGCTAGTCAGTCTCACCTTTCTGAATCTGAGTTTCATCACCTGCAAGATGGTGATCATGGAATTTTCCTCATTGTAGAGATCGCAAAACAAAGAATAAAATTAAAACATCTCTACAAATCACTTACTTTCTTGTGACTCTGCATGATGGGATTTGTTAAAAAGGTGAATGAGTGAGCTGCATTGCCTGTTGCCCCACCAGTTCCCAGACCTCACTACTTCTCTCATCCGATTCCCACCCTCACCATCACCCCATGCCCACCGCTGCCAAGGTCTTTATGATCTGAAATCATCTTTCACATTCTATCCTGTCTCATCTCTGAAAGGGCTCCATTGTGCTGGAAGGGGCTTACTCTGAGTAGATTTCCTTGCAAAAGTTGCCTGGCCTTATCGAGGTGCAAATGGGAACCAGATTTCTCTCCTTTAGAAGCTTCCCAAGGTTGCAAACTACTGGGTTGGTCTGCCTTTATATTCTGAATTACTGGGCCAAGCTTTGGCCAACAAAACAATATTCTTCAAGATTAGAGTGAGAACATGGAGAGAAAGGAACTTGACTGGCTGTTGGGATTAGACAGTATGTTCTTCCCTGGAAGACAGCATCACTGAGCATGCTTTGGGATGCAAGGAAAAGAATATTAAGGTGGCTTAAATGGGAGATTACTTTTCTCATGTAGCAAGAAACCTGACCGAGGCAGTTCCAGGATTGTTACAGTAGCTGATGATGGCAGGGATCAGGGCAAGATCCACGATTCTCTTGGCCGTCCCCTCATGGTCATGAAATGGCTGCAGCCACTGTTGACATCAAGCCCTCACAAGATAAAACCCAAAGTGGATAGAAAGGGGGCTGGTGAAAAAGGATTCTCTCCTGGCAAATCTCTTTTTTTAGGCAAGAAAATATTTTCTGGAGGCCTTTGTCAGAGCACCCCCTTACATCTTATTGGCCAGATTTGAGTCACTTGTCCACTCTAGACAATCATGGACCCAGGGAAAGGGGTTGGCTGATATTGACACAGCTCAATTGTGATCATTCCCTGGGGCTTGGCTTGTTGTCACCTTGAAGGAAACTGGGGTTTTGTTAGCAAAGAAAAAGAAAAAAAAATGGCAAGGAGGTCAACTATCTCAGAGAGATGCTCCTTGGGGACCATGTGTGATCATCCTCTTTGTCTGTCCTGCCTCATCTGGCACAAAGTCAGGGCTCCACAAATCTTTGTTAAAAGAATGAATGAATGTATCCAACCTGGCACTTACCATAACACCTAGTACTTAGTATGTGCTCAGTAAACATTTGTTGAACAAATGAATATGTCTGTCCCAGTGCCTTGAGGAGCACTGAGAATGCTCAGTAATAAATTGCTGAATCGACTATAATACCCAATTCTCGGATTCCTTATTTCTTAAAGAAACTGAAGGACAGCAAGGGCAGGGAAGATGCTATTTATTGAAACACTATTCAGAGAACCAGAGAGATTGTTTTAGACCACCTACTGGCAAACTTTTCCTATAAAGGGCCAGATAGTAAATATTCTAGGCTTTGCAGGCCAGATGGTCTCTATGGAGACCATTCTACTCTGCCATTGTAGCACGGAAACAGCCATAGACAATACATCCATGAAAGGTCCTGGCCGTGTGTGAATAAAATGTTATTTGCAAAAAGAAGCAGCAAGCCAGATCTGGCCTGAGGGCAATAGTTGGCCACCTCCTGCCCTTGACCACAAAAGTAGGATTCCAACCTGGAACACAGCCATCAAGCTCTGGGGTGGCAGCAGAAGCCAAGGACGTTTTGGCTGCTCTGTTAGGAACCTCTGAAAAGTAGACCCCCCAAATAGGATTTGATGTGCAAATGATTTATGTAGGGGAAATGCCTGTGAAGGATTAAGGAGAAGAGACAGGAGATGGTGGGGAGAGCCTTTATACCCGGATGCAGGTCTGACACCCCTGAAGGAGAGGGGGAAGGAAGGAGGCCTGAGCAGGAAGAGGCTTTTTTTTTTTTCTTTAAAACCTGATTTTTTTTTTTTTTTTTTTTTTTTGGCTGTGTTGGGTCTTCGTTTCTGTGCGAGGGCTTTCTCTAGTTGTGGCAAGCGGGGGCCACTCTTCATCACGGTGCGCGGGCCTCTCACTATCACGGCCTCTCTTGTTGCAGAGCACAGGCTCCAGACGCGCAGGCTCAGTAATTGTGGCTCACGGGCCTAGTTGCTCCGCGGCATGTGGGATCTTCCCAGACCAGGGCTCGAACCCGTGTCCCCTGCCTTGGCAGGCAGATTCTCAACCACTGCGCCACCAGGGAAGCCCAGGAAGAGCCTTTGATCACAGTGCAGGTCTGAGGCGGACAGGGAGGCCTTAGGTCAGTGTCACCTGTTAGAAGAATCCTGCAGCCTGCAAGTGTGGGCTTGAGGGAGTGAACCCATCTGGTCCAGCCACTGGCAGGAAGCAGCCTAAGAGAAACATGGTCTCATTATCAACACAGTGATAGATCCAGAAATGTGGTTACTGAGGTTTTTCAGTCAACTATGCTCTCCAGAGCAGAGATCTCATTTCCACCACAACCTCTCCAAGGGCCGCTACTCAGAGAACTCATCAGGAATTACATCCACAGACAGCAGGACACATGGCAAATACTGGCTGCTGTCATCCTTTTCTGCTTGGGACCAGGGGATCAAATGCATAAAGTCCTAGGCATAGTTCTTGGCACTTAGAAAGTGCCCCATATGTGGTTGCTGTTACTATAATTGTTGTTTTAAGAACCTTAACATAGCTTTGGGGTGTCATAGTGTGGAGGAAATCCATCTTCATTCTACAAGACCCTAGAAGAGCGAGAGTCGGATGCTCTCCCTGGAGAGGCCTGAGCTCCTTGACATCTAGATGGAGCCTTGTTTCCCAAACTGTTCTGTGGAACCCTGGTCCACAGGCGGGTAAGGCAGTGGATATACTGCTAGGCCAAAGGGTTCCGTGCTCAACTAAGTTTGAGAAATGTTTCTTTAAATTCAAACAAGTTCCCTTCCTGCAAACCTTCTCAGAGACTTTGGTCCAAGATTCTGAGAACTGCCCAAGCCTAACTTACGATGGAGCTCTTTTCATCATTCAGCAACTCATGGATCTAACAGAGTGGGCAATCCAGCACAAAAATTACAGGCCCACTGTGAGTCTGTGTGTATAATCCTGGTTGTCTCACTTTGATGAGTTTCCCACACTCTAAAGGAATATTCAGATAATAAGAATGGTTGTGGATGCTTGAGAGTCTTCTAGAGAAGCAGTATTACATCGTGGTTTAGAGCATGGGCTGGGGACCAGGCCTACCTGCCTTGGTTTCCTCATCTGTAGAATGGGGTAACAATCATTCCTACCTCCTGAGGTGATTGTAAGCATAAAAGGGACTGTTATTGCATAAAAACATTTGAAACAGGCACTTAGAAAGTTGCATTGAAGTGTCACCTACAGCTGCATGCTAGGCATTTTATAAATGTCACCTGTATTCCCCCAAGAGCTCTTAGAAATTGGCTCAAAATGCTAAACAAAACCAAATTTAACGTGTGTGACTTTGAAAGGGTTTCAGTGAAATTTGGTACCTGAGTTGCGGCAAGATGACTTCCTGGAGGAAAGATTACATGTCACAAAACCACCAGAGTACGTGTTCGCGGCAGGGCTTGACGATTTTCTCCGCAGCCCAGATGCATTGGAAACTCTGCAGGGAAACGTGGAGAGGCCAGAGCCCAAGCCACACTCGGTGACATTCCCCAGAATCTTTTCAAAGTGTCAAAGGATATTGGAACCATGCTAGGGAGCACCGTGTAGTTTTAAACTTTGTGAAAACTGGCCACTTTGGAAACAATTTAGTTCTACTCTGCGTATTAAATCATTTCCCCATTTTATGAGTTTTATAGAAAAATAATAATAAATTATTTCTCCCCAAGGTCCTAGGAGAAATTGTGTTGCAGTATTAGGTTATGATCTCTTGTACGATTTAATAGACATTCAAGGCTGTTTTGTTTTAATACACAAATACAGAGATTTAGTGAAAGGTGTGATGGGACATACATGTTCTGGATCATCGAGGATCAAGCACTGGGGTCCCTTCCAACTAACTCCGCAAGCAAAATTATATTTCACTTATAGGAGTCCTTGGGGGACCACTGTACCAGGTGAGTAAATTACTCTGTGGGCACAAGCTGGATATTTAGGGAAGTTCACTGATTGTGGCAGGGGGTATTTTAGTGAATTACAGTCCCAGGAACCTGACGATTGGGGGAGTATCTTTTTCATAATCAACTCTTGCTTTACTCTTTTAATCGAAGGAGCAAGAGCAAGGGGAATCCCACGGAACGCTGCGTGACCCCAAAGTTGATTCTGACGGAATCAGGGAAGTATGTTTCATAAAAAGATACTGGTTTCTACACTGAATTTGCCCTGTAAAATGGAATGGGAAAATGAGACAAGACAGAGCAATGGAATGGAAGCAATGCTGGAGTGCCTACAAGGTGCCAGGTGCCAAGGATTCAAAACACAGTAGGAGGGGCTTCCCTGGTGGCGCAGTGGTTGAGAATCCGCCTGCCAATGCAGGGGACGCGGGTTCGAGCCCTGGTCTGGGAAGATCCCACATGCCGCGGAGCAACTAGGCCCGTGAGCCACAAATACTGAACCGCGCATCTGGAGCCTGTGCTCCGCAACAAGAGAGGCCGCGATAGCGAGAGGCCCGCGCACCGCGTTGAAGAGTGGCCCCTGCTTGCCGCAACTAGAGAAAGCCCTCGCACAGAAACGAAGACCCAACACAGCAAAAATAAATTAATTAATTAATTTTTAAAAAAATTAACATATAAAAACACAGTAGTGGACAAAACCTAATGTCTGCCTTCGTAGAAGCTGGCAGGCGAGATGTGGCCGTGACCTTCAACACAACTGACGACCCGTGGCTGGTAGACTTCTAAGACAGCCCCGCGCTGAGCCCCACCTCCCCTGGTATTCACGACCTCGTGCAGTCCCCTCCCTTTAAGTAAAATGTTTCTAACTAACTAACGGACTAGAGCATCATCGGATACTAAAATAGTGTGAACTTCTGACTATTTATACACATTTGGGATTCGGAGAGAAGGATGGTGATTCCGAGCTGTAAATAAACTTGTAGATAAATAACTGCAGATGAAACAGCTCTCATGAAACAGCCACCCTTCTCCGAGGTTCTCACTTCTTAAACTCACTTCCTTTACTCACATACACACAGGATCTTGGCTCCCGGGACCCAGCAAGAGAAGGAAGTTCGTAACAGTTTCTCTCTCTCGGATCCTGTCTTTATAGCCAGATCAGAAAGTTACTGACCATGAGTATGTCACGTGTTAGTGAGTACAAACTCAACCATGCTTTGGCCACTGAAAAACCTTTTCCTCTCCTCAAAGGCTGCACCTCCTTCAGGCGCAAGGCAGAGAGAGGTCGGTCTGGACATTGGCTGCCTCAAACCACCTAGCAATGCGTGAGCTGATTTCAGACACCGATACCGAGAACCTGGTACCCAGGGAGTCTGGGAGTCACCAGCCGTCCCAGCACAATGACTTCCAATATAGTCATCTGGTGGGAAAAGAAGGATAAAGTTAGAAGGAAAAAGAGGAAGGATTTGACTGGGGGAGGGGGAGGGCAGAACCAGAATCTGGACGAAGAGAGAAAGCAGAGCTAGATGGCAAGAAACTTTCCTCATTGGCCTCAAAACTTCATTACTGGTGTGGCTTTGGAGTGTGGATAACAAGAAGAATACTTAACACACTATTCTGGAGACTTCCCAGGAGCACAGGAGATGTTGAGACGGTATAGTTAAGTGGTTGTGAGCATGAGGTCTGAGCTGGAAAGACTGGGATAAAATCCTGGACCACTACCTACTGGCTGTGGAATCTTGGATGCGTTCTCTGAACTTTGCAAAGCTTAGTTTCTTTATTTGTAAAATGAGGCTCATGAGAAAACCCACCCCAGAGAGGTTGTGTGGATCGAAGGAGATGGTGTGTTTAAACAGCGCAGAGCAGGTGTGGAGTTAGCATTGTTAGTGATTGCCATGGGCGAGGTTAAAATGAAAGTGAAAAGGATCAAACAGATCCATCAGTCTCTCCCCACCAACTCTGGATTGCTTTGGAAAGTACGGTATCCATCGGTAGGGCCTCTTTGAAGTCCTGAGATGCTCTGGGCCCGACTGAAGCTGTCTGAGGCACTTTTTTACCACACTTGGAAAGGCAGCATGGTGTAGGCAACACGGAGAGCTGTGGAAGAGGAAGTGTTTCACTCCTTATGGCCTCTTCTGGGCTGGAGTTCAGAGACACATAGTTGGCCACCTTGCCCAAGACTGGGAAATTCAGAAGGCTGTGGGATGACCTTAAGCCAAAAACTGTGCAGAAAAATCCAGGTCAAAATAGGGAAGATCCAATCGGTGTTGGAACCCAGGTACAAAGTCAGGGATTGAAACCAAGAGTCGGCAGAAGTAAGAGGAGACTGAGGAAGAAGGGGAGTGGATCGAGCACATCATCAGGGACCCAGGTTCTTTCTGTCTTTCTGCTCTGCCTTTCTCCCAGCATGGGTTTGTCTTCTTAGGCTGCCCAGCATGGCTCCGAAAGGTCGCTCAGATCCAGGCATCATGGAAAACAACTTCCAGATGTAGAAAACGGTACATCCGTTTCTTGTCTCTCTTTTCAAGAGTGAGATAAAAACATCTCAGGAACTGCTCAGCAGATTTTCCCCTGAATTTTTATTGGTCACAAGCAGATCATATGATCTCACCTAAACCAACTGAGACAGGCTAGGACCTGGGACCTGGGCCCCTTTGCTGCAGTGCTTGCACTTGGACAAACGTCTCCTCCAGCAACGAAATACAAAGAAACTATAAGGGGCTAAAAATAACTGCGTGTATGCACAGTTGGGGCAAATTCTGGACAACAAGATACAAACAGACCAAAAACCCAACTGTCACTTCTGAAGAAGCAGGAACAAAAGCAGGGGGTCGGGAGCAAAATCAGGGTACTGCACATGCCCCCTGCACACAAACCACCAAAGGGGTGGGCAAAACACCTAAGCCACCCCTCCAGCCCTACCCCTGGACCCAGCCCTACCCTCACCCCAGATAAGGAACCAGCTCGCCCCCACTCGGGGAGTGAGCAAGCAAACCTGTTACCTGTTTTCGCTCCCGAGCCCCAGTAAAGCCTTGCCTGAATTTCTTGTCTGGCCTCTAATCAATTTCTACTGATTGGGGAAGGCCAAGAACAATGGTTGGTAACATAATCACTGGAAAGCAGGAAGGAGCAACCATGATTGGCATAAACCAGACATGATTCAGGGGACCAGCTTCACGTGGGATAGGAGCTGGGGAGCTTTACATCTTCTTGGGATGCGCATGGCTGACCAAGTGATTCATGAAAAACATTAGAGCTCTATTTCCAAGGCAGAATGGACAGAGTGACTGTTAAGTAGACAGCCAAGAGCATCTTATAACTCCACCCTTATGGTCCCCTCCCTCCTTGCATTTTGTTCTCTAACATTTATTGAAAGCTTGGGTACCAGGCGCCAATGCTAAGCATTCCAAGACATTACCTTGCTTGATCTTCACATCAATTTTAAGAGGTAGGTACCATTTTCAGTCTCATTTACTGCTGAGGAAACGGTGGCTCAAAATGGTGAAGCAACCTTCTTAAGGTCACGCAGTAATAAAGTAGTAGACTCAGGACTCTTGAAATTGACATACAGCTGCAGCAGCCGCTAGCCACACGTGACTCTTTAATTTTGAAGCACTTCGAATTAAAAATCCAAAAGAATGTCTGTATGTGTATAACGGAGTCACTTTGCTGTACAGCAGAGATTGGCACAGCATTGTACATCAACTGTACTTCAATTAAAAAAATAAGAATAAATGAAAAATCCAGTCCCTCAGTTGCACTAGCCACATTTCAAGTGCTCGTTCAGTAGTGACATGCCGGCTAGTGGCTACCATAATATGGTAGCTATAGAACCTTTTCATCATCACAGAAACTTCTGTTGGACAGTGTTGTTCCAGAACCCAAGATCTTAACCACTTCACCAAAATGGTTCCATGAGACTCCCATCGTGGACGGATAGTCTTTGTGGAGGTTTCCAAAACAACGACATCCAAGACAGGAAGATTCCCATCTCTTTCCACACACACACCCTTCAAGAAAAAGTCTCTACCGCAATGTAAGACTCTTAATTCTTTTCTGAGAAATTTCTAAACGACCAACCTAATAGTGGAAGGGAGGGAAACATTGAAAGGCATTTTTCATACCCTGGGAGGGACTTGGAGGAGGAAGAACGAGAAAAACAACAATTCAGTAGTACTCTTTGAACTTGGAGGCACTCAAAGTTGCACTGTGGTTACCCTGTCCCTCCACACCCAGATCCAGCAAAACCCCTGCCAGGTCCACATTCCCGAGCTCGTCCCAAGCTCTCACCCAAACTGCCAATCCACAGCAAATGTGTTTCCCAATTCGTGACAAGAAAACCCTGTGTCAATACAGGGTGACAATGTGGTATGAGGCACAACACCTGATGGAAACCCCAAATACTCACATTGTTCCACCCTCGCAAAAATTCCTCAAGGGCCAGAGTTCATGAGTCAGTTTGTGGTGGTTCATCTGATTTTGAAACACTGGTGAGTTAGAGGACTGGGCATGGTTCTTCCCCAAAGGTGTTGTAACAGCTGTGGAGATACTTATGATAGCACACGAGTCTCTACCTTTGTTCACCTCCCTGCATGCTCAGCTGGGTGCCAACTTGGGGTTGCCAGGACTAAACTGCCCTCAAGAAGATGGATAGTGTCCAGGAAGGAATATGTATTTAGGAGACCCAGACCTGGGCTTGATCTCTCCTCTGTCATTCACCTACCCTCCAAAAAAGAAAGGTCACTAATCTTTTAGATCCCATCTCTGCAAAAAGGGGCCAATCGTTTAGGGTTATTGTGAGGGTCAGAGGAGGTGACGATTATAAAGTATCCGGTACATAGTAAAACTTCTAATAAATGTTGCTTCCCTCTTCCCTCCAATTACTGGATATTTGCATTAAGAATTTGGATAGAGTTGGGGGTAAATGTAAACAGTATTCTGGACAGGAAACCAGAAATATTACAAATCCTGACAGTAGCCCTTTTCTAAAGGGGTATCATCAAGGAACAACGCCAGACAAATGGAAAGCAAAACAGCATTGTGTTATTAACTGGGGCTTTGGTGCCAAATCCCCAGGCAGGGCATGACAGTCACCTGGGCTGGGTCACACCACATGAAAGCCTTCTTTTCTAAGGCTGCTGCAGTCTAAATAGCCTCTGGCCAAAGTCAACCTCAACACTAGCTCTCCTTCACCCCATATTGCCTCCCCTGCAAACTGACACCAGACATTTAGGGGTGGGGAGCAGTCTTTAAGAGAAGAGGCTGTAGGTCTGTGTTAACCAATCAGAAAGCCAGAAAAGAGAGGAGAGAAAAAGACAGACAGACACAGAGCCACTATGTCCCACCGTGGAAACTCCAGCCCTAGAAAATGGAACTTAATCAATATCCCCAAATATCACTGATCAGATCCCAAATTACTCCTGGTGATGTGGGTAGCGTTTCTGGCCATGGATTTCGATTAGGAGCATGGAGGTAAGGAGAAGCCCTGACCTGTACTTAGAAGACTCTAACTGGATAATCCTCCTGGCATGGAGATAACCTAAAGATTCATCTTGTAATGATTCCAGGCTGGCTTTACAAAGTCTCTGGGGAGGGAGGTGGTGAAAGTACAGATTCCTGGGTCCAGGCCTGGAGACAGCTATCAGCCGATCCAGAGCAGACCCTGAGAAGAATCTATATTGTGCAGGTTGATGTATCATCAGGTGGGAAAGACTCTTGTGACTGTTGGTTTTTTCATCTAGTGTTGGATCGATCTCCTGGTGACTGGTCTACTTCTCAGGCTGTTTCCATTTTCTTTTCCCTCTTTCCTTAGTGAATTCTGCTTCTTCCTTGGATCCAAAGCCCCAACCTCCTCGGAAGAAATCTTTCCCCTCCAACCCACTTGACCTTCAAAGCCACCATTGTGGTCAAAGTGGATTTTAGTTAGGAATGTGTTTTTCCAAGTGACTTTTATTTCTGCCTTCATGTCTTTGAGAAGGACTTGCAAAAGTCTGGTAAGAATTTGTCATGGAAAAATCTGCATCTTCAGAGCTCAAAAGTAAGTTGAAGGATCAAAGAATCACAGGTCAAATATGTAGATTCACACACACACACACACACACACACAGACAAAAATACAACCAAATGTGGAATATTCTGGGCACACATACAAGACCCATAGGGACCATGGAAAAGTCAATGCATACATTGACCTACATTCCTCTGGACAAGCTGCCCACCCTCCCCCCCGCCCAATGCATCTAGTTCCCTTCCTCGGGGACAGGATAAAACAACAGGCAATCGACATGCAAAGGCCACCCACATAATTTGTCTTAATCCCCATACCTTACTCTCACCCAGTCTTGATCCATCAGCCAATCCTGGCCTTTCATTCTAAATTCCATCTTCAACTACTCTATCCCTGACCACTTCCTCATTCTACTCCCCACCTCCTCAGCCACCTTGATCCTCCTCCAGAGGTGGAGGCCGATTATTAAGTGAATCTCAGGGATGGCATGAGAACATCTACACATCATTCAACTGAAGTCATCTTCAAGGATAGATCTAGGTATAGAAACAGATCATAGGAAACACACACACACCACAGGAACTTCAACCCCCAGTGGGGAACACCATTAGTTCCAGCTGCCAACAGAGACTCACTAAAGTCTCTTTGTCATGTGAGAAGGAATCTGATTGGCCCAACTTTTTTCCTGAGCTTATGCCTGATCCAATCAGCTGCAGCCAGGGAGAGTCACGTGACATCAACATGGCTGCTAAGGATCATCCAGTGGGTGAGAGGGGTTTTCTCAGAAATAAAGATTTATGGGATGAGCGGTCACTCCTAAAGATAGCTGTTACTGCACTTTGGCTATTTTCATTTTTAAAACTCTTCTATAGCACTTTTTATGTGCCAGGCACTGTTCTAAGTGTTTCCTTCACTCATATCAACCCTTTGAGACAGACTCTATTATCAGCCCATTCTAATGATAAGGAAACTGGGGGACAAAATTATTAAGCAATTTTTCCAAGGTCATACAGCTGATAAATGGCAAAGTTGGGATTGGAAGCCGCAATTGGACTCCAGGATTCATGCTTTTAACCACTATGTCTACTATCTCTCAAGTTTAAATAGAAGGAAACAATGGTCTCCATCCCTCAGCTCCTTAAACCCTTCAGAGATCAAAGTGAAGGAGTTCTCCACAGGCTTAAAAAGTTGTGTGTTGAGCCCAGAGTAAACCACAGGCCTGAAATGGCAAAGGAACCTGTCCCCCCAAACCCATCCCATCTCTTCCCATTCCCCTGTCTTCTAGCAACAGGTTTGGAGAACAGAAATGAAAGTGAGAGACCAAGAAAAATAGAATTCTCGGGCTTCACCTGCAAATTATCAGTAATGGTATCATTCAGAAAACAAAGCACCACAACAAACTACAAATGTAAGAAAATGCCCGAGAGCCATGGAGTTTAATGCTTGACTTCTAACAAGCAGCCAGTCTATAGAGCAATTTGGCATCATGTCCCACTTGCTCCTATTCCAGGGCCCCGAGCCTACACAGGGTACCTCAGGCCTGTCCTCTTCGAGGTAAACCAGCCTTCTCCTTGGGGGACCTCATCCTGTCCTGTGGGTTCAGTTACTTACCAGATGTTGGTGACTCTCCAATCTATCCAGCCCAGATCTCTCTCTGCTGCCCTGAAGACCAATGAGCCAACTGCCCACTGGCCATCTCCCCTTGGACATGACATAGGCCCTTCAAATACAGCATGCCCAAAACCAACTCTGACTTCTCCTTGCCCAGATCCACCCCTTCTCAATTGGTCCCCACCTCAGGGGGACGGGTACCACCATGTATCCAACAACACAAGTCAGAATCCTAGGAATCATCCTTGACCCCTTCTTCTCCCTCATTGATTCTTCTCACATCCATTCATCAAGTCCTGCTTATTTGGCTTCCTAAATATCCCTGGAATCCTTCTACCTCTCTCTATCCTCTTCACTCCTTCCCCACTTCAGGCCACCATCTTGCTTGCTTGGATGACCGCTGTGGTCTTCTAGCAACAACAAATGCCTCCCTCCAATCTATATCCCAAGCTGCATTCTTTTAAAATTAAAATCAGATCGTATTTCATCTTTCCTTAAATCTCTTCAAATTTTCCCCATTACTCTTGGAAAAGAAATCTCAAATCCTTAACATGGCCAATAAAGCCTATAAGGTGCCCACCTGCCTCTCCAGACTTATCTTACACTACCCTTCCTTTCACAAGCTATGCTCCATGTGGACTGAATTCTCAATCCTTGAATATGCTCCTGGTAGGCAGCCTCTAAAATGACCCCAATGACCCTTCCTCCAGTGTTCAAGCACATGTATAATCCCTCTCCCTTGAGTATAAGCTGGACCCAGTGACTCACTTCTAATGAAAAGAATATGACAAAAGTGATAGGACATCACTTCCAAGATTAGGTTACAAAAAGATTCTGACATCCATTATATCCTTTCTCTCTCTCTCTCTTTCTGTGTCTCTCTCTTTCTCTCTCTCTCTCCAAGCTATTGTAAGTAGCTCTACGGAAAGCCTCAAGTGGCAAGAAATTGATACCTCCACTCAACAGTCAGTGGGAACCTCAGGCAAAGCCATACCAGATTCCTAAGCCAGAGATACTGACATAATAAATGCTTGTTGTTTTGAGCCATTATATTTTGGAGTAATCTGTTATGCAGCAATGGATGACTAATAAACCTCTAGAGACTCTCTTATTTCTGAACAACCGCACATGCTGTTCCCAACTGCTGGGTGGCTCCTCCCAGTGCAGACCCATTTCACCTAAATCCAATGCATTCTCAGGTCTCAGGTGAGATGACACTTCCTCCAGGAAGCCTTCTCTGACTTCCCTCATTATAGCATTGATCACACCAGACAGAAAGCTCTAGGAGGACAGGCACCATGGCTGTCACATGATTCACTTTGGATCCCCTGTATCCAAAAAAGGACTGGCCATAGAAGATGGGTTGTAAATATCTCCTGAATGAATGAAGGGCCTAGAAAGGCCTCCCCTCTCCATGCTGAGCTGAGTCTTCTCCTTGTGCCCAGCATATGACTCTAAATCACATAGACATTGACTACGTCCTGGGTTTCTAGAAGCCATGCTTTTAATTTACACGGTTATAATATTGAACTCAAATCCGATATTTCCGCTGAGTTTTAACATTTCCTCTTCTCATTCTTTCTCTTTTTTCACCTTCACAATAACCATCAGGGGCATCACTATCCTCATTCTACACATAGGAAAAATGAGACAGAAGGACCTGAGTAAGTTTCCTGGACAACCAAGTGCAAAACTTAAGCCTCGAAACTGGTCTCCAAAGTCTCAGCCTAGGACTTCTCTCGGAACGAAGGTATCAGATGAACATACACTCTAATTACTAAATAATTTTGCTTTAAAAATGCAGATTGCCTTTCACATATGACTGATGCTTTCACTTCGTCACCCAGGCATCTCGGTAAGCAAATAAACTACGATATGAAATGCTCGGTCTCAAAGGGAAAAAGACTGCAGAATCAAGGAAATAAAGCAAAATCTAATGAAATCAGACCTGGAAAAAAGGAAGTTATAAAAAAAAATCCATAACAAGCAGAACATTTGGAAAGAAATCCAGTTTGATGCTTTCAGACACATATTGGTAAGCTTATCAATTGTTAGAAAAAAAAAAATAAAGTAGGCATAAGCAAAATAGGCTAATGAAAAAAGGAACCATTCACAACAGGCTACTTTACAGACCAGTACATCAAATATGAGATTCCAGGCTGGGCTTTATGTCTCTAAGTAGTCACAAGGCACTCATTTTGTGTTTTGGGTTGTTGTTTTTTTTTTAACTCCATAAGGATCCTATTTACCATGTGTGAGTAACATTTCTAAAACTACAAAGTTCTGAATTAAAAACAATTCAATGGAGGGGCTTCCCTGGTGGCGCAGTGGTTGAGAATCTGCCTGCTAATGCAGGGGACACGGGTTCGAGCCCTGGTCTGGGAAGATCCCACATGCCACGGAGCAGCTGGGCCCGTGAGCCACAATTGCTGAGCCTGCGCGTCTGGAGCCTGTGCCCCGCGACGGGAGGGGCCGCGATAGAGAAAGGCCCGCGCACCGCGATGAAGAGCGGTCCCCGCACCGCGATGAAGAGTGGCCCCCGCTTGCTGCAACTGGAGAAAGCCCTTGCACGAACCGAAGACCCAACACAGCCAAAAATAAATAAATAAATAAATAAAAAATCAAGTAAAAAAAAAAAAAAAAAAAAAAACAATTCAATGGAAAAAATCACAATAAAACCAGTTGCAGTCTGTACAGTGGAGAAAATGCTTTATAATCGATGACTTTTTCTTCTTCAGTAATTAAACGCCTATGGGTAGCTCACAGACACACCCACCATATGCTGAACTCCACTTTACTGTAGAGAAGATTCTAGAAAAGTTTGCAAAGAGTGAGCTATGACTGTACGTGTGCTTGGTTGGCCCTCACCATAGCTTTTAATTAGTTATCAATTTTTAATTATTAGAGAGTTGACATAAATTCCAGATTTCTAGCATCTGGCCTCACATCCTCACATGGCAAATATCGGCTGGAACTCAGTAAGGGTTTGCCTCTTATCCAGGGCATGTGGTCTTCATATCTTTAGTCTTCATCACCCCCTGTTTCTTCTATGACCAGCCCATTTCTGGCATTTACAGTATTTTCCTGGCCCCTAGAAGCATGGTGTTGGGATCCCTATGCTTAAAAAAAAATGATGGCTGCCATTTTTCTTAAAATTCCGCTGGTTAAAACAGAGATTTAGGCAAGAGACCTCAAGGAAAAGGGAATTTTTTGAAGAAAAAGAAAAAAAAAGTGCGTTACCAGGAACCCATCAGGCAGCTTTTCTTCCTTCCCTCTCTTCCTAGCCTCTCAATCATGACACCTCTGCTTCTCTCTGTGTCTCTTTGCCATTTTTCTCCTGTACTGAGGTCACTTTCTTCATAACATCAGTTGTAAATGATCTAAAATAGCCAGCCTGGTCTGGCATCTATTTCATGGTCTTTCAACTCAGCTTTCCCAGCTCCCTTGGCCCAGTGTCTCATTTTCTCAAATCCAATTTGCCCAAACAGGAATCAAATTGGTGGAGTTATCTATTCAAGTCAGACCAATCAATTAACCGGTCACAGTTGTCAGTCACTCTATGAATCAGGGTGCCCGGGACCCTGCCCTGGTAGCAAGCACAAAATATGGCTTCCCAGAGCATCGAGGATTCTAGGCAAGACACCTTCCCTTCAAGGGCAGGCAGGCTGTGATCCCCACCATCACTACAGCCACCACTTCCCCAAACACAATCCGAAGTCTGAAGCAATTTGCCTCTCCGTTCCCATGAGCTGTGGCCCGGCCGGGGCCTGGCGTCCAGAGGGCAGAGCTATGCACAAAGGGATAACGCGCTTCCCTTGGCGGCCGAGCCCTCACCCACATGCACAAGTGGAAGCAGTTAGTTGCTGTAATGAATTTGTAACGCTCCTTCGCTTGTTTCCTCTCGGTGCCGGTTGGCGCTTCGCAGCGGTGTGAATCCACCGGCGGACAGTAATTGGGCTGCTTCTAGCCAATGTGGGCGGTCATGCCCGCTGCATGCCGCACCCACACAAACCGCTGCACCTCCTCTGAAGCGGCCGTAACAAATTCGCCCGTACCGGCCCGACACTGGGAACTCCACGTTACTTGCCTCTGAGACGGAACAAAGAGAGTCTCTGTTTTCTCTGACTCCTCCCAGCCCCAAGATAGCCAAGAACAGAGTATGATTCTCAGGCTGCAGTTCAGCCTGAAGAAACAAGGAAATCCTCGCAGCATGAGAGGCAGAGGGCTGAGTGGCTAAGTACACAGGACCTGGCTCTCATCCCAGCTCTGCCAGGAAAGTGCTATGTGATCTCCTGCAAGTTGCTTCACCTCTCTGAGCCTCATGTTCTCCATTTGTTACAGATAATAACACCTCCCTGGTTTGTGGAGAAGACAAAGTGAAAAATGTAAGCAACCCCCAGGGCTTGGGTCAACATACAATAAATAGCATTTCACTTTCTCTCCTCTCAAATCCCCTCTTCTGGTATTTGAAAGTGGCCATCAGGAGTTGAACTCACACTTGGGCGTCTTCTCCTGCAAACGTGCGTCATGAGAGATTCAATCCCTGCCCTCTCGCTGGCCCATTAGGCTGTGCCCAGTTTCTGCTCTAACACACAATGCTTCATGCACGTCTCATACGTGTCACTTTTCCTCCACGTGTATTTCTGTTGGATAAATTTCCAGTAGTGCGATCGCTGGGTCCAAGGATTTTCGCTCCTATCTGCCAGATGTCACTGGGCTCATTTTAACCCTTTTGGCAGCTGGAGGCCTCCCCTTGGCTCCACCAGTCACCCCGTCACCCTCAGCCTCCTCATCCTCAGAGGGAGGCAGAGGGAAGCCCTGGATGGCTTCAGGCAGCTGTCACACTTCCTGTCTTTCTGCAGCTGGCAGAAGGCACTTGATGTTTCCACCAGAGACTGGGCCCAAGTGGAGTTCCCATTTTCAGAAGAGAAGAAGACGTAAAGTTGGACAACTTCAGTTCAAATACTTGTGCCTCTTGCTGGCTGTGTGACTCTGGGTGAGTTGCTCAACATCTCTGAGTTTTTGTTTCCCTGTTATATAAACAGAGCATCAAAATGTGTACATGCAGACTTGTTGAAAGGCTTGGAAATAATGAATATAAAGCCCTGAATGCAGTGCCCGACACCCAGGCTATTATCATTTTATCTCTGGTGCCCAGTACTTACTTGAGAATGCTATATTTCTCCCCGCAGGCTTCTCTGCTCCTTTCTTTGACATTTGACCAAGAATGCTGAAACAGAGCACTGAGACATGCATGGCCTGGTCCTGCCTTCCAGCTGCAAGCCTCAGGGTCCATTCAAAACCCTTTCAAATAAGACCTTCCACTTGAAGATTCAATAGCTGAGAAGGTTAACTCACTGAGAATCAGAGACAAAGGGGACATTTGTTTGGTTTGGCCTCAGCACAGCTGTCAGGGAGTTTGAGGGCTCTTTTTCTAAAAGCAGGCCTATTATTGTTATTGTTGTTGTTGTTGTTTTGATAGTTGTGATGGCATGGGGGAACCATCCTCACTCACACAGATAAGGGAACAGGGGACCCAGTCTCAACTCAGAAGACCAGTGTCCCCTCTGAGACACTACCATCGGATTGGAACCTGCAGTAGAAATCTGCATCTGACAGTTAGTCCACAACATCAGCAGCTATTTAGTGAGCACCTACTATGGGCCAGGTCTTGTACAAGGGTTCTAAGCATGCAGTGAGCAAAACAGGCAAGACCCTCCCCTGGTGGAGCTTAGAGTCTGGTGCGGGAGCCAGATACTACATCAGGGGTGGGTTTGGTTTTGATTTGAAGCACATAATGGCAAATTGTGATTCCTACTATGAAGAGAACAGACTATAGTGCTTGAGACCAATAAGAGATGGAGATAGAAAGATTTGGGGGTGCCCAAGGGACTGAAGGAGGTCTTAGAAAGCTGTGTGGCACTGGGCTAAGCCCTCACCTCTCTGAGCCCGTTCCCAGCAATTTAAACAAGGAGGTACATTACCTGTCCCTGCGTTGCTAGGGCATGAAATGTGATCTCCCATGGAAGGGGCCCAGCACAGGTCCCGCCCCACAGTAGCCTCTAAGTGGGGCTAGTTCCTCTGCATTCGTTGATCCCAGGCATAAGCCTCCAGACTATTTAGCCCTTGGAACATTCCAGCCCATGCTGGACACCTGGGAATAGCAAAAAGAGCCCCAGTTGCCGGCAAGCTCAGGAAGAGGCCTTAGAAATTTAGGAACTTCCCAAGTAGCCTTTCCAGGGCACACCCTGATTTTGGGAAGAGATGCTATCTGCCTCTTCTTCCTAAAATGTTACATCCTAGTGACACGAACATAGCAGCTCTGTCTTCATTATTGTATTGTCATTGTCGAGTTTATTGTTGCTATTACTACTACTAATGATAATAATGACGGTGGTGTTTATATTGCAGCCTGTCTGCCCAGTCAGTCTGTTAAGGACTTCCATGATTTTCTCTACATGCCCAATATCCACCCAATTATCTACCAGAAAGAAAGGGGTTGTCTAAAATCTAATGCAAGGGTCAGCAAGCACTTTATGGAAAGGGCCAGAGTGTAAATATTTTTAGGGTTTGTGGGTCTCTGTCATGACTGTGTGAAAGCAGCCATTAGGAAATATGTAAACAAGTAGATAGGGCCGTGTTCCAATAAAACTTTATTTATAAAAATCGGCAGTGGGGGCTGGAGTGAGTTGATGTGCAGGCCATTGTTTGTACCCTCCAGGCCTTAAAAAGTTTCTCATATTACATGCAGGATGTGTAGAGGGTGATGCACTCACAATTACCTTATTTTGAACAACATATTAGTCTGAAATGACTTAAATCAGTGTTGTTGTGGAAACTTTCATGTCGCTTGTTGGAATCATTTAACAGTCTTTGTAGTTGGTGGGTTTCATTCCTTGTTACTACGTATTTTCCAAGTTACCTTAAGATGTTTATAGATTTAACTTCTTAACTAAAGATTTGTCTGTCTTTCTGAAGGGGTGGTTGTAGAACCATAGCAAACCATACGGGTATTATGGTGCAACCCATAATGAAAATGAATATTTATTCAATACTAAACCTACATAGATTTAGTAGATATTCACAAAATATGATCTCCCAATTACAAGTGTTAGAAATTCTTAATAAACCTTTGTAGATCAGACATAGTAAAGATAAATCTATAGGACAAATGAAAATCGATTGTCATGGGAAGTAAATGAGTGGGTGGGTACACATGACTTAGAATAAAATTTCCAGTGATGACATAAGGTCAGCATTTGGAAAAAGGCTGTGTCTCAAACAACATAGGTGAAAATGAAGGTGATCTGCTCTGAGCCTCCCTTGTGATGCCTGAAAAAGTATCTCGAGTGAATAGAAAGACACAGGTGGGGTTTGAAGAAAACAGTTTTTTAAATGGGAAGGTTGGGGAGGGAAAGCATCAATTTCTAAATTAATGTATTATTTTAACACAGGAAGTGATTTAAAATGTTGTTTCTATAACTAAGTTAATACAGCAAATGGTAGGAGACATTTGATTATTTCATCTCCATGTCCTTAAAGGCCAGTACATCTGAGCTGTTTAAAAAATGGTAATTTCTCCTTGGGAAAATAGGAGTACACATTATGGGCAGGCAGAACTGGTACCATCTGCTTTGTTTCCAGAGCCTCTGCAGGGCTGGGCTTGGCGCACAGTGGGTAGTAATGAATAAAATGAATGAATGAGAGAGTGAGTGAGAGAATGAATGAATGAACAAATCATTTGAGCACTTCCTGTTAAGCACACCACCTCAAACTCTAGCCACTGAGGAGGTCCACAGCCATTTGGCCAGCTATGGGAAATTCACTTAATCCCCGCCTATGACTCTTCCCTCTCCCAGAATTTAGTATCTTCATCTCTTTCTCAAACAGGAAAGGCCAGGAGAAAGCCAGAGGGTTCCCTCAGCCTTAGAGCTCCTGGATCTCAACTCCCCCAAAGCAGGACAAACCAAGCCAGACACAACCCTGCCCCAAAAGAGGGGGGCAGGGCATGGGCTAGGCAGGAGCAAAAATGGTAGAGGTGGGATTCTGGAAACACTTTCTCCCTAGGAGAAAGAAATCAATGCAACTCAAGGCTTGGACTGTCCTTTCTGCTGCCCGTGGTAACTCTGCATGGAGGCCTGAGAGTCTTGTAGGGAAAGAATGATGGGGCGAAGCGAGAGATGGGAGGGGAGGACAAAGGGAGATCTTTGATGGGAAGGCAGCTGGTCCTGGTCAAAGCTACCACTATTGATTGAAGGCCCGCCTGTGCCAGGCATAGTGCCTGGGCTTTACCTCCTCACCTCACCTGCATCATTAGCCCCATTTGATGGCAGAGGCAAGCTACTGGGTGACACTGCTCAAGACCACAGGGTCAGTAGTTCAGGGAGGAGCAGGAGTGCACCTTCTCTGTCCATCTGCAAAGACTGAGCTTTTAACCACAGAGTTCAAACTGCCTCTACATTCTTGAACTGGTAACCATGACAATGATAAGAAAATCAATAAAAATAACTAACACATAGACTTCCTATAATCCAGGTTTTACGCACAGAACGAGTCACCATCATTATCCCCATTTTATAGATGAGGAGACTGAGGTACAGAGAGGTTAAGTAACTTGCCCAAGTTAGATACGGAGTGGCAGAGTCAAGAGCTGGGTGACTAGCTGTCCTGGTTTGCTTGGGACTTATTCCCATTTTAGTACTGAAAGCTGTGTGTCCTAGAAAATCCCTCTGACCAGGGCAAACCAGGTCAGTTGGTCACCCTAACCAGGGACAGGCAGCAAAGGACATGTGCATAACCAGCTCCTGACCCTGCTCTGGGGAGCAGCATGGTATAACTGTTATAGGCGTGAGCTTAGAAGTCAGGACTAAGATCCAGGTTCAAGTCCAGCCTTTGCTTAGTATAAGCCACAGGGTCTGTACAGCTTAGTTTTCCTTATCTGTAAAATGGGAATCGTAGAATCTACTTCATTTTCTGGTTTCAAAGCCCGGGGCTGCACACAGGATGAATGCCCAGCCGTGGTTAGATTGTATGGTCACCCCCATCGCTGTAAGACAGTAATAGGTTAGTCCAGAGGGAGTGAGGTGGGAACTGCTCAGGCAGGAAGGTGTGTTAAGAAAGGATTAAACCAAGCATCTGCTGAGGCCGGGTGAGGGGAGCCCGCGTCAACCTCGGGTCACACCAGCTGCTGTCATCTCCCGTCCCAGGCGCCCAGATATCCTGGTGGGGTGAGGAGGCATCTGTGCCGCCCACCCAATCCTGTCTCGGCTTCAGGGTCCGGAGAGAGCTCCTCTGGCTTCCTCCCTCCTCCCTCGGCTATTTGTGGCCCTTGTACTGTGACAGGGGACGGGGAGGTGATGCTGGTCTTTTCCGTCCCATGTTCTATTCCTGAACAGTGGGAATCAGGATGTTCAGCCCATCGAGGCCCCCTAATTTTCTCACCACCCTCTCTGAATCGCAGACTGAAAGCCCTGCCTGGCCTTGGCGCTGCATGAATAACGAGTCCAGGGCTGAACAATGAATGATGTGTTTCTCCGCCTCCCATGCTAATTCGGATTCCAGCCCCAGTGAAGGTCATCATTCAGTCATTCAACAAACACTGAGGGAGGCCCAGTACCCCAGTAAGCCTGTGCTCTGGACCCAGACTGCTCAAGGTTTGACTGCAGCTCACCAGTTGCCTGACCTGGTTGTCAAGTTCGTTAGCCTCTCTGTAACCCAGTGTCCACATCTGGAAATGGGTTCATAATAATCCTCACCACATAGTGTTTTGTCAAACCCTTAGAACAACGTCTGGCAAATGGTAGGTGGTCAATAAGTGTTACTTACCATTATTCACAGTATTATTAATGTTAATATTAATATGCCTTACACTTTCATTATATCCTTATTTCTGGGCCATTTTGAAAGTACAGTTGACCCTTGAACAACACAGGAGTTAGGGGCACCAAACCCCCAGGGCAGTCGAAAATTCACACATAACTTTGATTCCCCCCGAACTTAAGTACTAATAGCCGACTACTGAACAGAAGCCTTACTGATAACATAAACAATGGATTAACACGTATTTTGTATGTTATATGTATTATATACTGTATTCTTACAATAAAGTAAGCTAGAGAAAAGAAACTGTTATTAAGAAAATCATAAGGAAGAGAAAATATATTTACAGTACTGTACTGTATTAATACTCTAAGTTTACATCATCTATTTACAAGATGACTCATTTGTCCATACCTACATCAATATTGTCTTATAGGATACAAAACGCTGTAGGTACTGTATGTATTACTAACACTAGACATCAAAAAATGAAAAGATAATGTGAAAAATAAATTTATATTTACTTACAGCTATAACGATTCATGCATTGATAACAAAGCAGCAGCAGTATGATTGCTTTGCGGTCACCTAGTGTAAGTCTGTGTTTGTGTGCCTAAGTTTTGACAAATTTTAACTTCATAATAGATTTGTATTTTATGGTAGTAAATGATAAAATAGACTGGTATCTGCATATATTTTATGCATTCATGACATACCTAACATTTTCTGAATTTTTCGTTATTTCTAGGCTATGCAGTTCACCTGCGAGTTTTTTCAAATTGTCACAAATCTCCAAAGTTTTATCCAATATATTTATGGAAAAAAATTTATGTATAAGTGGACGCGCACAGCTCAAACCTGTGTTGTTCAAGGGTCAGCTGTACAGAGCAGCAACTGAAGAGAAAAGTCTTACAAGGGGCTGAACACTAAGAAACACAACTTTTTCTTGTTAAGGTCCAGCTTCATGGGCATGTGGGCAACGCAGCCACACGGAGCCCCACACTGAGAAGGACCCCTTGCTTGAGTTTCACTGTCCTGTGGTCTATGTTGAATTGAGTGGTGTACGTGAACTTCAGGAGACAGTGGCGCATGTGCTGAGTTGAATCCTGGGCTCCTGGCTCCCCCACCTGCCGCCATCTCCTGCTACAGATTATGCAGCTGGTACCGCGTGCCCACCTCCGACTGAGTCACTTTGATGTGCAATTTTGCTAACAGAACCTCTGTCTCTTTTCTCTGTCTTCACAAATATTCCCTTCCATGTAGGAGCAAAGTGGGGAGAGAAAAGAAAAATAAGAGAAAGCAATGAGGAAGGAGGGAAGGAAATCTCACCCTGCCACCTACCTCATCCCACAGCAGCCAAGGTTGGAAAACTGACTCCAACATGGGGGCACCTCGCTTTGCCTCTCTGAGTCTCAGTTTCCTCATCTGTAAAGTGGGTATAATGAGAAAGTCTCCCTTCTGGGCTCCTCAAAGGATTAAGTGAGACAGTGCTGGACTTGATTCTGTGCCTGGCATTGAGGGAGTACTCAGTAAATGGTGTTTCTATAGTAGTAGTAGCAGCAGTAGTAGTGGTAGTAGTTAGTAGTAGTGGTAGTAGTTAGTAGTAGTAATAAGGAGGAGGAGGAGGAGAATGGTAGTTAGGTGGTAACTAGACTTATCGTGGTGATCATTTTGAAATGTACAGACATACCGAATCACTGTACTGTGCACCAGAAACTAACCTAATGTTGTATGACAATTACGCTGCAAAAACAAACAAACAAAAGAACTCATAGAAAAAGAGATGGGATCAGTGGTTACCAGAGGCAGGGGTAGGGGGGACAGGAATTGGATGAAGGCAGTCAAAACATACGAACTTCCTAGTGTAAGATAAATAAGTACTAGGGATGTCATGGACAACGTCATTACTATAAGTGACACTTCTGTATGGTACATGTGAAAGCTGTTAAAGAGAGTCAGTCCTAAGAGTTTACATCACAATGAAAAAAATTTTTTTTCATTTCTTTTATATTGTATCTATATGAGATGACGGAGGTTTACTAAACTTATTGTGGTCATCACTTCGTGGTACATGTAAGTCAAATCATTATGCTGTATACCTTAAACTTACACAGTGCTGTATGTCAGTTATATCTCAATAAAACCAGACAGAAAGAAGGAGGAGGAGGGGGAGAAGGTGGAAGAAGGGGGAAAGGAGAAGAGTCAGCAGCAGCAAATCTGGTCTCACCAACTGCATACACAAGTCCTAGGACCAGATCAAAATTGTCCTCTCTCCAGGCTCCACTTGCAAATTGGTTCTTCTGCCCATGAAGACAAAAAACAACCTTTTTTTGTTGTTATTCTCTAGGTCACTTCCTCTCCTGGACAGCAGGTCCTGACCCAGAACTTCCTGCCCCAGTTAGTCTGGGCACTTCCATCCCAAGCTATGCCAATCAAATCCTGGCTTATTATAACACAGACATTCACCAAACCTACATTTGCATCAAATGCCCAGATTGGCTGGTGGCTGTGTTTTACAGTATTGTTTTAATTACTATAAGCAAAAAAGAGATAATGAAAATATACCTGAACGTATGAGTCAAGGAAGGAGATACCCACCCGAGTCAGGCACTGATCTTTTGTTTACGTAAGAGATTCACTCAGCAAATCCTTTTTTATGGCTGTAGTAAAAGAGGGAAGCTGTACCTCAGCTTCAATGACAGTAAATTCTCAACTAGGAATAAATTTTCATGATCAGTTGACATCTGTCTGGTCAGAGGACCAGAGATCTTTCTCCCGCTCCGATTCTTCTTCTTCCCTCCACAACTCAGAATGAGCTACACTCATATAACCAATTTAAAAAAAAAATACATCACTTCTCACTGGAGTGTAAATTGGTTCAACTTTTGGGGAGAGGAATTTGGTAGAGTCGTTCCTGTGAGCGCCAACAATGTCTAAACGGCTCGATCCAATAAATCTGCCTGCAAAGACCTCACTTAAACAAATAATCTGAAATGGGGGCAAAAGTGACTAATTTCACAACATTTATTGTAGTTTTCAGTGTAAAAGGAAACAATGGGATCACTACCAACAAGGTCTTGCTAAGTCAATGTTCTGATTATCTCTTATTATGTAACCCAAAGCTTAGTGACAACCACAGTTCTTTATTTTGCTGATGAATCTGCCACGTGGGCAGGGCTGGATGGGGATCCCTCCCTTCTGTTCTATTTGCCTGTTCTAACTGGGGTTGACTCAAAAGTGAAGGGCTGGACAGTGTCTCTTGACATGGAATTTCCAATATGGTAAACTCATCTTAAATGATGGCTCAGGACTCCAAGGGACAGAAGGTGGAAACTGCCAGTTTCTTAAGGTTTGGGCCAGGAAGTAGGTACAGCACGACTTCTGTTCTCTTCTATGGACCGAAGTCACAGAGCACCATGCCTCTATTCAGGGCCTGGGCCACAGACCCACCTCTTCATGGGAGGTGCATCTAAGAATTTGCAGCCATCTTTCAGCTCCCCAAATCAGTTATGCTATAGTCACGCATGCTGCAATGTTATTGGCATCACTAAAAATGATGTTAAGGAAGAAATTTAAATGTTTGTGCTAGATTGAGGTTAAAAAAAAAAACCCGGACAAAAAACTTTATAGACAACTTGATCCAAACACCAAAATGCTATATCTGGTGGCTAGAAAGCTGAGTTGTCTTCTTCTTTACATTTTTTTCTGTTTTCGAAGATTTTCACAGGCCGGGCCCAGCCCATAGACCTGCTCTGTCTGGCTCTCACAGTGATTGTAAGCTTAAGAAAATTCATGTTCAAATCAGCATTCTTCAGCTCTAATGAGGAATTCTGGCCATCTGCAGCCCCAGCTGGCTGGTGGGTTACTGACGACCCCTCAGGCGGGGTGTAGATTTCCTGGTTTACCACGGCCCCTCGCTGGCCTGTTTCCTGAACTTATGATTTCTGCCCGCCTTCTCTGGGCATTTGAGTCTGCAATCCCCCAAACCATATTTCTAACCGAAAATCAACCATAACAACTTCATAAAACAAATCTAAGGCACAGCACGTTGAGATGATTTGTCTGGAGAGAGGGGAATGGTGCCTGAGATGCAGGACACCCATGATTTCCCTGCACCTTGTGCAAACTGGTCCTTATTCCAGACCTCCTGGACAGGAGCTTCCCTCACGGCTCCCACGTCATGCTTGCTCCCCAAGGGCACATTGTAGGTAAGGCGTGGTGGTCCACCGGCCACTGCGGGTCCTCAGCAATGAGGCAAAGCCTCAAGAAAGGGGTGGCCAGGAGAGTCTGGGCAGCTGAGGGAAGGGCTAGAGACGTGAGATCGAGAGCAGTATAGACACCGGCATCGGCAACTGGAGTAGGTGCCTTGGGTTTGGGAAGAAAGAGACAAAGAACGAAGTCAGTGGTAAAAGGAAAGAGCGTGAAATGGCCATTGCATGCTTCCTAGCAAACAAGATAGAGGGCAGCAAACCCTGGCCGCCCCAACTGCTCCCACAGTCGCTAGCAAATTGTCCCTCGGACAGCTGGAAGGAAACTACCCCTCTTTCCGAATTACAATCATGTGAGTATCAACTTCATGATTTTTGCTATATGTGTAAATCACCTGGGCCATTATTCATTTAATATTTTTCTTTAAGTTGATCTAAATGGAATCTTTTTTTAAAAACAAAAGAAAACTCAGTTTTATCTTATGCAATTCCCTCTGAGATATCATGGGAATCATGGGTGATGTGCTACACACACACAATGGTGTGCTACAGCTGGCCCGGAAGGTTCACGGAAGCCAGTGTTCAATTTTCAGGGGTTTTGCAAGCCAGCCATGAAACACAGCCATGGTGAAAAATTAAATTATATAAGCTTGCAGTTAAATTCTTTTAAAGATAAGGGTAACAAATACTGAGAACTCATCCCTTCCTAATTATTTTACTACATTTTACTGTGATCTCCGTTCTTGAGGTTATTTTCACCTGTTGCATCTGTGTGATGGAAATACTGTATTCATTGTATACTCTTGTACATCTTTTTCCAGCTCTGTGTTCAGTGACACAATGGCAGCTTGACAGTAGGAGTATTTACACCGTGGAAACTGGCAAATACTCCAGATCAGGGCTCTCTTCCCCTGCAGAGCTGATGGCTGAAGATTCACCGACATACCGCATCTTTGTGTAATTATTCAATACATATTACGTGTCTAGTGTAATGTGTGATGTAAATATTTCCCCTAACGCACACTGAATCAAACTCAGCTGTAAATTTAGAACTATATATATTCCTATACTTCCTAAAAGGTCTTGGTGTCCCTCAGTGAGGACGTGGAGTATTTTGACACTCACTGGCCCAACCCAACAGTCATCCATTAGGTAAACTGAGGCCCTCATTGAGTTTGCTGAGACTACACAGTGAGTTCAAGGCCAACTCCAGCTTCTGCCCTACCCCCCACCAGTGCCCCGTCTCTCTGTTCCACGCGGCCTCCCTCCATGGACAGCAGCGAGTCACATCCCCGGCGTACACTGTTCAGAAGCTGCTCGAACAAGAGGGGGCAGCCCGAATGAAGGCGGAAGGAGGGAGGGAGCTGGGGGGCTAAAAGGGTCATTAGAAATTCACACAATTAATTAGACAGTGCTGGGGACACAGCCATCTCTAACCCATTGATAAGGACGGCAGGGGGCCTATTCCCCCCGGGGCCCCTTGCGGGTTACCGCAAGCAAAGCTCAATGGTCCGCCTCCCCCTCAACCCACCCCCTCCCCAAATCCGCTTAAATATTTGATGCAAAATTAAAGCCCGTTCCAACTTTTATGAGCAGCGTAGCAGTGTCTGCTGCCGCTGGGCGCTCACCGCTCCCACCATTTCCCAAGGAGCACCCCACCCCCACCCCCCATCCTGGGCGGGCTCGTCCTCCATCAAGCCAAGTGCATTAGGACAATTAGCACCAGCCCACTGGCGCCAATTAGCAACCAATAGTGTCTATATTAGGGAGAGGGAGCGGCGGGGGCGCCTGTGTCTCCAGCCGGCCTTCACACTCAATTACATTAAGTGGAGGCTCCGAGCTGCGGTCGGTGGGAGGGACAGTTGCTGGAGTAACTGTGTCTCCTCTGTGCTGCAGGTGATCTTCTCCCAGCTCCCTGATCCGGAACTGACTGCTTTTCCTGTCCGCTTACATCAATACCCACTCCTTCAAAAGGCAGGCGTAGGGCAGGCGCGCGGTGGAGGCTGCAGTGTCCAGAGAAGCAGGTCATGGGGCTAAGTCATAATATGGAACATTCATTCATTCATTCATTCCACAAATATTCGCGGAGGGTCTGCTGTGCACCTGGCGTGCTTCTACAGCTAGGACCAGCTACAGAATTGGCACTGCTCAATGCAAAACGAGAACATGAGATTCACTGTTCAAAAACTATTAGGAACTGGGCTTCCCTGGTGGCGCAGTGGTTGAGAATCTGCCTGCCAATGCAGGGGACACGGGTTCGAGCCCTGGTCTGGGAAGATCCCACATGCCGCGGAGCAACGAGGCCCGTGAGCCACAATTGCTGAGCCTGCGCGTCTGGAGCCTGTGCTCCGCAACAAGAGAGGCCGCGAGAGTGAGCGGCCTGCGCATCGCGATGAAGAGTGGCCCCTGCTTGCCGCAACTAGAGAAGGCCCTCGCGCGGAAATGAAGACCCAACACAGCCATAAATAGAAATAAATAAATTTAAAAAAAAAAAAACCTATTAGGAACTTTACAGTGATGGCACAGAGCATTAAACCAACTGCGGGACCTTCCAAGCAGGAGACCTTCTGAGCCCGGGGGCTGTACGCAACAGCACAGCTGTGTGTCCGTGGAGCCAGCCCTATCTGGGTTTGGGGTTATGGTAGTGAAGAAACCTGAACAAAAATGCCTGCCTACAGGGGACCTCACATTTTGATGGAGGGAGACAGTCCTTAAATGGTAAACGAAATGGATTAGTAAATTGGCTAGTTCGTAAGAAGGGAATGAGTGTCGTAGGAAAAAGGAAAAAAAAATAGAGCATGGTAAGAGGGGTCAGCAGGGCCAAGAGGAGTGGGCAGGGTGCAGGACTAAATGAACACGGGAAGAGGTCTCGCGATGGTGAGATTCGAGCAGAGTCGAAGGAGGTGGGAGAGTGAGCCTTCCAGGTGAGGAAACAGCCAGTATAAAGGCCCTGTGGCAGAGGTGTATTTGTCATTTTCAAACAGAGGCAAAGAGGTCAGGGTGGCTAGAGTGAAGTTAAGGGGGAGAGGAGGAGACGGAGGCCCAAGAATTAAGAGGGAAGAAGGGCCATTGGGTGAATCAGGTAGGACCTTGTTGGCCATTATGAAGACCATGGATTTTACTCTGTCTCAGGGAGCCACACTTAAAAGGCTATGAGCAGAGGAGAGAATGCATTAAAAGGATCACTCAGAAAGCTGTGTTGGGACTAGACAGTAGGGAGGAAAACATGGATGCAGGGAGGCCCATGAAAAGTCTACCCCTAGGCTCTGTGGGCTCTGTGGTCTCTGTCACATCTACCCAACTCTGCTGCTACAGCACAAAATCAGCCGTATTTGATGCAGAAACAAATGGGCCTGGCTGTGTTCCAATAAAACTTTATGGACACTGAAATTTGAGTCTCTTATAATCCTTACACGTCGTGAAATATTTTTCTTTTGCTTTCTTCCGCAACCATTGCAAAATGTAAAAACCAACCTTAATTTATAGTGTACCAAAAAAAAAGTAAAAATAAAAAAGGCAGCAAGCCAGATTTGGCCCAGGGACTGTAGTTTATCAACCCCAGATTTCTGAAGTAATCCAGGGGGGACCAGAGTGGGAACGCGACATGAGGGCATTGGGGAGATTCTGGATATATTTCATGGTACAGCCAATAGGAATTCCTAGAGGTCAACTGCAGCGTGTAAGAAAGAGAGGAAAACCAAAGATGACTCCAAGGTTTGGGGCCTGAGCAACCAGAAGGATAAGATTCAAGATGCACGTAAATGGAGACCTTGGAAGGTGATGGTTTGAGAGGGGGGCGGGAGAGGATGGTAATCCTCATAATGCTATTTATTAGTTATTTAATTGGGTGTTTAATATGTGCTCAGCTCTTTAAGAACACCCCTTCACTCCATCCTTCCATTATTCAGTGAATTTGACTCCAGTTATCTCAACCCATTTCACAGATGTGGTAACTGAGTCTCAGAGGAGTGAAAAGTCTTTCTCTAAGATCACCAGCAGGTAAGTTGCAGACACAGGTCTTTCCCACTCAGGAGCCTGCATTCAGCAGTATAACATGACTCTGCCCATACTGCTTTTGAAATCTTATTTGAAGCAAGAAACTAAAACAGAAAGGAGAAGGCTTCCCAAGCCCACATGTTGGTTTAAGCTTTAACTTGTTATTGGTTTAGAGGTGTATGTTTCAACAAGCATCTCCCCATCTCTGGGCCTCAATCTCCCCTATCTTTTCATGAAGCTCCAGAACCAGAGACTTTCCCAGGTTCCTTTCTAATATTTGCTGACACCCTGATTACTCAGCTTCTGAGCAAAGCAACCTGGGCAGGGATGGTCCAACAGCCTAAGGAAAGAATTAATTCCCTGTGAAATTACTGGGTACTATTTACGTCTTTACATGGTGTTTTATATCTGTAAGTGTTTTCTGATCACTTAGAAGCTAATCCCAGGTGGAGGCTAGAGGGCTACAGGAAAGCCTTTGTCAAGTTGAAGCTGGAATCCGAAGGAGCTGGCAGATCTGGGGCAGGGGATGACGTTTGCTGCAAATGCAGTCCTCCCCCCCTGCCCGCCTCCAGCAGTCTCCCTCTCACAAGAACTGCCACTGGGTCACCCCACCCCCACCCCCCGCCGGTGTGCACCTGATCAGGTGGAAAGATGGATGAATATGAGCAAAACAGCCCCTGCCCTTGGGAAGCGTGCAGTCTGATTAGGAGACGTGATTTACACGCAAGGCCCGAACCAGCCTCTGGGAGCTTATCGATGGCCCAATGCAAAAGGCTGTCACTGAGTCGTTCAGTGTGTAACACCCACTCTGTGCCAGGCACTGGAGAGCACGTGGTGGCCAGACCTAAGGTTCCTGCTGGCATGAAACTTTCCACCTAGTAAACTTTCCACCTAGTGCAGTGGGCCGGGGAAGGACACTGGCCTTTCTACCCCGGGCCTCCAGCCTGGAAGACTTTGTCCCGGACATAATTTTTTGGACTGTATCCCGTTTGCTGACAGTGAATTTTCTGTGCAATTATTAAAGACTCGAGTGGTGAAGATCTGGGCCTCTGGTCTCCTCCTGCCTGAGTTGGTACATGAGCTGTATCACTTCATCTCTCTGTGCCTCAGTTTCTTCATCTGTCAAATGAGGATAATAATAGCATCTGCCTCACAGGGCTATGGTGAGGGTTAAATGCGACCATGGGAAGTGCAGAGAACCAATGCCTTGTAATATACAATGTAAGTAACCAGGAGCTGTGAGCTTTTAAAAATGGTTGCTATTCTACACTAAGAGATGGGACGCCTGAAAGATCACAGAGACTAAGTGAATACCGTGACGTCAAAAAGGCAGTGAGGGTGGAAACCTGGATAAGAATTTCAGGCTGGAGCCCATGCACACTTGTGCTTCTCAGAGTGCGGCTCCGGATGGGTCCTGGGGGCATGCGTGCCACCCTGCTGATGCCCACTGTACTCTCTCCTGCCCGGGTCCTCTACATTCTCCAACTATGGGATCTGATCTCAGAGCCCTGGACCAACCAGGGACAGGGCAGGCTGAACAGGCACCTCTTCTTCCTTGGAAAACAGCCCCAGATGCCTCTGCCTTTGGCCCAACCCAGGGTGGGAACTTTTCAGCACCTGCCCCAGCCAGAGCCCCAGAGGCTCCAGGCTCATCCCGGCTCCCACTTTCCTATTAATTCTTGGTCGAATTTATCTCCTCTGCGCTATATATTTTAATTATTCCAAGTCCAGGCTTTTTGTCTGCCTCTCCCTCCTTCCCTTAATGCTCAGCCTGACCTCTCTCCTCCAGTCCTCTCCTCCCTCAGCTGAGCTTCCTGTCTACATGCAGACCTTTCACTCTGTCTTCAAGCTGAACTCCCACATTCATTCAGCGCACAACAAGCACACACATACATCCCATGTGTGTATCTTCTCTGCACCCATGGGTTTTGCTTGGTCACATGTCTAACTCCCCACAACCCTGGGAAGCTCTATCATCACCCATTTTACACAAGAGAAAACTGTCACTATAGATTAAGCAACTGAACATATGTTCAAACCCAGGTCTTTCCAACTAATTGTGTTGTAATAATTATGAGAAGAAGGAAGAAGAGAATCCCTGTTTTTATTTATGCTTATTAGGTTCCAGGCACTGTTGTACACAGATGCTTTAAAATCATGTCTCAGTTGAATTTCAGAGCAAGCCAATGTGGAGGAGAAAACTGAGGCTCAGAGAAGTTAAGTAACTTGGCCAAGGTCACATTTCCACTTCTGGACAAGTGGTCAGGCACTATCCCCAAGGGCCTCCCACAAAAGGCTATTGGGCCAAGTTGCCCCAGTTGGACAAGGTCTTGGCTAAATATCCATCCCCAAGGGCCCAGGAGAAGGAGCTGAGGGGCAGAGGTGTCCCAATTCAATCCAGTTGAACTTCCATCCTGCCTTCGCAAGGACTCAAGGCTCTAGGGCAAAACGCTGGCCAACTCCTAAAGCCGGGCAAGGACAAAAGAGAACTAATTAAGAATGAAAGCAAGACAGGGTCCCCGAGCGCTGCCCAATAGCGCTACACTCCACTTGTTTCTTTGCAGACATCCCCAGTGGCATCTTCAAGAGACCTGGATGCACCAAAGTAAGACCTTCTTGTCTGCACTGAAGAGGGACCCACCCCGAGGAGGAGCTTATTCAATAGGAATGAACAAATGCACATATTAAAATCAAACATCACCCAACGCTCATCTTCTCAGTTGCTAATGCCCAGTGATCTTAGTTGCTCTGGGATTATTTTCGTGGGCATCAGGAAGACACATTATTGTGGCAAACTGCTGAGCTGAGAAGATGGACTGTGGGCTCGTTCAGTCACCAAATGGCTCATTCATTCATCCTCAAGATAACTGCTAATTCCTTCCTTCTTTCATCCATTCTCAAGACCTATCTTCAAGCCCCCATTCCATTGGGATTTCCGTACAAGTCTAATTTTGTTTTAAAAAAAGAAGAAGACATTTTATTTCCCAGTCTTCCCTGTTCTGGCCAATGAGTGGGTGTGGCTAGTTGAGGCTTTTTTGTCCCTTCATTCTCCGGTCAGCTTAGAAAGCAGATGTAATGTCTGGAGGCACAGCAGCTATTTTGTGATCATGAGGTATTAAGCATGAAGAGAATCAAGCTAAGAATATCACAGATATTGGAGCTACTAAACTAATTCCAGCATCCATCTTTCTCTGGACTTCTTGTTATGTAAGGAAAATAAGTGATTGTTTAAGTCACAGAAGAGTTGAGTTTTCTCATAATTGTAGCCAAATATATTCCTGATATGAGTTCATAAGATATATGAACAAGATGGGCACACCCCTCAGGGAGCTCCTAATCTAGTAAGATGGGATAAGAAAGTAACGATAAAAGGTGCCATGTGCCTACAGTTCTGCTGTCACCATCCAGAGAAACAGAGTCAAGGACATTTCCTACCCAAACGCTGCTCCTAAGATTCTTCTCATTTCCTTATGCAAAAGCCCCTGCCTCTAATGCAGCTCCCTGCAGCTGAAGCCACACACTGTCCCTGGTCTCATGTACACAGGCACGCCTCTCCTATAGGTACAAACCCCAGAGTTTAGACCACATGCCAGGAAAGAATTTCTAGATTATCACCCATCTTAGGTGGGCTCACACTTTTGATCCATAAGTGCACTTCTCCTGTCACCAGTCCCAATCTAGCCATTTTTTCCCTCCTCTAATGTAATGC
This sequence comes from Balaenoptera acutorostrata, assembly GCF_949987535.1. Classification (NCBI taxonomy): domain Eukaryota; kingdom Metazoa; phylum Chordata; class Mammalia; order Artiodactyla; family Balaenopteridae; genus Balaenoptera; species Balaenoptera acutorostrata. The sequence goes on from NC_080076.1 coordinate 80,104,284, forward strand.
CAGAGCAATTTCTCCCATCGATACTGGCCAGCAAGGATAAGACTTCTTTCCGTCTGAACCCCAGGTCTATCCCTCAGTTCCAAGGTACAGTGACCCTCCTTAAAGTCACAGAAAGGAAAAATAATCCCTGTTGCTGATTTGGTGCCCAATAATGAGAAGGAAAATGGTGGGGACTATTTCTATTCCTAAAAATAGTAACCACAAACATTCATTGATCATTGATCACATGACTCAGTCCAGAAGAGCCCTCACACTCCTGATCTCCTCACACTCAGGGAGCCTGGAAGCTTCTGACATGGAGGGACAATGCTTTTTCTCTCCATACTGTGGACCCAGTGGCTGGCACATACTAAGTACTCAGTAAATATTTATCGAGGGAGTAAATCCTCACCACAACCTAATGAGGTAAGTATGAGGTCAATCCCATGTGATGGTGAGGAAACTGAGGCTCAGAGAGGGAAAGGGACTTGCCTAAGGTCACACAGCTGACAGTGGCAGGGCTAAGATTTAAACTGAGATGGCCTGTGCTCTAAATACCACCTCCAGGACTCAGGGCTGTGTTTTGGTCTATTTGGCTGCACTTGGACACGTCCAGTGAAATTTAGTTATGAAAAAGTACAAAGACGGTGACATTAGTTAAGGGCTTTTCTTTTCACTCTGTTGAAACAAAAAGGCTCATTGCTGATTCTCTGCTGCTTTTCGTAAGACAACATCCCAAGCTGCATAGGGAGGGAGCGTGCCACAAAGAAACAGTGATGCTGAAAAAATCGCTTTTTCAGAGCATGAATTGAAAGCAATTATTCAGATTATCAAACCACCCTTCACAATGGATTCTAAGCAGACTTCCTTTAAACAGCAGCCCCCCATCCCTTTGACGTATAAATGCATTCACTGATTCATTCATTCAACAAACACTTATCAAGCCTCTATGTATGCCAGGAACTCTTATAGACACTGAAGCCATAACTTTGAACAAAACAGACAAAATTCCTGCCTTCATGGGGCTTATATCCTTCGAGGGGGGAGACTGATAATGTGATAACCTGGGAAATAAGCCCCCTCCAAAGAGATCCACCTCTTAATCCCTGGAAACTGCAACCTTACCTTATATGGAAACGGGGGAAGGGTTTTACAGATATAATTAAGAATCTTGAGATGGGGAGAGTTTCCTGGACTATCTAGGTGGGCTCTGAACACATCAGTTACAAGAGGGAGGCACAGGGATATTTTACACACAGAGATGAGAAAGTGATGTGAAGACAGAGAAGAGAGCTTTGAAAGTGCTGGTCTTGAAGGTTAAGAGCGATGCTGACACAAGCCAAGGAACATCAGAAGCTGAAGAGGCAAGGAAAAAAATCTCCCCTAGATCCTCCAGAGGATGCCCTGCTGACACCTGGATTTTGACCGAGCGATACTGATTTCACATTTCTGACCTCCAGAACCGTGAAAGAATAAATATCTGCTGTTTTAAGCCCCCGGGTTAATGCTAATTTGTTCCAGCAGTTGTAGGAAACTAACACAGATAATTTTTTTTTAAATCTGATAGATTAACAGTACAGTGGCAGTTGCTGTTCAAAGAGGATTCAAAGCACACACACATCTTTCCAGAAGAATCCGCCACGTACAGTGTAGCCTCCTGTGATGGAAAGTCCAAGGGCGGCTTCTCAGCCCTAAGGAAAGCCTGGACTTCCTGACTCTACTTTCCTTTACTCCCTGTCAGCATAATCCCAAGGCCACGGTGGAGCCTGGATGGGGCCTTCTGCCTGCATCCTGTTTAAGCCGAGTGACTTCCCTCGCCAATTAGAGGTTTCCCCTTCAGCTGGCCCTGCTTTCCCCACACCTGCCGAGGGAAGCACGTGTCGGGCATCAGACGCCATTTCTGCCACTGTCTCATGTCACCTCATTGTTCCCGAGTTGGCAACCACTCTCCAGAAATCACCCCTTTTGGGAATGTTTGGGAGAGACTGAGCAAAAGATCTACACAGCCCTCTTCTGGGGAAAAAAAATAGCGGTGATCACAGCTACCCTTTATCAGGTGCCAATTTCGTACCCTCGCTGCTCTGGGCGTGGCCCAGGTATCCACGGCATCCACACCCTCCGTCCCCGCTCAGACCTGCCCATTCAAGACCTGTATTTTAACAAGATTCCCAGGTGATTCATATGCTGGGAGGAGTAAGAGCTTACCCAAACCTCTGCCGGAAATAAGGCCAGAGACGGGGGGCGCGCCGCCCGGGTTTCACTGCTCTAGGCGATCGGTAGTTCCCATTTGTCTGGCTGTGGGGAGCCAAGGCCGAGGATGTCTGGGTGTAGCTCATGCTCGATGTCCTAGATCACTGGGGGGTCTCTGAGGACCCTCCAGGATCCACTTCCCACTTTTTCCAGTAACGGCCCCTTATTTGAGGATCAAGGCAGGTGTGCCTGTAACACTTGGGGTCTCGGGGTGAAGAGGCCATAAGAATGTGTCTTGCATAGAAAACAATCTTATGGTTACCAAAGGGGGAAGGGGGGTGGATAAATTAGGAATTGGGGATTAACATACACACACTACTATATATAAAATAGCTAAACAACAAGGATCTACTGTATAGCACAGGGAACTATATTCAATATCTTGTGATAACCTGTAATGGAAAAGAATCTGAAAAAGAGTACATATATCTGAATCACTTTGCTGTACACCTGAAACATTGTAAATCAACTATACTTCAATTAAAACAAATTTTTTTAATTAAAAAAAAGAAAGAATGCGTCTTGAAGACCTCTCATCACAAGGAATGGGGTCCCAGCGCTGCGCTCTGACGCCATCTCTGCGTTTGCTTGGAGGTCACATTTCCCAGGGGCTGCCCCCAACCAATGACCGGAAGTGGGTGGGACACTAAGGCAGGTTCATTCTGGAAGCCGTGGGACTCCACTGATGGCTCGCTGACTTTGGCTGAGGACTTTCCCGTGGCCTTGTCAAACGTCCTTAGACTGCACAGTGGTCCAGGACTCCTCCACCCAGCCTTCCCTCCCCCCGCCACACCCCACGGCCTCAAGTGCACACACGTGGACTTCCTAGTCTATACATCACACCCCAGCCCCACCCTCACCACCCCCTGAACAACTGCCCCTCGGGTCGACACCAGGAGAATCAGCGTCCTCTGGGAAAATGGACGCAGGAGGAAATCTACGCAGACCCTGGAAGACCTGGAACGATTACAGCATGAAATTTAGTTTCTGGAACAAAGGCTTCCCCTTGGCCCCATGGACCTTCCCTCCTATGGGAAGGGGCACAACCCAAAGAGGGACAGAGCAGAGCCCTCTAAAGCATGACGGGGCCCCCATGCCCATTGACATGGGTGTCTCCCACCTTCAGTGCGTGAAGCCAGCGTGGGCCTCCATCACCAGCCCTAGGAATGGGCGTGGGACCTAGGTCCTAGCCAGTCAGTCTCCATGTCCACCCCCTGGCCACAGTGATTGGCGCTTAGTGACCAAATACCTAATCAACTACAGAAACTCCTGGCTGGGAAAGCTAGGAGAGAAGTCAGTGTTCCTTCCCACTGGGCTTGGGCTTCCTGGGCACTGACACCATCTTTCTTCAATGAGAAGAGGTCTTGGAGCTGCCAGGGGGGCCTCGTGGAGAATGAAACCAACACAGAGATGGAAAGAAATGGAAGCCACAGAAGCCAGTGCCAACCTGGACCCTTCAGTTATGCAGCTTCATCAGTCTCTCAGAACAGAGTGATTCCAAACACACATAAATGGTCATGGAGGACAGAGAAGTAGGTGGCTGTTTTCACTCCTTAAAGAAAGAAAACAAAAGCTCCCCAGAGAAGACAGATGTTTGCCAAAGAAGCACATGAAAAGATGCCCATCATTACTATTCCTGGGGAAAGTCAAATTAAAACCCCAGTGAAGGGCTTCCCTGGTGGCGCAGTGGTTGAGAATCTGCCTGCTAATGCAGGGGACACGGGTTCGAGCCCTGGTCTGGGAAGATCCCACATGCCGCGGAGCGGCTGGGCCCGTGAGCCACAATTACTGAGCATGCGCGTCTGGAGCCTGTGCTCCGCAACAGGAGAGGCCGCGGTAGTGAGAGGCCCGCGCACCGTGATGAAGAGTGGCCCCCGCTTGCCACAACTGGAGAAAGCCCTAGCACAGAAACGAAGACCCAACATAGCAATCAATCAATCAATCAATTAATCAATAAAATAAATAAATAAAAAATGACCAAAAAAAAAAAAAAAAAAAAAAAAACCCCAGTGAAATGCCCCTGCACACCTACCAGAAAGACCAAATTACAAAAAAAAAAAGGAGAAGCTGGTAATATCAAGCCGTGGTGAGGATGTGGGACAGTTGGAATTCTCCTACATGGGTGATCAGAATGCAAAATAACACAGCCACTTGGGAAAACAATTGGGCAGTATCTTAGGCAGTTACACATACTTTTATCATGTAACCTAGTAATGTAACTCTTAGGTACTAACTGAGGAGAAATAAAACAGATGTCCACACAAAGACCACAAACGCGTGTACGTGAACGTTCATAGCAGTATCATTCATAATCACCCAAAACCGGAACCAGCCCAAATGTCCCCCAACTGATGAATGAATACACAAAAAGTGGAATTTCTATACAATGGAATATTACTCAACCATAAACAGGAAGAAACGACTGATACACACAACAACATGGGTAAACCTCAAAAGCCTTATGGAAAGTGAAAGAAACAGGGAACAAAAGGCTACATGCTGAATAATTTCCTTTCTATGGCATTCTGGAAGAGGTGAAACTATAGAGACAGAAATCAGATCAGTGATTGTCAGGGGCTTGGAGCCTGAGGTGGAGGTAGAAGCACAAAGGAACTTTGGGGGTGATGGGTGCTTTCTATATCTTGACTGCGGTCGTTACATGATCATAAATATTTGTTAGGACTCATCAAACTTATCAGTGAACTTATGGATGAAAAGGTGTATTTTACTGGATGTAAATTAAACCTCAATAAGCCTGACTTTTTTTTAAAAATATTCCTGCATTTTATTTATTTATTTATTTTTGGCTGTGTTGGGTCTTTGTTTCTGTGTGAGGGCTTTCTCTAGTTGTGGCAAGCGGGGGCCACTCTTCATCGCGGTGCGCGGGCCTCTCACTATCGTGGCCTCTCTTGTTGCAGAGCACAGGCTCCAGTCGCGCAGGCTCAGTAGTTGTGGCTCACGGGCCCAGCTGCTCCGCGGCATGTGGGATCTTCCCGGACCAGGGCTCGAACCCGTGTCCCCTGCATTGGCAGGCAGATTCTCAACCACTGTGCCACCAGGGAAGCCCAAGCCTGACTTGTAAAAAAAAAGATAAATCAAATGAATCCCACGGTGCTCATCATGTGTTCTAAGCCCTTTTCCAGGACTAACTCTTTGAACCCTCACAAGAACCTTATAAGGCATGTAACTAGTATTATCACCATTTTACAGATGAAGAAAATGAGACACAGAGAGGTTGAGTAACCTGGCCAAAGTCCCCCAGCGAGTAACTGGCAGGGCTGAAACTCAGTCCCAAGAAGTACAGACTCAACCTCATGCTCCTGAGCACTGTGCCATCTTTGTAAACGGGGGACATGGCTGCCGAATCGTTTGCTACGTGCGTCGGGAAGGCAGGGGGCTGGGGGGGAAATGAGCATAAATGGGATAGGACCTTGTTCCAGCCCCAGAGATGATTTCCCCACAGTTGCTGCTCCAATTCTTCTGGCTCATTCCTCAAGGCCAACCAACTCCCTCTGGGCCCCTGACTAGAAAGCCAGCACGATTCTGCGAGAGAAAATGACTCCTTCCTGAAAACACTTGGTGGATTTCCCCCGACACATCTTGTCGGCACTCAGGACGCCCGTGACAGCTTCTCCTGAAATATTTCCCAGGTGAATTCGCTGGCAGCCCCAGCCGGCGGGGCCGCTCATGATCCCCCTTCCCACGCAGTGGAAATACCTGTTGACAAGGCTTTCACTCTTCCAAGGCTCAGAACCAACCTCTCCCCACCTCGTGAGATCAAATGCAGAAGGGGCTTACGGAAGGTCACTGGATGGTGTTAAAAGCCCATTTCTCCTCCTCTCACCAATGTGAGTTGCAAGGTGGCGACGGGAGGGGAAACATGAAGAGCGACATTCTCCCAGGTGCTGTCTCCATTCGGTGGGCCAGAAGCAGAGGGCGTTCCAAACAGCAGGACAAAGTCACGGGGTGCTGCCCACCCAGGCTCTGGGCCTGATGCGTGGGAGCAGGGAATATATTGCCCGGGTCTGGCTTCCAACTCTGGAGCTTTGTGAAGGGGTTGCAAATGTTTGTGCTGAAATGTTCCTCCCAGCTCAGCTGGAAAGACATGCCAGACTCCACACAAAGTCTCCCCCAGGAAGCAGCGGGGACCCAGCTTCCAGGGGCCCTAGAATGACAAGAGTGAGAACACCTGCTGAGACAGGGAAAATGCTGGACAACTTGGCAAGGAGATTTGTTGACTCTGCCCTGGGTTTTGTCTATTGTAAGGCTGTTAAAGCAGGATTTGAGCCCAGGGGTATGGAGGAGTTGGGAGTCATAGTCTTAATGCCATTTTGGACTTTGTTCACAAACTTTGTTTTTATCATTCCTTTGTTTCCACTCTTTTCTTACTATCATAGCAAACGGGTTTCATGTTGAGGGCCACATCTAAGTGGTTGGTTGTGACTGCTTTATGTTAAGAAGGATTCTGGGCTAGTCACGGACTCATTGAAAAAAAACAGTATTGTGATCCATTAGTGATGTCTGCCATGGGTGAGGCAAGGGGGAATACTGCAGGCACGCTACATATTTTCCATCCCTGTTATATACAAGAAGGACACAGCAATAGGAGGGAGACTCCAGGGAAAAAATTGTCAAAGATAAATGCAATTTAGTTCACTGGAAACCACCAGATATCTTTTAGAAACTGCACATGAGAAGCAGAGCTGCAGCTACTGTCTTTAGCTCAAGCCCAGAGAGTTCAGGAAACACTTAACATCTGCAAAGCACACGGTTTTCTTCTGAGATGGACACAGTTTCTTCTGCATAAAGATATCATTATTGTGCTCTGTGGTCCTGCTACCCTGGCCACCACTGATTCATCGAAGGCACCAGTTTTTGTAAATAAAATTTTATCGAAACACAATGGGACTCATTTGTTGATGTGGTGTCTCTGAATGCTTTTGCACTCCAACAATGGAGCGCAATAGCTGTGATAGAGGCCGCATGTCCCACAAAGCTTAAAATATTTATTATCTTGTACTTTACAGAAAGTCTGCTGGCCCCCGGATTAAAGAATTGCCATTCAAGCCAAAAGCAATTGAGAAAAGTCGGTTCCTAATAGGAGTCTGCCGTTTATAAGTCATCTTTGAGACAGATTCTGCCCTATAAAGGTGCACCATATTGGCTGATGACAATTATCCCAATTGGATTCTCTCTGTCTCTGTCTCTCTCTTCCCCTTTCTGTCTCTCTGTCTCTCTCTCTCTCTCACACACACACACACACACACATGCATACATACAGTATGAATGGGAGGTGCAGAGGAAATAGAGGTTACTGGGACTACTGCTAGATCCAGAATGGAAATGAATCATTGGTTGAGTTCTCCAGGAGGCCTACTCCCTATCCTGGTCTTAGAAGCACTGAGATACCAGTGTGTTCATGGCTACTCAATTCTCTGTGTTTTCACACTTCCCTGCATTTCTCTAAAATAAACCCTCATCACCTAAGGGGAGGAGGGTCATGAGATTTCACCTCATACCACCTCTGGTAGCATCTGTCTAATTCATTGTCTTAAGAAACTGGACTCTGAAGGAAAGAGTAGCATGATAGATTAGTGATGTCTGCCACAGCAATGGAATGAGAGATAACAACGTGCGTTATGTATTTGACAACTAGGGCTTCAGTTTCTTCATATCAAAGAAGGATATGTTTCTTCTTTGCCAACAGTCGACCCACCTGCTCACCACCTTCTCTCATCTTCTTTGGAAGTTACAGTTTGTAACACATCGTTCTTTTTTTTTTTTTTTTAACATCTTTATTGGAGTATAATTGCTTTACAATGGTGTGTTACTTTCTGCTTTATAACAAAGTGAATCAACTATACGTATACATATATCCCCATATCTCCTCCCTCTTGCGTCTCCCTCCCACCCTCCCTATCCCACCCCTCTAGGTGGTCACAAAGCACTGAGCTGATCTCCCTGTGCTATGTGTAACACATCATTCTGTTCTTGATTATACACTCTTGTGTGATTTTCTCCCAGTCATTTCATGTGCCATTTTTATTTCCTCCACCAAATGACAGACAGCTCAAAAACATGATATTGCTCTTATTTTGAAAAGACTCTTAGCAGCAGGCACCCTACTAGGCATGCAGAACTCACTTCATGGCTCCATGGAGCCTATAATTGGAGCACTGGGGGCCCGCCCTTCCACTTAGAAGTCTAATTCTCCACATACTCATATCGACTTAGAGGAAGACTTTCCTTCTAGCTGGTCTAACTGTTTCCTTTAACTCCTCAAGCCCCTTTTCTTGCTCAGCCCACCGTGGAGGTACAATGGAGGATCTCTGCCCCATGAGTCCGGCTGGCTTGGCTGGGGGCCACATGACTGCAGAGCCCCTGTTTTTACAGGGCCCAGTGACCATCCACGAGAAGCTGAAATTACACTTTGTTTCCAAGTTCTAATCCAGATGTGTGTCTGCTTCCTTCCTGGCCTCTCCTCACCTCTAAGCTTGCCTCACTAGCCAGCCCTTCCCCAACCCGGTCAGTGACCTTTCCCTCTAAAACACGACTTGCAGGGGACCAGGTAGAACAAAGGAGGGCCATACTGGCTGGTGAAAAGAACTCCAAGCCCCCTCACACCTCTTGGTCTCCAGATCCCAATAAGGTTACGTTAACTTAAATACCCACACGTTTCTGGCTCACGGCCCCTACCTGTGAGATTGCTGACCCTCAGAATCAGCCCCCAAGCCACTGTCTTCCCCAGTCACTGCTCCGAGACCCCAGGAGGAGGCCTCATCTGCCAAGTTGATTCACCGTCTTCTCTGTCCCTGCCCTTTGTCGCCTGGGCCCCAGAGCAGAAAGTCCGGGTCCCCAGCATCATGGAAACCTTCTCCGCCTTCAGATTTTGCTTCCAAACTCCCTCTCCACAGAGCACAGGCAGTAACTTCTCTGAGGAAGGAATGTTTAAGGGAAGGATTTTGAGCCACCCAGAGCTGGATTTCAATCCAGACTGTACTCTCCACCAGCTGCTTAGACATGGGAATGAAACTCTCTGAACTTCGGTTTTCACGTGTTCGAAGTGGAGTATTTATCCTCTCACAGTTCTGGACGCCGGACGTCAAGGCGTCGGCAGGGTTGGTTCCTCCTGGGGGCTGTGAGGGAGACTCAAGAGTCTCTCCTACTTTCTGGTGGCTGCCGGAAATCCTTGGCATTCCTTGGTCTGTATACACATCGCTCCAATCTCTACCTCCACCACCTTCTCTCCTGCGTGTGTCTCTCCTCTCTGTGTCCCTTCTAAGGGCACCTGTCATTCCTCGGATTTGGGACCCATCCACATAAAACAATATGGTCGCATCTCCAGATCCTTAGCCTAATTGCACCTGCAAAGACCCTTTTCCAATTGAGATCACATTTACAGATTCCAGAGGTTAGAATGTGGACATTATCTTTTGGGGGGGGCACAATTTTACCCACTACGGTAGGATTAAAAGAGATGATGCATGTATTATGCTTAGCGCACATGGAAAATGGTTTTATTATCATCATTCTTCAAGGGATCAGAGCTAGACCCTAGATCAGGAAACCAATAATCCTGGTCCTCTCCATTTCCCATGTCTTTCTGTCTTAATTTGGAACCCACCAGAAGCTGAGCCTGAGGCAAGGACGTGGAAACAGGTAGTTTTATTGGCAGTGGGCGTGGGATGGGAACTAAGCAGTGGTGGAGGAGGCCAAGGTGATCCCAGGACTCAGGTGCAAGGGAGTGGAAAGAATAAGACAAGGAAGAAGAAAAAGCCAAGACAAAGTGTATCACTGAGGTCACTGCTGTAGGCAAGGGGGTTTCAGAGGCAGTGGAACCTCTGAGAAGTGTATAAAATGCATCCCTGAGATGTCCCTCCAGAGATCAAGGTAGGACATTTATCCCTAGCCCCCACCGAACCCTCCCATTGGTTGAGGGTCACCCTCAGGGTCATTCACTCTCCTTTGCTTTTGGGCTACTCCTGGTCCTGGCTTCAGCAGCACCTGCAGTTTCACAGAGGGTGCTTGGGAGGGATGATGTCAATTTGAGTCTGAGCTTGCGGGGAACTGTCCCTTGCAGCTCCGGCTGAATTCAGAGGTAGGCCACTGGGATGTGATGTGGATCACCTTAAATGGGCCTCACTCCTCAGCAGGAGCCAATACCTACACCCCTTCCATGATGGACTTACTCCTTCCATGCTTTTATGGGCTGAATTGTGTCCTCCCAAAAAACATAGTCCTAACCCCCGTGAATATGGCCTTATTTAGAAATAAGGTCTTTGCAGATGTCATCAACTTAAGATGAGGTCATTAGGGTGGGCCCCTAATCTAATATGACTAGTGTCCTTTTAAGAAGAGGAGAAAAAACACAGAGACAGACTTGCATGGAGGGAAGATAATTGAAGGTACATAGGGAGAAGGCCATGTGATAAAAGAGGCAGAGATTGGAGTGAAGCTTCTACAAGCCAAGGGACGCCAAGGATTGGTGGCAACCAGCAAACAGTGAGGGAAAGGCGTGGAACAGAGTTTCCCCTGAGGCTCTGCAGAGAGACCATGGCCCTGCCGACACCTTGATTTGGGACTCTGACCCTCCAGAACTGTAAGAGAATAAACTTCTGTTGTTTTAAGCCACCCAGTTTGTGGTACTTTGCTACCGCAGCCCTAGGACACTGCTATACGTGCTCATTAATCCACCTCTACAATGCCTGAGTGTTTCACGGGATGGAAACTGTTCACAAGTTCTTTCCTTAAACGAGTCTCTGGGTTCCACTTTGGTTCAAATAGAACCGCACTGCCGTTGGGAGGGGTAAAGGGGGAGCTGGGTTGGAGACACTGGTATGCAGCTCACCCAAGCCCTCCACCAGTATTCTCCCCTCCCCATCCCTGTTCGTGAAACAGTTCTGCTCCACCTGGACCAACTCAGGCAAGAATGATTCCACCTTATGGAAAAGTGAGGACTTCGCCGACCAGGTGCCCTGCACACCCATTTCCACTTCTTCAACTCACATGCTAATCAGCTTCCCCTCCTGTCCCCACAGTGAACGGGACACCGAACCCTCCCATTCGATGACCAGCCCATTGTAATGATGGATTGTTGAGCACATGGGCCCTTGGCATTACCAAAGCCTATCCTTCCCACCTTCCTCTTGGAGAAAGGGCATTATTACCACATCACCTACCGCCCCAGACCTGCTCTTCTTCCTCCCATTCTACCTCCTGCTCACCTCTCCATTCTGACCTTGGTCACATTCTCTTTTTCTGGAGGCTGAGCCCCTAGGGTCTTCATACCATCCCTTCAGCTTGTGGCTGGATTCTAGACTTAAAGATTTTATCCGATGTAAGCAAGAGGTTCCACCAATGCCGACGGCTAATGGAAGCCATCGTACTTGTGAGAAGCAGGGTATCAGCACCTCGAGCTGGGGATTATAAGCCTGCTTCAGTCCTTTCCCACAGTTCCTCCTACTGTGCTGGGTGTCCCAAAGACAGCTGATGCCTTACCCCAAACTCCACGGAGAAACGCATGGAAGCATGAGAACATGAAATTGGAGATAAGGACAGAGCGAATGGGGGGAGGATATGGGAGAAGAGGAGGAAAGAAATCTTTAAGAACTACACTACTATGTATAAAATAGATAACTTATGAGAACCTACTGTATAGCACAGTAGCACAATGCTCTGTGGTGACCTAAATGGGAAGGAAATCTAAAAAAAGAGTGGATATAGGTACACATATGATTGATTCACTTTGCTGTACAGCAAGAAACTAACACAACATTGTAAAGCAACTCCAATAATACTTAATAATAAAAGTATTTATACTCCAATAAAAATTAATAATAACAAGAAAAGAACGCATAGAAAACTCCATGTATCTGCCAGTTCAATTCTAGGCTTTGAAGTGTAAAGAATTGCCTGTTCCTATAGTTTTTTACAGACCCATAGTCTACAATGTTCTAAACAAGCACAGCAGACACCTAATTTCACTGTTACATCCTGATTTGGTTATTGATGCTAATGACATTAACGGATACCCTCAACAGTGAAATCCGCAGATAATCCCCAAAGCATCCAATTGCTTTGGCTTGGTCCTTCCTCTAAAATGTATGATCGCTCTGTGACACAACCAGAAACTGTCATTTCACCTCCTTTTAATGATTCTTCCCACTTTTCTCAAATAGCGAAGTGTTCCCAAAGCCAGAAGGGATAAATCTTAGATTATACCCCATCTCCACCCACCCCCAAAGGAATCCTTGCCCGCATGGTGCATGCCTGGGCCATTTTTACAGGTGGTAGGTGGAGGGATACCCGGTATTTGAAGTGTTAACAGTACTGTCTTTCCCTTCCTACTAAAGTTAGGAAAGTCATAGGGGGGATGGAGAATGGACCAGATTATGAATCAGCAGGACTGGGTTCCAGTTCCCCTCACTCTTCCAGCTGTTTCCTGTGTAACCCGGACCAAGTCTCATCCCTTCTCTATGCCTCAGTTTCACTATCTGTAAAATGGGGGAAATAACGCCTACCTCATAGGGTTGCTGTGAGAATTCCATGAAACGTCCATAAAGTGCTTAGTCACAGTGACTGGTTCCTGACAAGCACTTAGATGCTGGCTAGACAGCATCAACCTCATCGTTATTATTACTGATCAATATTGTCAACTTCATGAACCCTTCTCTCTATGAAACCCCTGTTCCCCAAACGCTCCAGCCATTAGAGAAGAACCCAGAGCTGGCTCCAGAAGGACTCACCCCCCCCCACCCCACCCCCGCTGTTCGTGGGGAGTTTGTTGAACCTCTCTGGCGTGCAAGACAAGCCACAAGGCCAAGAAAGAAACGGCAGCCTTGAGCAGGACTGGAGACAGGCGGCCGGCGGAGGCTGCAAGTTTCTCGCCCGCAAACAAAAGTTGCCTTTCATCCGATCCACTGCTCCCGAAGAGGGCTCACTTCCTCCTGCCTGCACGCTGATGAAAGCTGACAGCAGAGGCGAGAAAACAGCCAGCGCTCTCTGCGCGCGATAAAACCATTACAATCAATTTAGGCAGCTCGCAGGCGCGCAGACAGACTCTGTGTCGACTGGATTCTGTTACGAGGAGTGGGGTGAGGGAGTCTGGGGACGGGGCTGGGGCAGGTGGGGGGGGTGGGAGGGGGGGCCTTCTGGGAGGCTGGAGCATTTGGCCTTCCTCGGATGGGCCCCATTATGGCTGCAGGCTGGCGCCACTGCTGCGGGAGCTCGCTACCAAATGAAACTGTCATCCCACTGCTCTGGGGGAGGAAGGGAAGATGGGGAGGGGGGCGACCGGTGTTAGCTTAACTCCTGTGGTCTCGAAGACTAATTGCTCACTGTGGAAACACGCCTCAAAGTGCTTTGGCCTCGTCAGTAATAGGGTATTAGATGCCACCCATTCCGCAGCGCATCGATCTGTTTCCTCCCCAGGCCTGCTCCTGGCTCCGCTCCCTGACATTCCCCCCCCCGCCCCCCCCCCGCCCCCGTGCTTCTCTCGCTTCTGCTCCTGATGACTCTTCTTCTTTTTTTTTTTAAGTGTTTTCTAAGCGTGTGTTTAGCAGGAGTGGTGCCTAAGTGCTAATTGTTACACCACAGATTGATTGGCGACGAGATGGCTTGCCAAGTTCCTCCATCTCCTGGGGGAGGGGGGCAGGGGAGGAGGGAGGAAGGACACGGAGGAACCAAGGGGCGGGGAGCGGCTGTTGGAGGGAGGAGGGGGAGGAGAGGGGAATCCTGGATGCTTGTGAGTTGGAAACTGTGCCCACAGCTGCGGAGGCAGCGGGGCAATCTCTATTGATATTTTAGCATCATGTTCTGCCTTGGAAAAGTGGCAAAGATTTAGCCACAAGTGCTGACCCTGGACCAGGATCCAGCTGATGGAGAGGAGCAAGGGGGGTAAGTGGGAGGAACAAACATCCCGTAGCCCTGGGCGGGGAGAGCATTGCTTATCCATGAGACCCTCTCAGCAACCCCACCCTGGGTCTAGGTTAGGGGTCCCCAGTACGTGCTCTAGAACAGGGGTCCCCAACCCCCGGGGGCCGCAGGCCTGTTAGGAACCGGCCCCACAGCAGGAGGTGAGTGGCGGGCAGGCGAGCGAAGCTTCATCTACGGCTCCCCCATCGCTTGCATTACCACCTGGACACCCCCCATGCCCACCCCCAACATCCGTGGAAAAATTGTCTTCCACGGAGCCGGTCCCTGGTGCCAAAAAGTTGGGGACCACTGGTCTAGAGGACCTTGTACTTACCCCACTACCTTTTATCACAGTTATTTCTCTAATTACCTGGCTCTTTTCACGGGCCAGTGTGCCCTTGATGGTCAGAACCATCACTGGGCCAACCATGGCTGGATCCACAGAACTTAACACAAAACCTGACACATTCCTCCAAAAGCACTTGGGTTTGATGTGTCTGGAAGACCCGGTTAGCTGAGAACTTCAAGATTCCCAAAAGACACAGACAACGGGTGCCCCCTTGGGCCCCCAAAATTCCTTTAAAAGATAATACTGAGTGCTTCCTTACAAGGAGTAGAATCTTAATCTTGGCAACTAATGCCCCCAAACATTCCCACCCGACAGGTGAGCCTGAAGATTCTGAGTGAGCATCTGCTTAAAGTGAGACACTACGGAGACTATTACTGCAATTGTGAAATCCAACCAGTTTAGGAAAGCAGCTTCGGACCCACTTCCCAACTCCATCTTCCAGGTGAAGGGGAGGGGGGAATAGGAGATGTACGTGGTGAGGGGCGTTTTGAAGTTACACAGCCCGGGTCCCACCTCTCATTAGCTCACTGCCATTGGCAAGACACTTGCCTTCCTGGTGCCTCAGTTTCCTCATCTGTAAAACAGGGATGGTGACAACGCCTGCGCCTGTGTGAGCCTCAGTTTCCTCATCATGAAATGTGGGGTAATAATATCTATTTCACGGAGCATGGTGAGGATAAAGAGATGGAATGCATGGAAAGCAGCTGGCTGGGCTATAGCAACCCCTTACCAAATGCTGCCTTTTCTAATTTTATCCTCTCTCCAGCTTCTGTGATTGAGCCATACTTAGAAGTATTTGCCTCATTTTACAGGCAAGGAAATGATGCTCGGAGAAGTTTAAGAGTTTGTCCAAGTCCCCTCTCTCTCTCATACACACACTCTTCTCAATCAGGGAAGCAAGGATAAAAACCCCACCGTTTCTGCTTCTAGATCATCCCTGCAAGGAACAGCACCAAGACGCCAACCCAGTTCCAACCTTCAGCTCTGAAATTTTGTACATCTACCTACAGCGATGTCGGTCAGCACTAGGGAGACTCTCATAAGTCATTTTAAGACCTATAAACAGGGCTTCCCTGGTGGCGCAGTGGTTGAGAATCTGCCTGCCGATGCAGGGGACACGGGTTTGAGCCCCGGTCTGGGAAGATCCCACATGCCGCGGAGCAACTGGGCCCGTGAGCCACAACTACTGAGCCTGCGCGTCTGGAGCCTGTGCTCCACAACAAGAGAGGCCGCAATAGTGAGAGGCCCACGCACCACGATGAAGAGTGGCCCCCGCTCGCCGCAACTAGAGAAAGCCCTCGCACAGAAACGAAGACCCAACACAGCTAAAAATAAATAAATAAATAAATAAAAATTTATTAAAAAAAAAAAAGACCTATAAACAAATTGTGGAAAAATAATCTTTGTCTGGGACTGTTGATCACCTTCTTTCTTCAACCCAAGCTAAGGATTCTTACACAGTTTTTCTTAGGTCTTTGTTTTACGAACTATTCCTTCAGCCTTAGTGCTATTTGTCATGTGGACTCTCATACGGAGCCGCAGATAAGGATGATGATGATGGTGGTGATGGTGACGTTGATGATGATGATGGTAGCTAATATTTTGGAGTGGTCCCTATATGCTGGCAACTCTACCTAACATTCTAGATGCACTTTCCTCTTTAACTCTCGGAATAACCTCATGACTTAGGTGTTTCCCTCTTACAGATGAGGAAGCAGAGTCTCCAAGAAGGACAGTCGCTTCCACAGGGCCATACAATCCGTGTCTGGTCAGGCCTGGACGTGAAGCCAGATCTGTTTAACCTCCAAGTTGAAATGGTGACCTCTGATCATGTCCAGTGGAAGCCTCAGAAAAATCTCAGGGAATCCTTGGGCTCTGGGGGACTCCATTTGAAAAGCACTAGCCTCAGTTTCTTCTAAATCCAAGAATCTGTAATTTTAGGTTGTTGGATGTTTGAGGTCCATAATCCCCTCTGCTGCTCACTGTAAAAATTTGGAAATAAAGAACTGACCGAGGGAGAGACCAGAACACAAGCCTGGTTGGTGTTTCTTCTCCGATAGCCCTTTGGCCACCGCTTGCTAGGTAAGTAGCCTCCTACTGCAGGCAGGGTGCATTTTGGTGATAATTCCTGGGTTCAGATCTGAGCTCCACTGCTCCAATTGCTGTGTGACCTTGGGCAAGTACCTTGATGTCTCTGAGCCTCAGCTTATGTACTTATTATGAAGATAATAATAGTACTAACCCCATAGAGTTGTTATTGGATTAAATGAAATCCTCCATTTAATTGTTAGCACACTGCCTGGCTTATGATACGAACTCCACAAAATCTGTATGTGTAGCTATACAAGGGCTTTACAAAACTGTGCTTAGCAGCAGAACACTGTTTTTTCTTAAACACTTTAAATTCAATCTTAAACAGAGACCAACATAAAAGGCAGATAAGATGGGGAGCTGCTCTATTTGAAGTGGCAGCGCCTCCATCAGAAACCCCGTTGGCACAAGCACAGAATCTTTGGAAGCCAGTTGCAAAACCACTGAGCTACCCAACTACATGTGTTCTGTCCTTGAGGTCAAAGTCCCTTTCCTCCTCCCCACCTGCTCCATGAGAGGACTAAAAGGAAGAACCTTATGGCTCCAAAATCATGTTGTTGTTGTTGTTTTTATTTCTTCCTTCTACTTCTCGGGCTATCAAATAGAATTTTATGATAAGGCATGATTTAGGACATTATTACTTACTATGCAACCATTCTGAATAAATGAACGAATGAATGGGTGGATGGATGGATGATGCATGGATGGATGGGTGGACGATTGATGGTTGGATAGATGGATAGGTGGATGGATGGATGGATGGATACATGAGCGGAAGGCTGGATGATTGATGGATGAGTCTATGGATGGATGGATGGATGAAAAATGGCTCAGGAGAGAGACTGGTACTAACAAGTAACCTGTCCACATGATCAGTGATGATCAATGATGAAACTCTCTGGCTAGAGAGGGAGTTAAGTGGCAGGAGAGAGACTAAGTAACAGGCCACCAGGCTCTATGGCAGGCGATTATCTCTCATCATCTTGTTTAATCCTCACCACTGCCCTTGGAGGAAGAACTCTTATCCCCATTCTGCAGAGGAGGAAAGGGAAGATTAGAGAACTTCAGTTGCCCAAGGCAACACAGCTATCAAGTGGCAGGCCCAGGTCCTTGTCATCATGTCACCATGCTTTCTACACAGAGGTTTTCCACCTATAGTGAATCTTCCAGAAATGTAATAGAAAGGTATTAAAAGAAACTCAGCTAAGAAAAGGAACAAAAGAGAGGAAAAGAAAAAGGCTTAAGGATGTGGTAAAACTAACATTTATTGGGCACCCACTGTATACCAGACCCTGGATTTTACGCGCATTTTCAGGTTAACTCTCAACAATAAGCTGTAAAGCTGCGATTATTAACTTGGTTTTGGTAATGAAGAAACGGAGGCTCAGAGAGGTTAAAGAACCCTCCCAGAATCACGGTCTTACTTGTCCAGGTCAAGAGCTCCTATCGGAGGCTGATCGGAAGTCTAATTCCATGAGACAGAATTTTCAAAAATAAAGGAAGAAGAGGCGCAAGAGAGAGGGAAGGAAAGAATATATGCAGACACCCAACTAAGGGAGCCAAGAAGGAAAAGCCAGAGGAGAATGGGAAGGAGGAAGGGAGAGGAAGCACACTTGAGACAAAAAGAGAAAAAAGGGAAGATAAAGAAGGGAAGACAAAGGACCCTATTCTGGATCTGTTCCTGCCCAGAGAAACCACAGCACAAATTGCAACGGACGGTTTCCCCTCACACAAAGTGCCTTTTAGCTCGCACGCCTCCCTTGGAGGGCCGGGCGAGAGACGGCTGGCGAGAGACGGCTGGCGTCGGCTACAACGCATCTGAGGGCGCTGGCAGGAAACTCCCAGGGAAAGCTCAGTGTCCGGGGTCATCTGGTTAAAGGAATCAGTGAGGCTGCAAATGGAGGGGACAGGGGGGAGGGGAGAGGAGGGAGTGGCCAGGGGCGCGGCTGACCCCCATGACCTCCTGCTTGCTCTAACCCGATATCACAAATAGTCCTGGAAAACAAAATAGTATTAACCCTTCCAGCCAGGTCAACCTCTTCTGCGTTTGCCTGGGACTGTGGGACTCTGCCTGTCAGAGGGTTTAACTCTTTCTTGGGACCCTCTGATCACCACTTTTCAGCCCTCTTCTCAAATGCCTCTGGATTCAACAGATTAGATGCCCGTGGGAGGGGCAGAGGCTGTGGCATATGGTCAGGCAGACAGAAAGTACCTGCTGCCCATCAAAAACTGAACAAGGGCTTCTAGAGTGAAAAACGACCTCTAGATTCTTTATCAAGTCTGAGATTGTATTCTGTCTAGTCATATTTGCTATTTCCCCTCCCTGACTTGGTACACAAAGCGTGGTGGTCCAGGGGCTGGCAAGCTCAGCATCACCTGGAGACTTGTTAGAAACGCAGAATCTTAGGTCCCACCCCAGACCTGCTGCATCCGAATCTGCATTTTAACAAGACGCCTCTAGATAAGTGGTGTGTGCATAAGAGTTTCAGAGACCATCACCCAGCTTAAGGAATCATTTTCCACAAGAGAAAAAAATTTGTAACTATATATGGTGACGACCGATGTTACCTAGTGTAGTGATTACTTTGCAATATATACAAATATCAGATCATTCTATGGTACCCCTGAAACTCATATAATGCTATATGTCAATTATATCTCCGTAAAAAAGAAAGAAAAGAAAGAATTTTGCCATTTAGGACATCTGTCTTAAGCAGAAATGGAACGTATACACACTTCAAACACAACAATGACATTTTAACCCAATCAAATCATCAGGGCTTTTGATATTTCAGAGATGGTCAAAGTAATCATGTTCCTTGGCCAAGTATTATTACTGGAGTGAGTGTTAAGCATGGTGGTTTCAGGAAGAGTAGAGAGTTGTTTTCATCAGTTTAGCTTCAGTCCAGCATCCCTTCCCCGCTTACTGGGGCAAAAATGCCCCATTTCTTGGGAGCTACTCCTGTTCACTCAGTCCAAGTGGTTCTGATGGCGCTGCCACCCTGGCCAGGGGTTGGAAGAGGACGCAAGTCAGGCCAGTGAGGCTCCTTCCCTGGCATTCCGCGTGCCCTTTGGCCAGGTAGTCTGGGACTGCCTGCAGCCATTCTCTGCTCTTCCTGGCTGCATGGATGGGCAAGATGCCCATCTTCTGATGCAGAGACTAGGGCAAACACAGAAAAAGCCAAGCCCGGAGACCGGGAGAGAGTGAGAACGCATGTCGTCATTTAAACTTCTGAGGTCAGCCCCACCTCTGGACTCTCAGATACTTGTGTCAATAAATCCGCATTGGAACCCTGGCCGATTTGAGGGGATGTGTGTCTCTTGCATCGAAATTAGTCCAGGCACTCACTGAGCCAACAGCTCACTCTGTGACCTTGAATTTCTTGGGAACTATAGCACGTCACCCACATACTTTCCTATGTGCCATGATGCTCTCTTGCCCTGAATCATAAAGCACTTCCCTGGAGGAAGCTGAGCTTGGTACGTAGACTTTCCTCCAAATGCCAGAGCCTGGATCTTCCCCATCTCCTCCCCTAGAAGACTTTCCCTGACCCCCAACCTTCAGATCCCCTGATGGCCACTCCCATGATGTCACCATTTACGACACTCATGATACCTTGCCTGCAAAACTTCAGGCTTCATGAGACCACTGGTTGTGCCTATCCTGGTCACCATTAAATTCCCAGGGTCCAGCACCGAGTAGTCACTCAACAACCATTTTTCGAGTCAATGAATTCTAAATATGTAGAACTGGCTGCATCAGCAAGGGATGTAGAAGCAGAGAGCAGTGGAGGGAAGAGAAAATCTCTACTAAACTTTCCTTTCTTGGCAGAAAGGGTAAGCAAGATCCTTAATGATCAGTAGAGCATGGGAACTCAGGAACTGGAATGGAATCTAGCTATATGCAACAAGCATGGCCAACAAAATGTTTCTAGGAGACTGTCTCCCTGCCTGGCTTCCAATATGGGGGTCTCTAGAACACTAGTAGGGACTTCAGACCATGCGGGCCACACAGACATTGTGTTGAGACCTTCCTCTGCCTATTTGCTCTCTCACTTCACCTACCCAAGCAAAGCCCCTTCATCAGGCCCCCACAGGAATGCCATGTGCAGAAACCAGGTCACCATTGCACACCAGAGCTGGAAGCACCCTCCGTGCTCATCCAATCCAAATCTTTTATTTCACTCTATGCTAAATAGGTTCCCAGGGGGAGGTGACTTGCCTAAACCAAGTAAGGGCAAAGTCAGACCCAGAAGCAGACTCTCCTAACTTTTCTTTCTACTACTCCACCCCAGGAGGATGGGCAGGGGACAGCAGGTCCATTTAACGATGATGAAGCTGAAGTTCAGAGAGACAACGTCACTTGCTCCTGACTCACCACGGTTAGGGCACAGTCAGCACATGGGTTCGGGTTCTGCCACTCCAAGGACCATCTGCAGGCACTACTCTTCTAGTTTCCTCTCTTCTTTATCAGTCTTTCCCACTCTTTCTCTCTCATCTACCCTCCCATTCTCATTTTCTGCTTCTCCCTTTATTTTTCCTCCTCAGATATTGCTGTTTGGGAGTCTCATATCCAAAGACCCCGCCCACCTCTCACCCTAAGCCAACGTGGACTAATAATATTGGTAACGATGAATCTGATGAAGATGACGATGATGTCAGTGGTAGTTATTTACTGAGCTCTTTCGCTGTGCCAGGCACTATGCTAAGAACTCTCTTTAACTGGTAAAGCAACCTCATGAAGTAGTACCATGTCTCCATTCACCAACAGCTATTTATTAGATGTCCACCACGTGACAGACATTGGGCTAAGAGCTAATAACATGCTGGTGAATGAGTTATCTACGGGTGCGTAACAGATAACCCCAAGTGGTTTAAAACAGCAATAGCCATTTATTATCATACAATTTCTGTGGACCAGGAACCCAGGAGTGAATTAGCTGGATAGTTCTGGCTTAGGATCTTTTCATGACGTTGCCCTTAAGATGTCAGCTGGGGCTACAATCATCAGAGGATTTGACTGGAGCTGAAGGACTGGCTTGTCACCCATGCCCCTGGTTGGCAACTTGATCCTGGCTGACGGCATGAGGCCTCAGCACCTCACAAGTGGACATCTCCATAGGCCTGCTTGAGTGTCCTCCCAATGGGGCAGCCAACTCCCCCCGATATTGGAGCAAATGATCCAAGAGAGGGCAAGGTAGAATCCACAGTGTTTTTCATGACCCAGCCTCAGCCACCAACACCATTTCCACAATATCCCATTGGTGATCCAGGTCAGCCCTATTCTGTATGGGAGGGAACTACACAAGGGCACAAATGCCAAAGATGGGGTCAATGCAGAACATCTTGGAGGTTGGCCACCACAGTTGGTGAATACAAAGATATGAAAACTATATTTATGATGCTTACTATCTATTAGACCATTACGCCACTTTAAAGTTAGGGAAAAGGAAGGCCACAGAGAGTAAGGAATCGATTCAAGGTCCACGTTTAGGAGTGCAAGAGTGGAGAAGTGAAATTGCCACCACCTCATACCCCAGCAGGCTTCTTCCATCTTTCCTACCGCTGGGCAGCCAGGATTCCAGGGTGGATCAAGCCACTAAGATTTCAGCTTGGCAAGAACCAGCACCCCAGGCTTGGCCAACCTCCAGCAACCTCACCCCTCCTGCCCTCTCCATGGATCATTTCTTCCAAGAGCCCAGCTATAAATATCCACTTAGCGAAATGCCTTCCTCCTCAGGCACCCTCTCCCCCCGCCCTCCGGCTGCCTGTACTTGGCTCAGGCAATGCCAACTTGCAATCAGTCTGCCATCTGAGTCCACTTTGCACACCCAGCACCAACTGGCTGCCTAAGCTAGTCTGCGGGAGTGCACTGGCAAGTCCCCAAGATTGCCGTTGTAAGTTAACGGTACAGCAATTTTTGTTAAAAACACTAATGAACATTAAATAGGTGATGTTATCCCCATAATGGACAGGTTTCCCCAATTCTTTCTTTTCTTCTTTTCTTCTTCCTTTTCCTTCTTCCCTATTTTTTCATGCTTGAGAGCTTCCCCCAATGTCCAGAGTCACCTGACCACAGGCAACTGCTTAGGGCCAGAGGACAAGCACACACAAACGGCCACTGGCTCCCATCGGCAACCCAGAGAATGGTCTGGCAAGACTGAGGCTGGACCCTGCTTTCTCCTTTTGTGCCTCCTTAAGAAAGACTTTCCAACTTGAAGAATCAGGAGATTCTGAGAGGGTCAGGGATGCAAAAGATGGGAGTTCTCTCCTCTCGATGCAGTTTGGGATATTTGCTTTCGACACGCCAGACGTCATTGGAAAGAAACCCTGGCACTTCTTTAGCACTGAGTGCAGTTTACAGTCATTTTTTCCTTTTTATGCTCCCTCTGGTCAATGGCTAATAATAAGAAAATTCATTGCTGGCTAAGAATCATAAAAGTACTCATGTATAATTATTGAACATAAATGATGGAGACCAGACCCTGAGCTAAGCCCTTACGTTCATTATCCCAGGGAATCTTCACTACCCACTGCAACCAGGAAACTCAGGATCAGAGAGGGGATGTTAGTTGCCCAAGGACACACAGAACCAAAGGAGTCTAGAGCAGCGATTTGCATGCAGGCAACCAGCCTCTCAGTCCAAGGCCGTTCCCCTGAACCACCTTGAGGTAAGTTGCAGGAGGACCATGGTGCTCATTTCCATTCATGTCCCTCCTCCCCCCTCTGACTGTTGAAGCCAAGACCTGCTCCTCAAGGAAGATGAGTCCTCTTCTCTCCAGGCCTGTCTTTTTTTTTTGGTCCCACGTTCATGGGTGCAGGCGTGTGGCATCCATCATGCCATGGCCAGAAGCTAGGGTGGTTTATGGAGGTGGCAGGCTTTAAGGGACATTAAAACAAACCCAGGTGGAGTTTGGGAGGAAAAACCCAGATATCTGTTTCCCTGCACTCAGCCCACAGAGCACCTACTCGTTCCAGGCTTGAGGAAAACTCACAAAGGGCAGAATTAGTATGAGAGCAGAGGGTCAGAATCCTCAAAAAAGCACCAGTGGTGCCCACACCCTGGCATTATGTGCTTACTCTCTGCCAGGCAGCCTCTACAAGGTTCCCCCAAACATCCTGCAAGGGAGTCTATATCTTACCCATTTATAGGTGAGAAAGTTGAACCTCAGAAAATTCTCTCCTCTCTAGATCTGTGGTTTCAAATTGCCACTGAAGGC
The DNA here is from genome assembly GCF_949987535.1 of Balaenoptera acutorostrata. Lineage (NCBI taxonomy): Eukaryota > Metazoa > Chordata > Mammalia > Artiodactyla > Balaenopteridae > Balaenoptera > Balaenoptera acutorostrata. Next base: position 80,128,086 of record NC_080076.1, read on the forward strand.
TAGGGGTGGGCATGGAAGTGGGGAAGGGGGCAGTCTCAGGCCACCAGGTCCCCTATCTGCCCTTCAGCCTGAGCAACTCTACTGACCTTTATGGCTGAAATTTAAAAATTAGAAAGCTCACTTGATCTGACTATAAACCAGCACCTCCACGCCAGAGCAGAGAGCACGTGCCTCAATCCACTTGAGTTGCCAGTGCTCACCAAATAATAAATATTCATTGAGTGACAAGCCACTTAGAGTTGCCAGACCCTTCGTATGTATTGTTTCATCTGCCAGTGATCCGAAGAGCCTCCGGTTGGCAGAGGAAGATGAACCTCAGAGAAATGAAGTTCTTGTTCAAGGTCATAGTTGGCAGTAACAGAGTCAGGTACCTAGAAGTTTTGTCCATAGGCAGAACCATAGCACCCCCCAAATATCTGCATCTTCATCCCTGCAACCTGTCAGTATGTTAGGTTATATGGCAAGAAGGACTTTACAGATGCTATTAAATGAAGGACCTGGAGATGGGGAGATGATCCTGGATTATCCTGATATAATCACAAGGGTCCTTAAGAGTCAGAGAAGCAGGTGTGAGGATGGAAGCAGAGTCAGAGAGAGATTATAGATGCTATGCTGCCAGCCTTGAGGATGGAGCAAGGTGCCACCAGCCAAGGAATGCAGGCAGCCTCTCGAAGCAGGACAAGTCAAGGAAGGGATTCTCCCCTGGAGCCTCCAAAAGGAACTCAGCCCAGCCGACACCTTGCCGTTAGTCCAGTGAAATCCATTTTGGACTTCTATTCCTCCAGAACTAGAATAAACATGTGTTTTTTTAAGCCACCAAGTTTGGAGTCATTGTAACAGCAGCAATAGGAAACTATTACACCAAGACACACTCTTAACCACCAAACTATGATGCGTCTGCTTGCTGTTTATTGTTGCTGAAATCATTTTCAAGTCTTGGGGTACCGAAAAAGTCTTTCTCTTCTCGCTAGAGTGAGGCTCTGGAAGGCATTCTCAGTACCAGTCATCTCTGTTAAAGAGAAGTGGGCTTACGTGGCCTGAGCAGCTCTGGATGTAGGAACAGCTGGGTAAGATGGGCAAGAAATTCCCATTTCAGCCTGGCCAGTAGAACTGTTTCCACCCACAGTCTCGTCATCCAAGGAGCAGACGGAAGGGAGAATTCCACAGTGTGACAGTCAGCTCTAGGGGGTCAGTCTGAGGGAGTCTGGGGTCTTCACCCACCCTTTAGAGACCCCAGGATGACAGGCGCCTCGCCACCCCGTCGTCTGGGTCCCCTGGCGGAGGGAGCTTGGCGTCAGGCTTTAATGGGGTGATGAATCGTAGGCGTCAGAAACACTGAGTTCAGCCGTTAGGACGACGACTGGGCCGGCACCGCGAGGACAGAGGGGCCACAGCTGGAGACGGGGAAATGGGTCCTCGGGGGCCCGGTGGAGCCTCTGCAGTCCCCAAAGGGGCTGGGTGACCAGGCTGCCACTGGTCCCTGTGCCTCTTAAAGCCCATTACTTGCTGCCTTTGCCTCTGGAGCTGGGAACAGAGCGTTTCATCCGTGCAGATTGGGCCCAGCGGATCAATGGCTCGGCTATGGCCTCTTCCTCCCCCTCCCCTCCGCCTGCCCCCCTTCCTTAACTAGATGTGGGCGCCAGGCCCACAACAGGTCCTCGGCAGCTGTCAGTCGAGGGCCATGAAATATTCATCTCGTTTAATCTTCTTCGGGGACCAGCCCAGAGCCCTGGTGGGGGCAGGACAGTCTTCATCAACTTGTAAAGGCTGGATGGAGGGGAGGGGAGGGCAGGGGGCCAAGGGCAGATACTGCAGGAGACAGCAGAAAAGCAGCCAGAGACCCTTGGCTGGCGCTTTCTCCAAAGACATCCATCCACTGGCATTTAGCACCCACTGTGCACCCAAAGCTGCTGGACACATTTGCATCCACTTTCTGGGGGCTTCCGAAACCTCAGCTGGCTGTGGACCCATCTTCCCATCTTCACAATATTCATGTACCACCCGGATTATTAGTCATATCATTTTTTTTCTTAATCTCACTTTAAGCAATGGTTTCTGGGAAATCACAATGCTAGTTTTACTTTTTTTCCAAAAAATACACTAGCATAAATACATATATATATCAGTATAAATATATTTGTATAAATTTTTATTACTATATATATAGTAATAAAACTAAAAACATATATATATATATATATATATATATATATATATGCTTTTAAATCACCTAATGTTCCATTCTTTGGAGATTCCTGGGACATACATCTTAATTACTTCTCACTTCACTTCCGGGAAGAAGGCATTATTGCCTCCAATTACAGATGAGGAAACTGAGGCTCAGAGAGGTGACGTGACTTGTCTAAGGTCACACAGCAAGTAGGGGACAAATCCTGCTTTCAATCCCAGGCATGTGAACTACAAATATAATACAAAAACTAGCTTTTTTTAATCACTAGTTTTCAGGATATTTTGGGAAAACTCGTTGACTAGGACTTTCACCTGCTTTGCCCTCTTTAGTAAATTGAGACTCTTTCTTAATTTCTATGTAAAACTATATAACATTTGAAAAGAAACATACTTTCTATCTCATCATCCCACAGAGTCCCAGAAATAGTGGGACTTTTAGTCCTACTATTAGGACTAAACAACTAGGACTAAACTAGTTTAGTCCTAAACTATTAGGACTAAACAACCACTAACAGTAGTGGTTGTTTCTCGGATGAAAACACAAGCAGCTGAGAAACCCAGGCTACCCGAATTCCTTGTTTTTCCTCGCCTTCCCCACGCTGGATCTATGATCAAGTCCTGCACAGTGTAATTCCTACACAGCACTCACTCTGCTTGTTTTGCTTCATCTCACCTCACTTTCCCCAGCCAAAAGCAATGCCCTATCTCACCTGGATGCCTACAGCAGCCTCCTGACACTGACTTGCTTCCTTAACTAGACATGGGTACCAGACCCATAACAGACCCTGCATTCTCTCTGTGCATGCTCCCCACAATGGCCAGAGTGACTCTGCCTCCACCTGCTCATCTGTAAGATGGGGAGAGGAGGGATGTCCGAGTCTTGAATGAGATGATACCATGAGCACTTAGCATCATTCCCGGCATCGGTGTGCCACCGATAAACATGCTCCATCAGGAGGGATGGAGAACCGTGAGGACCAGCCCCAGGTGTCCAGGTGGACTGCAGATGCCCTGTAACCTTCCCCGCCCAAATAACAGGCAGCTACAGGGACCCTGAATCCTTTCCTCCAACTGCACAGACTGGAGTTCCTAGCAAGTAGAGATTTCCCAACTGCTAGAGCAATTCCTTCCCCAGAACTCCAAGAAAACAAGGTCTGGCCTGGCCCACACGTGGCATGTCTGCCCCCGAGGGTGGGCCGAGAGGTCAGCCTGACCCCCATGTGATTGCTCCCTGACACTTCCTCCCTGTTGCCCGGCCCCCCACCCACTAACCCTTTGCAGATCCCTGGAATAAGTGGGGCTCTGTTAGGCCAGGACCTTCAGGTGCCACCACCCCAGCTGCCGAGCCCATCAGCCCTCCAGGCAGGTGGGCCTGAGTGCCGGAAAGCTCCAGCACTTCCTCCAGCCCTGATGGGGTCAAGGATGGCAGCTAATTGGAGGATGCTGGGCTGATGCCTGTCTCCGGCTTCCTGCCGCCTTGCTTGGGGAGGTCACTGTGGGGGGCGATGGACTTCCTCCACCCAACCCCAGCCTCTGCAACACCAACAGAATTCATTCCCAACTGCAGGTGTTTTACTCACCAATTGCAAATGCAGCAATGTCCCCAGTACATTGTTCCATCATTGCCTGGTCCCTCAACACTCCCCTAAAACTCCTAGGCTAAACCCTTGAGAAAGGATGGAAGAGCTATGATAACAGGATCCAATTTTTCAGTGGCAGGTCTATGCCAATTACTATAAAAACAATATTAATCAGGGCAGGCCAGCTGCTGTAACAAGCAATCCCTAAAACTCAGTGGTTTAACTGTGGGCCAGCAGGGCTGTGCTCTGCTTCATCAGGGCCCCAGGCTTTTTCTCACTTGTGTCTTTGCCATCTTCTAGGGCAGAGGTCTTCAAATGTGAGTGTGCATCAGAATCCCCCGGAGGGCTTTTAAAAACACAGATCACTGTGTTCAGCTCCAAAGTATTTGATTCAATAGGTCTGGAGTAGGACCCCAAAATATGCATTTCCAGGAGATGTTGATGCTGCTGGTCCAGGGATCACACTTGGAGTCATGGTTCCAGGTCATCAGAATCCCTTGATTTTTGCGTCTAGCTGACAGGTGAGGGAAGAAAGGGTGTGGAGGACTATGTAGTTTTCAAGAGGCTAAGCCCATCTTCCATTGGCCAGAACTCTATCACATGACCCCCTTCTAACTGCAAGGGAGGCTGGGAAATGTAGTCCAGATGTGTGTCCTACCATTGTGAGCACTAAAGCATTCTCTGTCACAGACACTATCTGTCTGTGATAATCCTCATGACACCTAATAAGAGAAGTGGCATTTTACCCACATTTGAAAGAGGAGAAAACAAGTTCAGAAAGATTATATTAGTTGCCCAAAACCACAGAGCTAGTAGAAAACACAGGTGGGGTTCAAATCTAGGTCTGTTTTACTCCAAGGCTTAAAGAGAAGGTGCCTGCGTCTGGGTACGAGTCTCCACTCTGAGCCAGGGATGATGCTTGCTCCATGCTTTTGCATCTGTTTCCAGTTTTTACACAAATCCCCTGAGCAAAGCACTGTTATGCACACTTTGCAGATGGGCAAACAGATCTCTGGACATGGTCACACAGCCAGCCAGTATATGGCAGAGCCAGGATCCACATCCCTAATTAGAGAGATGCTCTGTCAGTAGGGCCTGTCCGTGGGGAGAGTGGAACTGCATGGTGGAGGAATTGGGGGACTCTGGGACTTGACATTCAGGAGGTGATGGGTGATAGCATAGTTACCAGGGAATATGGGAGTCTTTCCCCACCTGGGGCCTGTGAGCCAGAGGTAGATGGGCCTTAGGTAGGACGCAGAGTAAGGCTGTCCATGACCCTGAGGGGCCAGGACTGGGGCTCATGAGGAAGGGAAAAGTCAGTCTTAGGAGACAGAGGACCAGAATGTGGCTTTGAGGAAGGTGGCTGGTTTTAGCAGATTGAGTCAAAGTGGAAATTTGTGAATTAGGTGTGATGATCATTGTTTGGATGGGGAATCTGAGGGTTAGCAAAGCAAATACGTGGCCAAGGTCACACAGCTGTGAGCCGCAGCATTTGACTGTGGCCCCAGCTCTCAGCTGCTTCATCCCAGCTGGGAGGGCTCCCGCTTTCCACCGCTTCCAGCAGGCAGGCCTCCCGCTTTCCACCGCTTCCAGCAGGCAGGCCAGGATGACAGTGTGGGATGAATAGCGTAGTTCAGCCAAGGAGACAGGCAACTGTCAGACAGATCTGAGTTCACATCCTGCTCTGCCACCTCCTCACTCTGCAGATTTGGACACAAGACTGTAATGTATCTGAGCCTCAGTTTCCTCATCTGTAAAATGGGAGTTAATAATAGTGCCCACCTCCGTCCTACACTGTTGGTGGGAAGGTAAACTGGTGCAGCCACTGTGGAAAACAGTATGGAGGTTTTTAAAAAACTAAAAATAGAGATACCATATGATCCAGCAATCCCACTCCTGGGCATATGTCCAGAAAAGATGAAAACTCTAATTCAAAAAGATACATACACCCCAATGTTCATAGTGGCACTATTTACAATACCCAGGACATGGAAGCAATCTAAATGTCCATCGATGGAGGAATGGATAAAGAAGATGTGGTACATATATACAATGGAATATTACTCAGCCATAAAAAAGAATGAAATATTGACATTTGCAGCAACATGGATGGACACTGAATTGAGCACAGGTGAGCCACAACCTTCTGACACAAAGGGGAGGGACCACGGATGGCAGATGGTGGCAACCAGAAGGAATGCAAAAGAGTCCCGTGGTGTAAGCTTCAAAGGGATGAGATTTCAGGAGGAGGCAGGGACAATGGGCACCCAGTCTGTTCCAGGCTCAGTAATAAGCAGGGAAGGGAGAGAGAAAGCCCGCATCATTTGAAAGCCCTAGGAGTGGGGGCAGCAAGACTCAAAGGAGAGAAACAGACTTCAGCTAAAGCAAGAGAGCAAAGGAGAATTTACTGATGACAGATCAGGTGTCGGCGTGAGGGGGGTGGGTATTAGGAATTGGGAAGGTGTGATACTGGATCCTACCAGAGGAAGGACAGAGCCATGAGTGGCCGGGAGATTAAAGACAGGCCTGGGATTCCCACACTTCTCATGAATGAAGATGTAGCACGATGCCTGGAATGTAGTAGTTGCTTGATAAATGGTGTCTAACTGCCATGTGCCCCGTTTCCCAAGCAGGCAGTATAGCAAGGGTATTAGTGCAGGCCTTGGGTCTGGCTTAAAGCTTCCTCCTGCCGCTTAACCAGCTGGGGGCGAGTCTCCCCACCTCTCTGAGCTTCAGTCCTTTAGCCTGTAATGTGAAGCCAGCCCATCATCCTATGCACTCCCAGAACTGCTGGGAGATTCACGCAGCCCCTGGCTCCTAGTAGGTCCTTCACTGGCTGGTCTTCTCTTATCTCTGCCTATCAGGGACCCCTGACCCCTGAGAAGTCACAGCAAGTACTTTGTGCCACCTGCCCTGCTGTGTGACCTCAGACAAGCCACTTGAGGTCTCTGGGCCTCAGTTTCTCCTTTCTGTGAAATGGGAAGATGGCCAAGCCTTACACGACAATAAACAGAAACCACGTTATCTGAAGCAGAGAGGTGCAGTATGGGGGCCACTAGCTCACGTGGCTATTAAGTGCTTGGAATGTGCTATCCAGATTGAGATGTGCTGGACGTGTAAAATACACACCAGACTTGGCAAAAAAAAAAAAAAAAAAAGGAAAATATCTCATTAATCCTTCTATATTGATTCTATATTAAAATGAGTATTTTGTATATACTAGGTGAAATAAAATATACTATAAAGATAATTTCATCCGTTTTTTTTTTTTTTTGCTTTGTTTTAAATGCGGATGCTAGAAAATTTTCAATTACCCAGGTGGCTCACATTCTATATCTAAGCAATAGTGCTGTTCCAGAACTGTTGGCAAACTGTGGCCCTCGGGCCAAACCTGGTACGTTGCCTATTTTTATATGAGCTGTGAGTTAAGAATGATTTTGATGCTTTAAATGGTCGAGAAGCAAATTAAAAAAGAAAAATATTTCATGACGTGAAAATGATACAAAATTTAAAATTCAGCATCCATAAATAAAGTTTTATTGAAATACAGCCTGGCCCATTCAACTGCATAGGGTCTCTGGCTGCTTTCTCATTGGAACAGCACAGTGAGAAGTTGGGAGCTGGTGACCAGCAAAGCTGAAAATACTGACTCTCTGGACTTTTAGAGAAAACGTGTGCTGACTTCTCTTCAAGAGCATTCTTTGTCCACCTTTATTGTGTACCCAGTCCAGCCATAGAACCTATAAATGCAGATTCCTTGGCTCTAGTCCCAATTCTGTAGATGTGGAACTGAGCCCAGGAATCTGCATTTTAACCAGCAGCTGCTAGCATTGGTGAGGCCCTTACTCTGCCAGGAGAGAAGCTAAACCCTTTATGTGCATCATTTCATTTCATGCCGGCGGCTCAGATACTGGAAACATCCCCATTGTACGGAGGAGGAAACTGAGACTCAGAGAGGTGAGAGGCTTGACCTGCATACAACACAGGAGGTGCTCCTGATCCCCTTTGTTGTTGAGCAGAGGAATGTGCCCACCCATCCAGCCGCTGACGCCCAGGCCTTTGTGCTGGCCCGGAATGTCTTCCTGTCTTTCTCTGCTTGTGTTTTCCCCGGATGCTGTGGGCTGAGCTGAGTTGCATCCCAGGGGGCCACCTCACACTGGGCTGTGTGTGATGTCCCGGGGGGAGGAGGGGGGCAGAGCCGGCTCCAGGCAGAGCTGTGATTTAATAACCAGACACTTAGGGCCCTGATGGAGGGCCCAGCCCAAGCGGGACAGCCCTCTCCGCTAATTGTCCATTGGCTGCCGCCCGCCGTCCTGCCGGCGTCTCCGGGCTGATTAGGAAAGGGAAAGGGGGAGGGTCTGGGAAGAGCCTTCTGCAGCTCCAGAGGCTTCCAAGATTTTTATCACACTGGAGAGCACAATTACATTCACTCTTCTGAAGGAGGATCAAAACAAGGCCAGCTCTGTCCTGGGCGTGGCCCTCCAGGCTTGGCTTAGAAAAGACAAAGGATCTGGGTTCAAATCCAGACTCTGGCTGTGAGATCACGAGCAAGAAATTCAAACTCCCTGGGTTTCAGCTTCCCCATCTGCAAAATGGCAATGACGCAATGTCTCCCCTTCAGAAGCAGTATAAGGTTGTGGGGGAAAGCATGGTCTCTGGAGCTGGGTAGCCTGGGTTCAAATCCCAGCTCCACCACTGAGGAGCTGTGTGACTTGAGCAAGTGACCGCACCTCTCTGTGCCTCGGTCTCCTCATCTCCATAACGCAGGTAATAATACTACCCCCTAACAGAGGCGCTGCGAGGTCTAAGTAAGTTACTAGAATGACCTTAACCAGCACCATATGCATTTATTTGTTCCTGTTACTGTCTCCAAATGTTCTAAGACTAAAATAAGGCAGAACGTGGAAAAGCGCTTTGATAAAAGTTGTTTTTAGTTATTGCCATTTCTTTTGGGAGGCAGTTAAAAGATGCAGCTGAGAGTGGCTGGCTGATCTCCTCCTCCCGGGATCCCCACTAGAGCACACTTCCCAGCCTCCTTTGCAGTTAGGTTGGACCACGTGATTGAATTCTGACCCAAGAACCGGAGCAGCTGTGTGGCATGCCACTTCTACGCCGGGCTGCCCTCATCAAAACCTCTCTGTCATGACCCTCACACTCTTCCCCCACGTCCCCTTTGCCTTCTGGGTGGAGAGGAAGCTAAGGCATAGAAGGAGGTGGGGTCCAAGATGGAAGGCACCTGGGGCCCTGAACGACGGCCTGGAGCGGGGTCCTCCCCACCCACCCCTGCCTCCAGCGGCACTGAAATGAGCAAGAAACAAATTTGTTCTGAGTCAAGCCATGTTGGGGTGCTGGTTGTTGCTTTAGCAACTAGTCTCCCATGACTAATACAGAGGACAAAACTGTCCCGGGCTGGGAGGAAAGACAAATGGTTAGTTTCTCTGGACAGCTGTTGTCATATTCTAATAAGAGCATCAGGCCACAGAGCACAAACAGCAGATGCTTTGGAGTCAGTTAACTTATCTCCTGTGTGACCTTGACCAAGTGGCATAAGCTCTCTGAGCTGCTATTTCTTCCCGTGGAAAGGGAAGAGAGTAGTTACAAGGATTACCCAGGGTGCGCATTTGTGACAGTGCCTAGAACACCTGAGACACAATTAGTGCTGTGGACTTGCTAGTCCATCCCTACCCATAGACGGAGCAGCTCTTCACTCCTCCACGGCAGCTTCCACCCTCAGAGTGTCTCATGGTCCAACCACAAACTGTCTTCTCCATCAAAGATTTCACCCTCGACTGTGGGATATGTCCCCTTGGCCCCGATGCCAGGTCGGGTGATGAGGTGTAGGAAGGACCATCTCAGGTCAGCCTCAGAGACTCCTCTGAGCTTTCAGCTTCTCCTAGGGATCCTCTGCGACCTGTTGGGCCAGATGGGAGGCTGCAGAGTCTGGATTTAAGGAAACATGTGGTTCGTTCTTCCTAGAACGATTTTCCTGCCACTCTTCAACTATGGGTTCCTTGTTGTCCTGCAGGCATCAGAATAATTGTCACTACCTCCAGGAAGCCCTCTTGGACCTCCTAGCTACAGTAGATCTGCTGGTGAGTTAGCCTCTCTTACATACTTGGTCCTTTTCTTTCACAATAGCACTTGTTGCAATTTGTAATGTTATATTTGTTTGTTTGATGACTTATTTATTACTTCTCCCTCCAGACTGTAAGTGGTTGAAGAGCAGAAATAATATTTATATAAAGTATTTTATCTGCTGCAGTGATTCACTATTTTATCTATAATACCCAGAACTGTGACTGACTGTTGGTTGAATATTTGAATAGTTTGACATTTGCTAGCTGAACGTCTTGAGTAATAAGTTATTTAATCTTTGTGAGTTTGATTTATAAAACAAAGATAAAAATATCTTATTATTGTGAAAAATAAAGGTTGGTTTTTTTCTTTAATGGTTTATTCAGTACCCGGCACATAGTAAGGACTCAATAAGTAGTAGTTTCTGTTGTTACTATTGCTGTTGGTGGTTGGTGCTGTTAGCTGTCTTGGGTTAGGCTTCCCCAGAGCAAACCCTGAGATAAGGTTAGTTTATCTGGGAGGTGATTCCAGGAAGCACCAGTAGAGAAGTGTAGAAGTGACAGCAAAGGGAAAGAAATCAATTTAAGGAGCATGTAATGAAACCTAATCCTCTTCCCCTTGAGACTGGGCAGGATGTAGTGACTCGCTTCTAATGAAGAGAATTAAGTGAAAGTGATCGTGGGTCACTTCTGAGACTAGTTCATCAAAGGCCCCTCAGCTTCCATCTTGGTCTCTGTCCCTCTTGGATCACTCACTCTAGGGGAATCCAGCAACCACATCAGGAGACACTCAAGCTGTCCTACGGGAAGGCCCAAGTGGTGAACAACTGAGGCCCCCTGCCCATAGCCATGGGAGTAAGCTTGGAAGCAGACCCACCAGCTCCAGTAAAGCTACAGATGACTGCAGCCCTGGCCCACATCTTGATTGCATCCTCCTAAGAGAACCTAAGCCAGATCCACCCAACTAAGCACCTCTGACATCTTGCCCCACAGAAACAATGAAAGAATAGACATTTGTTTCTTTAAGCCACTAATATTGGGGATAACTTGTTATGCAGCAATGGATAACTGATACACTGCATTATGGAGAGATCCTTATGGGGGCCAACTAGGAACTAAATCCTATGAGGAGGTCTGGGAGACTGTACAGAGAGTGCTTCAGAGTTATGCCCACTGAGAGGTGCAGCTGGGGTATTTCTTCAACACCCACCTATCATTGATAGAAGGCTGCTCCTGGGGCATTAATTCCCCAAGATTTCTAACCTGATCCTCACTGGGTGCTTGAAGTTGGCACTAGAGGAATGTTCTAGAATAGTGAATGTTGAGGGTATATTAGTGGGGTACTGATAGGGTCTGTTATGGTGGTATATGTCCTAGATTTTTCATAGGTTCTCAAATCCCCAAATTTCTTCTCTTTCCATGAAATGCAGCCATTGAAAGTGTTTAAAGCGGCTTCATTTGTATACCTTTGAAGATGCTTCATAAAAACAAATCCGCAAATCAGAAGAATTTGTGGCTGAGGAAAGTGGAAGGTATTTTTGTCTGTGTGTTTGCTTCTTTAATAACCTTACTGATTACTGGCATAACGGCCAAATACAACATAGCGCCTTATTCTGACATTGAATGTAACACAGCACAATTAGGCAATGGGGGTCTTAGAAAATGGTATTTTTATATTGCCTCATAAAATATCTAATACCGGACTTTGTAAATTACATCAATGCCTTTGAACAAACATTGAGTTCTTTTTAATAAATAAAATGTTCAAAACGATTTCCTGGAAGTGCATTTTAGACATTAATAACTGGCTTCAAATGAAATTCCGTTTCATAGCGATAAGCAAATGTAATTGCTGCAAACTGAAACAGTCTGCAAAGTTTACCTGCTCCAGAAAGGAGAGGAAATATTGAGCTAATGTAGCCATCAAGATATATAACCTGCTACTTCTTGAATAAACCAAATTCCATCCCTAAACACAGAGAGCTCAGAAACTCAGACCCAAGGACATAAATATAAAGTATTTCCCGGAATTAGTTTCATATGTTTTATGCATTGCAGTTATCAATTGATCTGACACAACATCTTAGCCAGTTTTAAAATTACATGTCGTGCATCAGAGAGATAGATAATTCCACGGCATCTGGTACTCTGCATTATCAAAAGCATCGTTATTTAAGTAAAAAAAAAAATCAAGATTTCCACATCATTAAAAATAATAGTAATTCCAAAAATATAAATCTCCATTTTATTCCCGGGTCCACGGACTCAGCCCAGTCCACCACTGACTTTCACATAGCCCACTAGCTGAGAATGGTTTTCTATTTTAAATGGTTGAAAAAAAATCAGAAGAATACTTTGTGACACATGAAAACGATACGAAATTCAAATTTCAGTGTTCGTAGATAAAATCAGATTGGAACTCATTCACACCCATCATGACATGCTGTCTATGGCTGCTTTCATGCTATAACAAAGCCAAATCGTTATGACAGAGACCTTATGACCTGCAAAATCGAAAATATTTACCGTCTGGCCCTTTACAGAAAGTGTTTTCTGATCCCCGTTCTTCACCATCGTCTTGTCCACTCTAAGGAGTTAAAAAGGAGTTACTGTAGGACTCGGAATACTTGAAAGGCTTTATTATCCACCTACTATTCCAGAGTATCCTTGAATCCTAAACCTGCCTAGTGAACACAGGAGTGGCCGTGAGGTGAACAATATCCATGGAAACCTCCAACCTGAGTCATTTATGGTCAGGTGTGTTTTTTTTCTTCCCCACCAAGAGTGGATTTGTCTGAGTGAGTGAACTACATAAACTGCCTTCGCTCTCTACTTCATTTTAACTTCTGGGGACACATATACGAGCAAGCAGGAAGAACAAACATTGGGTTAGTAGGAGGATGGGAAGCTAGTAAAATGCAAATCCTTTGGCCTTCAGTGTCTATTATGATCACTTTTCTAAGCTTGGTAGATCTAGTTTGGCCCTCGTCCACGTGAGGTCACTTTGAAAATGGATTCTTTGGTTTGAACTTTCTTTTTGAAAACTTTATTTTGAAAATTACAAAATCTATATGAGTTTCTTATAGAAAAAGTATAAAACAATGCAAATAGATTAAAATTACACACATTCTAAATTGGTGCAGCCACTATGAGGACAGTATGGAGGTTCCTTGAAAAACTAAAAAGTAGAGCTACTATATGATCCAGGATCCCACTCCTAGGAGTATATCCAGAAAAGACAAAAACTCTAATTTGAAAAGATACATGCACCCCAATGTTCATAGCAGCACTATTTACAATAACCAAGACATGGAAGCAACCTAAATGTCCATTGACAGATGAATGGATAAAGAAGATGTGGGGTGTGTGTGTGTGTGTGTGTATGTATATGTAAAATGGAATATTACTTGGCCATAAAAAAGAATGAAATAATGTCATTTGCAGCAGCATGGATGGACCTAGAGATTATCACACTAAGTAAAGTAAGTCAGAAAGAGAAAGACAAATATCGTATGATATCACTTATATGTGGAATCTAAAAAAAGATACAAATGAACTTATTTATAAGACAGAAATAGACCCACAGACATAGAAAACAAACTTATGGTTACCAAAGGGGAAGCGGTGGCAGAGTGATAAATTAGGAGTTAGGGATTAGCAGACACAAACCATTATATATAAAATAGATAAACAACAAGGCCCTACTGTGTAGCACAGGGAACTATATTCGCTATCCTGTAATAAACCATAATGGAAAAGAGTATGAAAAAGAATATATATATATATATATACATATATATATAACTAAATCACTTTGCTGTACACCAGAAACTAACACAACATTGTAAATCAACAATACTTCAATTTTAAAAAATTACACACATTCCCCAAGACAGGTTACTGTTGATATTCGATTGCCTTGTCTTCTAGGTATCTTTCTACGCATTTGTGTACTTTTTAGTGTGGCCAGGACATTCTTTGTCAATCAGCAGACTTCTACAGCATTGCATTAATGGCTACCTATAGAATCCTTTACTGTATTTAACCATTCTCCAATTGCTGGACATTTCAGTTGTTTTCCAATTCTTTTTTGTCTATTTATTTTACCATTGTAAACAATGCATGAACATCTTTAGAGCTAAATTGTTAGACACTCTATGAAAATTTTCTTTGAATATATTTAAAAAACTAGTATTGTGTCCCCATGTGGATACACATTGTAAAAACTTTTCATACATATTATAAAACTGCCCTTGGGAAAGGTCATTTCCTCCAGTATTGTGTAATAGTGACTGTTACACACACACACGCACACATACACACACAGACATGTCCATTCAACATTTTTTGAGGACCAACTATATGCCAAACACTTTTGAGGTGCTGGAACTGTAAACAAAGGAATGTGGCAAAGAACAAAACAGCAAAAATCCCATTTATATACCTTTGAAGATGTTCACCCATTGATCCATCCTCCATCCATCTATCCATCCATCCATCTATCATCCGTCCATTCACCCAGTAACTCCTGCCCTCACAGAGTTTATATTCTAGTTGAGGAGATAGACAGTAAACAAAATATGTAGTATGTTAGATGGTAATAAGTGTTAATGAGAAAATAAAGAGGATAAGGAAGGGACATGAAATATTGGGGTCAGAAAGGGGTGACAATATTAAATAGGGCAATCAGAGAAGCTCTCCCTGAGAAGGGGACTTCTGAGCAAAGACCTGAAGGGAGTGAGGAACCTCTAAGGACTTCTGACAGGAGAGCATTCCAAAGGAAGAGCAAGTGCGAAGTCCTCGAGGCATGAGTGTGCCTGGAAGGTTCGAGGAGCAACAAGGAGGCCAGTGTGGCTGGAACAGAGAGAGAAGAATGAGATGAGGTCTGAGGTATAAGGCATTGGGTCCTAGTAAAAGCTTGACATTTACTGTGGGTGAGATGGGAACCACTGGAAGGTTTGGGGCAGAAACTGACATGATTTTATGTTTTAACAGAACAAATCTAGCCTCCATATTGAGAATAGAAATGAAGGGGAACACAGATGCAAGCACAAAGGTCTTTGTGGAGCCCACTGAAATAATCCAAGGGGAAAATGGTGGTGACTTACACAGGTGATAGCAGTGAAAGGGTTAAGTTGTATATTTTGGACATATATCAGCTAGATAGATATGCAGATGCATAGATAGGTGGATGGGTGGCTGGATAGATGGATGGATGATGGTTGGATGATTGATGGATGGATGGGTGGATGGATGGATGGATGGATGGATGGATGGATGGATGGATTGACGGATGATGGATGATGGATGAATGGAGAATGGATGGATGGATGGATAGAATAAAATAGGATAAGATAGGATAATATATCCATAATATATATTAACATATGAAAACCAGAGGGAGGACCAATGAGATTCTTAGTTAACCTAGAGAAGGTAGACAAAGCACATTCCCTTTTCTCATCAAATTCAGCATTCTAGAGTGACCAGTTCTCTCACCTCAGCAATCCTGGAGGTAGATATTATCATCCCCAACTTAACTTATAGAGGAGGAAACAGAGATTCAGAGAAGTTGCTGCTGGCCTGAAGTCAAACAGCTAGCTAGTGGCAGCACTAGTATTCCAAAGTTCTATTGTATTCCAAATCTTTAGCACAAATACTGTAACCTGAGAATTGGGAAGAATATTCTCCAATCCCAAAGAAAATATAGGGAAGAGGAAGTAAACATTAACTGTAAAGGAGGGCTGAAAAAGAAAGAGAAAGAGGGAGAGAGAGAGAGGGAAAGAAAGAAAGAAAGAGAGAGAGAGGGAGAGAGAGAGGGAAAGAAAGAAAGAAAGGAAGAAAGGAAGAAAAGAAAAAAAGAAAGAAAGAAAGAAAGAGAAAGAAAGAAAGAAAAAAGGAAGGAAGGAGGGAAGGGAGGAAGGAAGAAAGAAAGAAAGGAAGAAAAGAAAAACTAGCTAGTTTCTTTGTAAGTAAAAGAAATGGAAATAGGGGAAAGGAGTTAATAAGTCACTTGAAAGGAGACAAATAAAGGTCTTTCCATGTAAGATGACTCGAAATGCCGGAGTGGAGACTGTGCGTCCACAGGCGTCATGCCCTTTCTCCAAGGCTGCCGTTATTTATCAGCTTGAGCTCTTGTTTTTTCCCTTGCTTTAAAGTGAAGTACGCAAACACTCTCACTTCAAAGGGAAAAGTTCTCATAAATGTCATTTTACTGCCGGCCCAGATGAATAGCATCAACAGACCCTGAAAGTAGGGTGGGGTGTAGGGACCCCAGGCACGTCTGGTGACTAAGAGGGAAAACTGTCACTGGCTGCTTCTTATAGAGAGGAGGCCAACCTCGAATGAACCCAGCTGAGCACATGCTTGTAGCAGCTAAGAGCATGGCATTGCCTACATTCAAATCCCAAATATGTCTCTTTTTATTTAGACAAAGTTCAACAACTCCAAGCCTTGGTTCCTTCATCTGTACAATGGAAGTGACTTAATAGTAACCACTGCAAGGGGTCATTGTAAGGATTTTTTAAATGAACAAATAGAAAGTGCCTAGCACTGTGCCTGGTACCTGAGTCCTTAGCAGACATGAGGGCATCTCTTGTACAGATGGAGCTGGGGCTTACTGTCATGCCACTGCCTGTGATCAAAAGTGGGAAGGTGTCTTCTCACATAGGTGGACATTCCAGATGTAAGTTATCAGACGAGATGCAGGGCCCCAGATAAGAAATGGGGATATGCAAGGTGGGCTGTAGAAAGTGAGCGGACACTGTTGATTGGAGACCCAAGAGTTACTGCCACTCCCTCGCTCCCTCCCACTATAGAGGCTGAAAAGCTATACATGCACGTTGCCAGCCTCCCTTGCAGCTACGGGACTAGTCCTGTTCAGAAACACAAATAAAAAGTCTGCTGGGGCAGAATTTTGGAGACTTTATAGTTTAGTAAAAAGAGATGGCTGTACCTAGTGAAGCCTTTCCCCAAGCACCCTTTCTTCTTACCCTTCTGGGAATGCCGGAAGTGACCATGAGACCCACTGCAGCTCCCAAAAGAACTGGCTTATTGAATCAATGCCAACAACAACCTACTAACAGACTTCTTATGATTCAATGGGGTGATTCAAGCCGCTGTTGTCAGCGTTTCTATGACTGGCAGTCATTTACGTTCCTACAAATACCAACTCATAGGAACACGAATGCAAGAGAGAGAAAGTCCCTCCTCTCCTTGGGTCCAGCTCCCTGGAACCTCAACTTCAGAGAGCCTGGAGGGATTTGAGAGGACATCCAGCTTGTGGGAAAATGCTAGTCTCTGCTAGCAACAGCCAGAAAATAGGCGGAAAGTCACCCTAAAGATGCTTAAACCAAGATGAACAGAGAGATGGGCGACTCACCTATCTGCCCCCTGCACCCTCTCAGTTTATCTCACTCCTGTCGTCCCAGAGACATTAGTGAAGTGGTTTTTAACGGTCTGGTCTGGTCCCAGACTTGCTACAGGGGAATTAGAAGGAGAGTCGTGAATCTGCTTAGACAAGATCATTGAACAGATAGTGTGGATTGGCCAAGGGAAATTGGCATCTTGGGGAAAGGAAATCATGGCTTCAAGACCTTCTCCATTCCCTGACACCATGGTGAAGTAGAGAGTGATTTTATTCAAGGGCCTGGCAAGACCCCAACAGCATCAGCAAACTTTTCTAAACTATTTCCTTCCTCAACTGGCTCGGCTGTAACAGAACGTCCACAGGTCTTTGGGTACCTCAACCTCATTTACATTGCTTGTTAAACCCTGTGCAATTTTCTCAAAAGCTAAAGGGCATGTCTGTTTCAGATGAGTTTCTTTATACACATTCTATAGAGAAAAATGCATTCTGCCATTATTGTTTTTAATTATTCACTCATGCATGCATGCATGGGTTGATTGATTGATTAACTGAGTCCATTCACATTTATTGAGCATCTACTATTATCCAGATTCTGCATGGAATGGAATTTCAAGAATGACAAGTGACATGTTCCTGCCTCAGTAAGGACCCAATATTCTGGATTCCATCCATCTTCTACACAGAACCTTCCTCAAAACTCATCTGGGGAAACTTCCCCCCAATCTTCTCATTCCACAATTTATCACTTGGTGGAGATTTTTATTGCTTTTTCTCCAAGAGAGCCTGGTTGCAGTTGCTCAGTTTTGCTAAGTCACTCTGCAAATGCATTTTTAAAAATATCTTGGCAAGTATACAAAATTCACTGGAGAATTCTACATGACTTCATTATGTTTTTTCAGAGAGCAGGAGAGTATGGAATGGGATATATCACAAAACCTTTATAGTAGCTTTGGAAGATGGGGGACAAATTGCCTTGCTTAGGACATATGACCACACTACCACCTGGTGGTAATGTTGCACCTGAAGCCATGGAAAAAAGATGGCTGAGTTACCCCAAATCTAATTTTTTGGTGAAACCTATGAATTAGAATGAGATCCTTCATGGATGAATCTTAAAGTGCCAAAGAGTCCATGTAGACCATATCTCAGGGAGCCAATAAAAATTCAGATTAATCTGTATTCTCCAATGAGGATCTCTGACTGCCGTATTTATGGTGAATAATAACTCTTCACACTTGTGAAGTGCTTTTCATATGCCTGACTTGGGATAGGCATTACTATTGCCTCCATTTTGCAGCTGAGAAAACTGAGGTTCAGAGAGGGTATGGAACGGTCCAGGTGTAGAGTTAGTCATGTAGGGAAACGAGGATTCAAATCCATATTTTCTAAAGCTTACACACATACTTTCTACCTTTAGGAAGGTCATCATTCTAGTTGTGGGTGCCACATAAAGTCAGAAATCAGTGGCCTGGGTCAATGTTATATCAGAGCACACTGGTCTCAAGGCAAGTACATAGAATAAAGAAACAAATAAGTGGCATGTCACCATCATTGTGAACATATAGACTCCATGCTAGTTGAATGTACATAGGACAAGGTGGCCTCACCTTAGGTCAGCTCAGATTCCCCAGAAGCAGAGCCTGAGACAAGGATTCAGGAGCAAGTGATTTATCAAGCGTGCTCTCCAGAAAAATCTGTACCAGTGTTGGAGAAGCAAGACAGGGAAGTGGAGAAAGCCAAGCAAGGATATGGTTTCAGATGAAGTCTAGCTTCAGCCTGCTCCCACAGGGGGCTCTTAAGTGTTAACTGAATTGCAGAGTTGTTCCACCTTGAGACAAGGAGGCTTGGTTTTCATACCTCAGGACAAACCAGTCACTGGCTATGGTAACATATAACTCTGGGAGGGAACATAAACTCTTAGGCACCTTCAGACAAGATGGCTTCAGTTGCCCAAAAGTTAATTCTCTGAAGGATTGGAAGTATGAACCATTAACAGCAATGTACACAGCAGCTGGCAGATGGACATACTCAACTGGCAAGAGGGACCCCAGGGGATCTGGTAGGGTCCAACAGCATCCCTGCGTTCACCCTCCTCCTGCCATGACAGCTTCCACAAGGTTCTCCAAATACACCCACACATATCCACCCCAGGGCCTTTGCACATGTGGTTCCCTCTGTCTGGATGTTCTTTTGCTCACTTCCTTCAGTTCTTGGCCCAGATGTCATTTTATCAGTAAGTCCTTCCCCAACCCTCCTATTTAAAACTGAAACAAAACACACACACACACACACACACTCCTCTTTCCAGCTTTTTTTTTCCTCTGTAGCGTTTCCTACCGTCTCACATGTGTACATTTCATGTATCTGTTTAGTGTAATTTCCCAGAACTAGAAAGTAAGATCTGAGAGGGTCCTCGTTGTCCTGTGTTATGTCCCCAGCACCTGGCACAATTATCGACACCCAGTACATGCTCCAAAAATACCTGTTCATTGAGTGAATGAAAACATAAAGATTTAATGGAAGCACTGCACTCTTTTAATAGGAAAACATGCTTGTTATAAAAGCAGAATACATAAATCTAAACTCAGTATGAGTCCAATTACACAAAATAAGTATATATCTGAGTATAAGAAAGAGACTGGAAGGAAATCCAGCAACATGCAAGCAGTGGCTAAATTGAGTGGCAGTAGTATTCATGATTATTAGACTCTACTCAGAACTTTTCTGCATGGTCTAGTTTTCCATTGGGACCATGTATAATCTATTTTAGCACAGGAGAAATGTTTCGTTTTACCTTTTTTTTTTTTTAACATCTTTATTGGAGTATAATTGCTTTACAATGGTGTGTTAGTTTCTGCTTTATAACAAAGTGAATCAGTTATACATATACATATGTTCCCATGTCTCTTCCCTCTTGCATTTCCCTCCCTCCCACCCTCCCTATCCCACCCCTCTAGGTGGTCACAAAGCACCGAGCTGATCTCCCTGTGCTATGCGGCTGCTTCCCACTAGCTATCTATTTTACGTTTGGTAGTGTATATATGTCCATGCCACTCTCTCACTTTGTCACAGCTTACCCTTCCCCCTCCCCATATTCTCAAGTCCATTCTCTAGTAGGACTGTGTCTTTATTCCCGTCTTGCCACTAGGTTCTTCATGACCTTTTTTTTTTTTCCTTAGATTCCATATATATGTGTCAGCATACTGTATTTGTTTTTCTCTTTCTGACTTACTTCAGTCTGTATGACAGACTCTAACTCCATCCACCTCACTACAAATAACTCAATTTCATTTCTTTTTATGGCTGAGTGATATTCCATTGTATATATGTGCCACATCTTCTTTATCCATTCATCTTTTGATGGACATTTTTAAAAAATAGAGTTGAAACATGAAAGACCTTCAGTGGATTAATCAGTTCAATGATAACTGATTGCTATAGCAGTAAAGACAGACAAAGTACTAAATGCCTACTACATATGTCAAACTGTGGGGTGACACCAAGAAAGATGCAGTCTTATGTTATACTGTGTTCAGGCATGATGCCTGGCTTGTACCGGGTGCTCATTGTAAGTCTGAGTATAGAAAGAGGAAAGGAAGGGAGGGAGAAAGAGATAGAGGGAGGAAGAGAAGGATGGAGGGGGGAAACCTATCACTCAAAATCCTACCATCCATGCCCTCCATGATAGCGTCTAGAGGTTTCTGCTCCAGTACCTGAATGAGGTGGGGCTGCCGAGGGAGGCCAGTTCTTGGTCTGGGACAATAGCCACACTCATCTGTTCAACAGTGACTGTATGTCAAGACCACAGACGAAGCAGCCTGGATCCTGACCACACACAAGTGGCTTCAGCTCGGGGGTCTTTGGGCTCCTCCGCACAAAGGGATATTCACATCAGCATCACTCTTAACATCTCTTAATCCACACAATAAACTGATGAGACAGACATCATTCACCCCAATTTAAAGATGAAAACACTGAGGCAATAAGAGGATAAATCACCTGTCCAAAGTCACACACTTTGGGCAAAGACGAATTTCACCCGATTCTCCATCTTTACTTTCACCTACTCTAGGCGCTCCCTCTGAAAGGGCATTTGGGTGTAAAAGCGAGCCTTGGAAAGAGGGGAGATGCTAAGGCTGACACACAGGCACCCTGGGCCTGAGGCTACTCTGGATCTGGTTCTCTGTGCTCTGATGGTGAGCAGACATCTTTGTAACTCCGGACCCCCGGGAGTGAAATCTTCCATGTTCAAGAGACTGTAGTTCACCCAAGGTCAGAGTAATTGTGCATGATTAATGGTTGATCTCTTTGTGAAAGCCCTACACAAAAGCTCCAAACCGACTCGTCGTAATTTCATACTCCTCCCAGTTCATTTAGAAGAGCAGGGTTTTATTTCCTCTCTGCACAGCCGAGAAATCAGAATCTTCAGCTCTGGAAAAGAGCTTCTGAACCCAGGACTTATGCACTGTGGTTTCCCAAGGCTGGTACCAGACATCACGGATGTGTCTGGCCCCTTTGGGTGAAAATGAAAAGAGAGGTTATATAATAGAAAGAGGGAGTGTTTGCTGAGCACTCATCATGCACCAAGCGTCAATCTGTGCCCATTACAGGAATGAACTCCCTCAGTCCTCAAATCCAATATGTGATGATTATCTCCATTTTACAGATGAGGAGACTGAGGCACAGAGAGAGTACGTAGTTTAGGACACAGAGCTCGTAAGTAGGGCAGCCAGGATTTGAACCCTGGCAGTCAGGTTCCAGAGCTTGATCTTCAGGAAGTGCCCCCATCCGGCTTCCTGTTTCAGAATAAGCTCGAAATCTTCCCTGCTCATCGGTCAAAGCAACCTGATCTTAACCCGGTTAATACCTGAGTGCAAATGGTTCCCTCGCAAGCAATGACACCCCCCCCATGCCACCACCATAGTTGTCACCCCTCTCATGGCTCACATCACACCACCCACCTACCCCCAACCTTCAGACACGCACGCACTGCTCCCTAGGTGTCGGTCTGCCCACTTACTTCCCACTTTCGCAAGCGCATCATAATTCCCCACCACTCCCTGCCTTTGCATGGACTGTGCCCTCCGCCTGGTGCCTGTTTTGCTCTGCCTTTGCCCGCTTCCCAAGTCCTGCTTGCCCTTCGTCACCCAGGCTGAGTATGGCCCCCAACAAACGCCCCAGGCTCACTCATTGACATCCCGAGGTCCCGAGGCAGCCCTCGAAGGGGTCCTTTTAAATTTGTGAATTAGTTGCCTGTATTTTTAAAAGTAGGAGATTTCACTTTTTTTAAATGTGGCATTCCGGTAACTCTTGAAAAGCCAGAATACCTGAAAACAGTGACCTGAAATCCTGCACGGCAACAGTTAGAGCAGCTGGGTAGTGGCTGTCCCCTTTGAAGGGGACACGGGCTCACCAGATCACCAGAGTCCCCCTCCATCCTCTGTCTCTACCCACCTTGCTCATGGATCACGTGGCTGGCCCCTATCGATTGAGAGTTTCAAGCCCTGCACTAAAAGATATTCTGCAAAATGGGGGTTTGGGAGCAGAGAAGGTGCAGCCTTTGGGGTGTGTTCTGAATTGGCCTTTCCTTTCTGATGCCTGCCTGCCTTGCCTACCACAGGATACATTATATCACCAACCGGACCATCGGTTTCAGAAATGCATTGCTAGGGAAAGTCATCTTCCATTCATTCATCTATTTCACAAATATCTGTGGAGCCCCAACGAGGTACAAGGAATTTTCTCTAATCGGCATGCGTTTCAGGGAAGCTGCCGGAAGGCGGTCACTTCTAATCCTTTTAACTCTATCTCTTCTGAAGCCTTTGCACTGTGACTTCTCCACACTGCATCCAAGCTCCGACTGCTGAGGACTTTCACCTCCTGTAAATGGCCATTAAAGACTCCTCTGTGTGGCTTCCTTGTGGCTCCTCGACCCCGCCTTTCAGATGCTCTGGGTCTCAGCTAACACACCCCTCACCTTCCTGTGTACAGTTACAGCCGGGAGCCCAGCCAGACTAGGGTCTGTGCTTCCTAGTGAGGCCTCATTACAGCGTCCTCAGACTGTGCAGAAAGGCGTGGGTCTCATGCCCCAAACCCAGCCTGGCAAATTTTATGGGGGCTCAGGCTTTAACTGGGGATTTTAAAGAGCTGGGGGTTTTATGTGAGACAGCTGGAATGCCAGCCCCCATAGGTAGCTGCAGCCAAAGTCTCCAGAAGGAAAACAGTGGGTTCCCCAGACAGACCCGCTCAGGCTCCCAGCGCCCAGGAGATGGAGGGAAGGAGAGGCTGCCACCCAGCTGGCCCCTGGTCTTTGAACCCAGGCCTCTTAGCTTCACAAGGGAGCAATAGAGAATTCATCAAGCCAAGATGACCCTGTCCACACCAACACAAATCCCCACCCAGCCAAATCCCCAGAGCCCTGTGATGACCCTTTGCCCTTGCCTGTCTGTTCTCACAGGTGGACTAAGGCTGTTTGTGATCATAGAACAGCAGGAATCTCTTCTCACCGGGAATAGGGCACTTCCTCCAATAGGGTCAAAATACATCTTCTTGATTCTTTCCTGGCTGGTGACTCTAGTAATTTAGACCATAGCTCTGGTGATCCAGGCCAGAACCAGACGCGCGTGTGTGTGTGTGTGTGTGTGTGTGTGTGTGTGTGTGTGTGTGTGTGTGTGTGTGTGTGTGTGTGTGTGTGTGTGTGTGTGTTTAGAGGTTGTCATCATTGATCTCTACAACCATCTCCATAACCACTTCTTTTTTTAAATTTTATATTATTTTATTTTATAGGAGATGGAGCAATCTGCTCTCTTTTTTTTTTTTTTAAGTAATTGGTTTATTCATTCAGCTCTGGGTGCATTGGGTCCTCGTCGCTGCGTGCGGGCTCTCTCCAGCTGCAGCGAGCAGGGGCCACTCCCCGCCGCGGTGTGTGGGCTCCTCACTGCAGTGGCCCTTCCAGGGGCTCTAGTTGTGGCTCACGGGCCTAGTTGCTCTGCGGCATGTGGGATCTTCCCGGACCAGGGCTCGAACCCGTGTCCCCCGCATTGGCAGGCGGATTCTTAACCATTGCACCACCAGGGAAGTCCCTGTGTTTTTTTTTTAATAAGAAGATATTACCTTTATTTTTTTTCTGTTGAAGTATAGTTGATTTACAATATTATATTAGTTTCAGGTGTACAACATCGTGATTCAATACTTTTATAGATTATGCTCCATTTAAAGTTATTATAAGATATTGGCTCTATTCCCTGTGCTGTACAATATTTCCGTGTAGCTTATTTATTTTATACCTAGTAGTTTGTGCCTCTTCTTCCCTTTGCCTATCTTGCTCTTCCCACCACCCCTCTCCCCACTGGGAACCACTTGTTTGTTCTCTACATCTGTGTCTGTTTCTGTTTTGTTATATTCATTCGTTTGTTTGTTTCTTAGACTCCACATATAAGGGACAACATACAGTATTCGTCTTTCTCTGTCTGACTTATCTTACTAAGCATGATACCCTCCAGGTCCATCCATGTTGTTGCAAATGGCAAAATTTCATTCTTTTTTATGGCTGAGTAGTATTCCAGTGTGTTTGTTTTTTAACCGTGATCTATATCCAAAAGAATGTGGGTATATCTGGGGAAGCAGCGGGGCCGGTGGAGGAAACCAGTTCAAGTCCTCATTCTTGCCTTTTATCTCAGGCTCAGACCACAGCCTCCGTGAGAGGACGGGGGGCATAATTCATGGATGGGATATGGCGGCAAGGGAATCGGAGGGCCTTTGGGAGTTTCTGAGGCTCCCCCCATTTCCTCTTCCATTGTGACATTATGAACACCGTAATAAGTTAAACATATGGGAGCTTCAAATTCCTACCTGACTTCTCCCTTCCCTCCTGCCTCTTCCAGGGTTGTGGAAAGACAGAAAGATGGTCAGGCTGGAGACCTGGGTCCCTGGCTCTGCTCCCCCATGACTGTGTTGCCCGAGAAATACAATTTCTATCTCTGGGCCTCTGTTTACCCATCTGTAAAGTGAAGTGAGTAGGCCAGAAAAAAATGACAACTCGATTTTCTCTCAGTTGCCATGTCTGGGCAACTGGTAGACTGCCTGATACGTTCTGTTGAGAATTAGATGAGCAAATCCCCATCCCACCTGGACCCCCCCAGGCAGCACAAAGCCTGGCATGCCGTCACAATTCTACTTAGCCATCTTTTATAACACATATCCACAAGGTCTTCTCTGCGGGGTCCGGTTTTGGTTTCTTTGAGGTGTAGAGTGATAAATTAAAGTCACTGCAAAGCAGTCCAAGGGAATACTCCTTCTAGATTATCATGATTAACATTTCCTCAATCTTGCTTTTTTCACCTATGCTTAATTCAATGGCAATTGTTTTTAGCAACTCAAATCCAATCAGATTTTTCCAAAGCATACAGTTTCGTTTCTATGGATGCAGTTGTTCCTCAACACACTCATTTTTCACTGGTTTCTGTGAAATGTTATTAAATTGTATAATTAAAAGAACAAGGAGGGATAGATCCTGTTTTTTGTGGTGTCTGAAGCTTATACACTTTGGCAGCCCTTTTTGAAGGAAAAGAAAGCTAAATTACAAATACAGAATTAGACACAAATATCGATACCTATTTAGAATGAGAAGAGAAATCACAGGTTTCCACTCTTTGAAAAAGTGGAAAGACTATAAATGTCACAAAATTTAGAGAAAGAGATAATAATATTTTTATTAATTAATTACCTCTCACGTGGCTAAAATATTTTTATCCTATAACTTCTGACCACAAACTCTTAATCACTTCTTTATATGACAATCATTTTGTAATAATGTCTTCTCTGGAAAGACTAGAATTCAGTATTTTCTTTAGCAGGGTTAATCATTTTGTTTATACTTGGAACACATAAAATTGAAACTTCTCACCGTTTGTGGTACTGATACAGGTTGGGCCCTGGAACCACAGAAATCGATCAATTCTATTTTACATGATTTCCATCAAATAAAGGAGAGGATATCGGGTGAGTATACCTGTTAAAGCTATACTTTCAGGCATATTCCCGATAGGAAAGAACTTCTGTTTTGACTACTTGTCATTCTAACTGAATCCTCTGCTCACAGTTTTACTCATTTGATAATTGAATTTTCCATAGACTAGTTCCTGGCTCTGTATATTTCAAACCTTGTTTCTCCTCCACATACCTCTGGTGTCAGGCACCATAGAATGTATTCATATTGAAATATGCTCTCTGATCCCGCACTTGTAGGTCACAACATCAGTGAGTAGGTATAATGAGGTGGGAGGAGCATTCCTGGAAGCCATTTCCACATTGGAATGGCTAGATAAACCTTCACATAGAAATGACTTTGAACCACACAAATATAGTCCATTTAATCCAGTCTAAATATATCCCTACCTCAACTTCCCATGAGCAGTCACTTCAATGACCCCTGACATTTGGGCAAGTGGAAAGAGACAGTAGTTTTAACCAACTACAATTAAAATATTTTACTTTGAAATAGATGGCTAGTGGGAAGCAGCTGCATAGCACAGGGAGATCAGCTCTGTGCTTTGTGATGACCTAGAGGGGTGGGATAGGGAGGGTGGGAGGGAGACGCAAGAGGGAGGAGACATGAGGATATATGTACATGTAGAGCTGATTCACTTTGTTATA
Source organism: Balaenoptera acutorostrata (assembly GCF_949987535.1). NCBI lineage: Eukaryota > Metazoa > Chordata > Mammalia > Artiodactyla > Balaenopteridae > Balaenoptera > Balaenoptera acutorostrata. The sequence goes on from NC_080076.1 coordinate 80,154,953, forward strand.
AAGCAGAAACTAACACACCATTGTAAAGCAATTATACTCCAATAAAGATGTTAAAAAAATATTTTACTTTGAAAAATATTTTAAAACATGAAACCAATCTGATAAAGGACAGTTGTCTAAAATATACGAAGAATCTTCAAACTCAACAGCAAGAAAATGAACAACTCAATTAAAAAATGGGCCGAATAATGACATTTGCAGCAACATGGATGGACCTAGAGACTATCATACTAAGTGAAGTAGATCAGAAAGAGAAAGACAAATACCATATGCTGTTACTTATATGTGGAATCTAAAATACAACACAAATGAACCTATCTATGAAACAAAAACAGACTCACAGACATAGAGAACAGATTTGTGGTTGCCATGGGGCGGGGGGCACGGAGGTGGAGGGAAGGATTGGGAGTTAGGGATTAGCAGATGCAAACTATTATATATAGGATGGATAAACCACAAGGTCCTACTGTATAGCACAGGGAACTATATTCAATATCCTATAATAAACCATAATGGAAAAGACTATGAAAAAGAATATATATACATATGTATGTGTATATATATATATAATTGAGTCACTTTGCTGTTCAGCAGAAATTAAACACAACATTGTAAATCAACTATACTTCAATAATTTTTTTTAATGGGCCAAAGAGCTTAACAGACACTTCATCAAAGAAGATATGCAGATGGCAAATAAGTATATGAAAAGATGTTCAACATCACATGTCATTAGGGAATTGCAAATTAAAGCAACAGTGAGATACCACTACAAACCTATGAGAATGACCAAAATCCAAAACACTAACAACATCAAATGTCGGTGAGGGTGTGTAGCAATAGGAATTCTCATTCATTGTTGGTGGGAGCATAAAAGGGTACAGCCACTTTGGAAGAGCGCTAGAGGTCCCTTACAAAACTAATCATACTCTTACCATACAGTCCTGCAATCATGCTTCTTGACATTTACCCAAATGAGTTGAAAATTTATGTCCATACAAAAACCTGCACATGGACATTTATAGCAGCTTTATTGATAATTGCCAAAACTTGGAGGCAACCAAGATGTCCTTCAGTAAGTGAATGGATACATAAACTGTGGTACATCCAGATAACAGAATATTACTCAGAAGTAAAAAGAAATCAGCTATTGAGCCATGAAACGACATAGAAGAAACTTAAATGCAGGTCACTAGGTGAAAGAAGCCAATCTGAAAAGATTGCATGCCCTATGATTTCAACTATATAACATTCTGGAAAAGGCAAAACTATGGAGACAGTAAAAAGATCAAGGGGTTATCAGAGGTTATGGGGGAGGGAAGGAGGAATAGGCAGAGCACAGAGGATTTTTAGGGCAATAAAACTGTTCTGTATGATAATACAATGATAGATACATGTCATTATACATGTTTGCATAGGGAATGGAGAAGGCCAGCTATTTGTTGAAGAAATGAACCAGAGGATGGTAAAGAGAGTTTCTACTGTCATTGCTAACATTTGTTGAACTTCTACTGCATATCAGACAGTGCTACATTCTTTACATAACAACATCTTTTAAACCTTCACAGCAGCCCTATTATTATTATCAATTTAGAGAGGAAGAAACTGAGGCTCTGAGAAGTAACATGAGTTACCAGAAGCCCTACGTACAGATAGTCAGTGAAGTTGGGATTCGAACAATGGTGCACAAGGCTCCCCTGAGTCATGCTGCCTTAATCCAGGACTTTGGGTGACATATTTTCCCCTCTATCTTTTTTATCATTTGCATAATTGTGCAGTAGTACCTGCCTTGAAGCCTTCCCTGAGGTTGTGCATATAGAAGTCAAAATGAGGTCATGGAACAGAGAAGAACACTTATAATTGTGAGATGCTGTATGTATTTGTCAGGATCCAGCCAGAAAACAGAAACCACTATGGGTCTTTCAGACAGAGGGAGTTTAATAAAGGGAACTGACTACCCCAATGATGGAAGAGCTGAGAAGCCAACAGGAAGTGAGGAAGCAACCCAGAGGCTGGCAAGAGCAAGAAGCAGCTACTTCCCTTGGCTGGAGGGATAACAAGAGAAGGTAGCTTTGCCAGGGCCAGAAGCTGGGGCATCCTGTAGTCACTAGGGCCCAGTGGAGCTGAGATAAGAGAGGAAGGAGCTGTCCTATCAGAGATGGAGCCAAGGAGAAGAGGCAGCAGCTGCAGGAGATGCTTCTGGAAGCAGAGAATGGCATAGAAATACCCTGGCTTCTCTCCTTCTGTCACCCTCCAGTTTTCCAGCACTTTTCCCATCGGCCAACCCTTTCCAACAGGCTGGGAACCAGAGCTTCCTGTGATACAGAGAAAAGCACAGAAGGGAAAGAATAAGAAGTGGATTTGAGGGCAAGCTTGCTGTTAACCATGCCACCCATACGCAAGATACTATTATCATAGGAGAGAACTGCAGGGTCCCAATTAACAAGAGGAGGAGGGATAGACACAGGATTCCAAAATATCACTCAATTTTTCTTCTCCCAGAACAAATATGTGAGAACACAGTGAAAAGATTCAACCAGGAGATCCCCCATTTCTGGATAAAATCTTGACTGTACAAAACCGATGAGGTGGAGGAGCCGATAAGGAAAATGTAGGTGGATAGTTTATACATTCTATTCTGCCTGAAACCAAGCTGCACACGGATAGCACTCAAAAATTAGGGTTAATTTTCATCTTAAAATAGAGAGAAGCCTCAGGACTGATGGAAGTGACCTGTCCTCCTCTGAAGGGGCCTCTGGTGAGGAGGTGTGGAGAGCTCAGCCCCAGAGATCAGGAATGACACGGTCCCGGCTCCTTTGATCCAGCAGAAACCGACAGCCTTCCTTTCCAGCAGTCAGCCCAGGCAGAGGCGACTCTGGATGGTCCTGCTTAAGGGTGTATATGGGAGAGAGCAAGCAGCTCCAGCCCCAAGCCACGATTCCCACTTCTCTCTTCATCGATGCTCTGCCCTGGATTCTATCTTAAGAGGCAAATGCAGTTCCAGCGAAGCATTCTGAACACCGTTGCTCTACCAGGCCTGACGTTGGCAAACAGTTCCTGAGTCCAGGATTGTCCGTCCCCATTTGCCTCGGGAGCTGCCAACACCTTATGCTGTAGCCTTGCAAACCACATTCAGTTCCTTGGGGTACGTGCCCTCTCTTCCCTGGGGCTGGAATACACGACGACTTCTTCTTATCAAGTCAGCACCGACTCAGCTCTCAGTAAATGTCACTTCCCCATGTGAGTCCTCGCTGACCACCCTCCAAAAGTGGTCTGTGTTTCATAGCACCTGTGCTCGTCCTTGTGATTACACTCTATTTTTACTACTCACGGAAGGACCTAGACCCAGGGTCTGCAGCTACAACCAGTGGGCCAATGCAATCCATTGCCAGTTTGTGTGAATAAAGTTTTATTGGAACACAGCCGTGTTCATTCATTTACATATTGTCTATGGCAGCTTTCACACTACAAGGGCTGATTTGAGCCATTGCAACAGAGACCTACAGCCAGGGATCTTTCTAAATGTACATCTAAAATTAAAATCTTAAATCCTCTTTGTGTCTCTCTATTGGCTTCAGGATAGCATCCAAACTCAAAGAACAGCAACAAAAAAGTGTTATTGGCCTGAAATCTAGGACGGCTAGATAAGCAGATGATTTCTAGGGGACACACCAGGATCAGTATAAGCATGAAGCACCTAGCACAGTACTCAGCATGACGCAGTCATGTGACAATGTCAGTTTCCTTCATTCCAACCTCCCGTACCTTCAGGATCTGCAGCTTTACAAAGTGAGCAGACAGCAGATGTGGCAGGGTTCATTACGCAATGCTAAGGAGTTCTGTGTTACCACAGGCCTGACTATATTTGTGCACTTTACATAAAAACAGATCAAGACCACACTTAAGTTAAAGGCTGCGCAATGCACAATTGGGTTATTCTGTTTACTCATCCACCCATTTGTTCATTTATTCAACAAACGTTTATGTAGCATCTATGCTAAGCCAGGCAGTGGGCAAGATACACAATATAAGAATTGCATAAGAATGGGGAGAAAAGATTAAACTGCTCCGAAGCTTACTCCCGAGGTTATTTTAAATGAAACAAGGGGTATCATTCAATCACAAGATGGAGCGTAGACAAAGTAACAATATAAACCGGCATCCCCACCAAATGATGCTTAAGGCACCAAGTTCCCCAACGGAATGTGAAGTTGCAAACTCTTCAGGAGTCCCCATGCTGGACCGTCCAGAGCTCGTCTCACCAAGTGAATTCAGCGTCGCCAGCTCGGCCCCCTCCCCCAGCCACGTCCAAGAACAGAATCCAGCCAGGGGCCTCAAACAGGCAGAAATATTACTGCCACATCCAGAAGACCAAACCTATGAGACGGAGCTGATGCCACTTGAAAGGAATCGGGGTGGAATCTTCGGAGATTAAGAAAGTGACAGTGACCAAGATGCGAAGGGGGAGAGGGGTGAGAAAAAGGAGAGATTAAAGCAGCTGGGCCATCCGTTATTTTGACTTGTGCCTTTTTCTGTTTCAAAGGGAATTAAGGGAGATGAATTAAGACTTCATTAGATCCCAGCAACTTCAGGAATATTAATCCGTCTTCCATTTGCAATAAGACTCACCAGTCTCTGCAGGGTCGGGGTGAAGGAGAGAGAAAGCTATTGATGTGTTGCTGGGACTGCCCTGTGCCCCCCGCCTCTCGCCTCTGGTCACTTTCCCTTTCATGCCTTTTGTTTGACATATAGGAAAGAATCATGAGGTGCTGAGTATCATTAACTTCCAAACACCTATGAAATCAGTAGGAAAGTGCAAACATTACGGACCCCAACCGTCTCTGCCAATGATCCGTCCTAAAGTCCTCCACCCCTTTGGAGATGAAAAGAAAGACCTTGGCAGGCAGACAGTCTCAGGGAGAGAGGTATGAACGAACAGGAGGGGGGACACGCAGGATAAATGAAAATATGATTGACTTCTTACCTCGGTCCGGCTCACACATGGTTCTGAGCATTTAATAAACGGGTTGACACTCCGAGTTCCCCTCATTAGGAGAACGCGGAGACCTGGATTATCGTAAATCAGAAGGCCAGGTTATCAAAGCTTGTGATCTTTAACTGTGTCAGGGCGCCCTCCTGTCTGCTTATGGAGACAGTAACCCGAAAGCTGCAAAGAATTAGCCGCTGCGCCATGATTTAAGGCACACACACCCCTGAAGGAGGTGGGAGGCCGGGCCAGGCAGGGGAAGGTTTCGCCCAGGTACCCAGCCCAAGGAGAGCTGTCTCTGGGATGCATGGCACCTGGGGGGTAGGCGTGAGGGATGACCCTATAATGGACCAAGTAACAGACCTATGTGTTTGGTGAGACTGGGAGCTAGCACTGGAAAACTTTGAATCCTAGGTTTTCCAGTCTACCTTCACATCAAAATCTAACGCAAAACTGTTTGGTAATTTCTAATAAAGACACATCTATCCCCAGACTCAAAAACTGCATCCAAGAGAAATGAATGCATAGATCCACAAAAAGATTTGCAAGCAAATGTTCACAGCTGCTTTATTCATAATTACCCCCAGACTGGAACCAACCCAGATATCCTTCAACAGGAGAATGGATTAACCTACGCTGGTACATCCATACAATGGAATAATATTCAGCAATAAAAAGAAACAAACTCCTGATACATTCAACAACATGAAAGAATTGCACAGATCTAGTGTTGAGTGAAAGAAGCCAGACACAGGAAAGTACACACTGCGTGAGTCCGTTTATGTGAAGTTCAAAGGCAGGCAAAACTAGTCTATGGCGGGACTTCCCTGGTGGTCCAGTGGTTAAGACTTTGCCTTCCAATGCAGGGGATGCAGGTTCAGTCCCTGGCTGGGGAGCTAAGATCCCATATGCCTTGCGGCCAAAAAACCAAAACGTAGAACAGAAGCAATATTGTAACAAATTCAATAAATACTTAAAAAAAATAAAAATAAATAAAATTTTTAAAAAAACCTAATCTATAGCAATAAAAGTGAGGAGAGTAGCAGGCGAGAAGGACATGATTGGGAGCATAAGGGAACTTTCTGGGGAGATGGAAACGTTCTGAGTCTTAATCTGGATGATGGTTACAGGGGCAGATACATTTACAGAAACTCACCAATCAGTACAGTTAATAGTTGCATATTTTAGTATGTCTAAATTACATCCCAATAACATACCTCAAAAACAAACAAATAAATGAATAAATGTAGATTTTAGGGCCTTTGCACATGCTTTGCCTGGAGTTCCTTTTGCCTGGGGTATCCCCGCCCCCTTCCCAATATTTTCAAGGCTGGCCCCACCATATCATTCAAGTCTTAGCTTAACCATCACCTGTTCAACAGAGCTCAGCCATTCTCTGTTGCATGGTCCTGTTTTTTTGTTTGTTTGTTTTCATCTCGCTAATTATGCTCTGAAATTATCTTGTGTTATGTATTTGTTTATTCTCTGCCTCTTCCTCCAGCCCCACATAGACTGTAAGCTCTTGAAGGAGAAGGGTCTTATCCAGCCTCAGAGCTGACTTTTTGGAGGACATCAGTGCACGTTCTCACCTTTGATTTCTGGTTGAGTTTTGGCCAATGGGAAATCCTAGCAGGAGGCTGAATGAAAAAGGGAGTGGGAGATTAAGGTGTCTTCTAACTTGTGAGGTCGCGACAAGCTAGCTGCATCTCTAGATCAGTGGTTGTCAACTGGGGATAATGTTGCCTCCCAGGGGACATTTGGGATGTCTGGAGGGCACTGCTGGCATCCAGTGGGTAGAGGCCAGGAATGCTGCTAAACACCCTGCAATGCACAGGACAGACCCCCCAATAAAGAATTGTCCAGCTCCAAATATCAACAGTGCCAATGTTACGAAAACCCATTCTAGATGAAGGTCACAGCTCACCTAAGGAGGACCTCTCTCCATAGCTCTCTCCCTCCAGATACAGGTAACAATCCCCACTTCCTTCAGGTCTAGGGGTTGTAAAAGCCCCAATGTTGCTAGCTCCCAGGTACTGCACTATCCTTTATGCTTCTGCTACATCCCTGCCCCATCCCTGTATTAGCCCCTTTATGAAACTCCTCAAATTATCCAATTCTATAGCCTATGGGCTATTCTATCTCCCAGTGGAACCCTGACAGATATGCTATTTCATCTCCAACAGCTAAGCATCCAGTAAATATCAATAAGTATCTGCTAAATTAACTAATTAATAAGTGAGGCTCTCCCCAGGAAATTTGGATTTAGAAGTCAAAGATAAATCTTGGAACTGACCACTTCTAAAAGATTCCCCGGGTGATTCTAGAACAATACGCTCATGTATTAATGGGGAAACTGAGGCCCAGGGGAGGGGAAACTACTTTTTCAGGGTCACACCGTTTTGAGGTCTAAGGTCCAGAAAGGACGCGGTCTTGACGTTGATCGTTAATACTGTTATCCTTTGTTATTTTCCTTGAACTGTTTTTCTCATAACATTGCCAATTCCTTTGGGCATAATGCAGATTCTGCAGTCCCGACCTCCTGGATGTCCAAGAGGAACATCGAAGCTGTGAGATTCTAATTCACCTACACTTGACTCTGAATGTCCAAGGCTGGAGGGGCAGATCCGCAGAGGGGCAAATACCGTGAGGACAGATATTTCTGGCTCAGTCCCAGATTCTGCCACATCCAAGCTCCTTGACCTACTAAGATTCAGTCCCCTTGTCTGGAAATTGGAGATGATAGAGTTTACCATTCAGGTTTGTTCTGAGGCCTCCATGAGATTATATCTATAAAGTGTGTGGCCAAGTGCCAGGTACAGAGTAGATTACAGAGGGCGGTGGCAGCAGCTGAGGTGCCCTCCAGCCCAGTTCTCTGCGTTTGGTGTTCTAGAATCGAATACTCAGAGTTCCCAATATGACTGGGCAAAAGTAACTCGAATCTAAAAAAAAAAATAAGAGATTCAACCCTCTATAGTCCTGGCTAAAAGATGGGCTGTAGAAAAGCCAGTCCCTAGCCACTGAGGTCCAGACAGGAGGTTTAAATTGCTTACTATAGGTTTCAACTTGCCAGTGGAAAAAGTCCGCATTCCTCTGTGAATCTGAGAGGACAGGCTTCCTCTAGGTGTTCTCAAAAGAGTGAAATAAGCATCTCACATTTTATCTTCTCTCTTCACACCCAGATTAGAGTCTTTAACACTGGGGAACTTTCAGGTTTTCCACTCAGAAGAGAGAATTGGCTGGGAAAAAAGAAGACTACCTCTGTTTCTCCATAACTTGGGGGCACTTTGGAGATGTGAACATTGATTAGTCTGAGAGAAAACCAAAAAGGTGGGCTTTTGGTATAATTTAGACCTAAGGAAGGTCCAAAGGAATGGTGAGCATAAGAGAATACTCTCTTTAATGGAGACTTAAATGCAACAGCTCCAGTACTTTCTCTTTTTTTAATTTTTATTTATTTATTTAATTTGGCTGTGCCGGGTCTTAGTTGTGGCATGTGGGATCTTTAGTTGCAGCATGCGGGCTCTTTAGTTGTGGCATGTGGGCTTCTTAGCTGCAGCATATGAACTCTTAGCTGCAGCATGCATGTGGGATCTAGTTCCCTGACCAGGGATCGAACCCCTGCCCCCCTGCATTGGGAGCATGGAGTCTTACCCACTGGACCACCAGGGAAGTCCCTCCAGTACTTTCTAATTCTGAGACTCAGGCTCTTCTTCTGGAAACTGGGGAGATATCAGTACCTGCCCCATGTGGTCAAGGTAAGGACTGACTTACCTTGAATCTACACACAATTGCAGTAATTATTTACTACAATTTAGCGTACAATTTTGTACGCTACCTTTTTCAGTGAATACTCTGTCATTGTGCATTGTCCCCAAGGAAAATTGCTTTAATTCTTTCTTCAAATTAGATAGTTAGTATTGTTTACTGTAGAAAATTTGAACAATACATATAGAAGACTAATGAAGAAAGCAGAAGTCCCTGAAACCCCAGCATCTTAAGACAGCTACCAGTAACATTTGGGGAATGCTCTTTCATGCATCTCTCTTTTTTTTTTGGCTGGAGACACTTCACTCAGATCCCTGCCTCCACCTTCTCATGGCCTTCATCTCTATGTCTGTTCTTCTCTTCTTGTGAAGCGCACTTGTCATTAGATTTAAGGCCCTACCCAGATAATCCAAGGTGACCTGACCTCAAGATCCCAAACTTCGGACTTCCCTGGCGGTCCAGTGGTTAAGAGTTTGCCTTCCAATGCAGGGGGTGTGGGTTCAATCCCTGGTTGGGGAGCTAAGATCCCACATGCCTCAGTGGCCAAAAAACCAAAGCATAAAACAGAAGCAATATTGTAACAAATTCAATAAAGACTTTAAAAATGGTCCACATCAAAAAAAAATCTTTAAATAAATTCCTAATGTATGTACATCTGCCAAGATCATTTTTCCAAAGAAACTCACATTTGCAGTTTCCAGGTGAACATATCTTTGCGGGGGGCGGGAGGTCCGGGTCGGGGGCCACCGATCAACCCACTACAAATGGGCATAATAACAGTTGCCTCCTAGAGTTACTGTGATGAACAACTTAGATGGGATAATGTATATGCAGTTCTTGGCACATGATAAATGGTCAGTAAATGCTGTATATTAATAATCTTATCTAAAGGGCATTGTTTCTTGAAATCCTTTCTGGATGAACAAAGTAAGATACAAATAAACAAACCTAAATGAATAATTTTGAAGTTCAGATGGATGCCAAAAATGTGGTTTTCTTGAATTCTCTGCGAGCTCTCTCTAGTGTCTTAAAGAGGAGACTTTTGATATATTTATGCTCTGATTTTTTTCCCCTTTCTCCTCTGTCATAGCTCAGCAGTTTGGCCATTTTACTTGGGAAAAAAGAAGGCTTCAGAATGCATGGATTCATTCGAATCAATTAGGTGAATTACAGTTTATTTAGAATGAAAAACCTACCATTCATTTCAACGTGTTGCTTTTCATGATTTTGTGACATTGAGGTTAAATAGAAATTCTTTTCAGCTTCATTATTTTGAGGCACAGAGTTGCTCTGATATTTCTTAAAATCTGATAAATGAAAATCAAGATTTATAAAAGCTGAATGAGGAAGCAACAGTTCACCGCACAAAAAGATCTGTCCTTGACCAAAAGATGCTCCTGGTGCATTTCTGGCAACTTGATTTACAAGAGGTGGGTAATAATAGAGCAAGAAAAACAATGGAGTCATAGAGTCCAGAGAAGTGTTTTATTCTGGGCTGTGCTACCCTCTAGCTGTGCGGCATCTGCTGGTAAAGTAACCTCTCTTGATTTTCCTGCTGTAAAATGAGAGAGGCTTGGAAGCCATGACAGCTAAGGTGACTCCCAGATCTGACCTTCTAGAGCCCATCAGCCAAGTGCAAACATTTCTCATTCATCCTTCAAAAGAGTTAATTTCAATCCTTTCACCAGTGACCAGGGAAGAATTAGAGTTGAATTCAGCAAATTTTCTGCAGTTGAAACTCCTAATGGCATTTGTTGACTTGGAACCTTCCAGGGCTTTTGATCTAAGAACAGGACGTTCTGAAATGAATGAGCAAGACAGGAAATAAGCCAACCCACACAGGAAGATGAATAACAGTCTCAAGACAATACATGCAGACTGGTCCCAAGGCTGTGTGTCCACTTGTCCAGTAGCAGGATCTGAGGTGAAGCCCCGGAATGAAAAAGCAAGAAGGACCTTTGTGAATAGGAGATTTCGCTTTTCTCATGGAGGAGTAGCTTAGACACGGACCACATTTTCTAAATCCTGGCCCATCACATCACTTTTTATACAGAATTGGCGTTTGGCAAGAACTCACTGATTCATTGACTGTCAGCTACTCAGAAAGAATAGGGGACAGGTTATCTCCTAGAGAACATGGACCATGGGGAGGAACTACCATGAGCTCAGTAGTGGGAGAAAATACGGATGGAGATGAATACATTATGGACCTGGTTGAGCAGTTGCTCTAGCTCTCCATGCCCTGTTAATCCACAATTCTCCACTCACCTCCGGGGCCTTAGGTTCATCATGGTCATAATTATCATCCTTATAATCAGCACCACCACTTCTTCTTCTTCCCCTTCTCCTCCTCTTCCTCCTCCTCCTCCTCCTCCCTCCTTCTGTTTCTCCTCATCATAGTCTCCATTGCCATCATCACAGCTTCCATTTTTTTCAGTGTTCACTATATACCTGACAATATGCTAAGTGCTTTACATTCACTTTCTCATAACCATCACAATAATCTTAAGGAGTCCTGGTTTCCTCCCCCAAATCGATAATGAGCGTAGGATTTGGCTGCAAATAGTTTATTGGGGAGGTGAGCCCAGGAAATACAAGGAGAGAGGGAGAGACAGGGAGGAAAGCAGAAATTAAAGGTGCATTAATGAGAGGTTAGTGCTGAGGTTATCTGAGGCACAATCCAGCTTGTGGACCTCCTAAAAGCACTGAGCACACCTCAGAATTCTCCCAGTGAGGGAGCGGGATCTTTACTCACCGCATCTCATTTCTCATTGGTTGAGGTTACTCCTGGGGGTGGCAATCTGTGGACTTTCTGATCTGCCCCATCCTGGGCAGTCAGAGAAAGCCCTTGGGCAGAGGGACTGAACGTTAGCATATTGGGAACTGCCCACCTAAGCTATAGGTGGCTTGGGAGGTAGGAGGGGACAAGGAGATAGAGGTGGGCACTAACAGCATCTATGATACTATTATTATTCCAGTCTTAGAGATGGGGAAATTTGAAGTTCAGAGAGGTGAAGTAACTGGCCTGGATCACAGCGCTCCTAAGTGATGGGTTTGGGATTTGAACCTGGGTCTGTAGATGCCAGGGCTTGAGCTCCCCAGCCCCATCCACTAAAGGCAGGGGTAGTACTAAACTGTCTTCACCCACAATTCACCACCTCTGGTTCTAGTTGACAAGATTCAGAGTTGGGAGAGAGGGGTTTTTACATTCTCCTTTCCCACTCCTCTCTAACGTCCCTATGATGAGTCCCAGGACAAGGAAGGGAACAGTTTTGAACATGAAGCTGGAACCCCTGGCAGTCATGAAGCTTCCACCTTCCACGTCAGTTGGGTGAACAACCGTCTCACACGCCCGTCAATGAGGTCTGAGGCTCTGAAACTTTGGAGAAGTCACATAAACACTCTGAGCCTCAGTTTCCTCATCTGGACTGTGGGAGAAACAATGACATGAGTACCAACTTCATAGGGTTGTGGCCAAAATTCAATGAGATAATGCATAATATGACTATAGCATGGCATCTGGCAAATCATAAGTGCCCAGTAACTGTGAGCTTATTATTTCTATCACACATTATTAATTATTATAATGACCTGGGCCTCTGGTCTCCCACCTAGAATAGGATGTTTCCAAAGGGAAAATCAGGACATTACCTGGGGTAGAGCCTAACAAGATAAGGTGACAGGGAAAATAAAGCAAATTCAAACTCCCGTTTCCCTTGATGGTCTACTATATCAGGCAGCTACAACTGGCCACCGTGTATGTGTCTTTAATAGAAGGAGATGATGTCCGTAGAAACCTTTAGATGCCTAGCCAGGTCCAAACTGGGACACGTCCCTGTAAGTCGCCTGGAGTCCAAGTTTGACTCGCCACGGCCCTACTTCTTTCCTTGCCTCCCTACAGTCTGTTCTCAACCCAGCAGCAGCCAGAGTGGTCCTATTTTTAAAAATTTTTTAAAAAGACAGATCATATCATGCCTCTGTTCAAAATCAGACAGTGATTTCCTTTCCTCTTGGAGAAAAGCAAAGCCTTGACAGTGGCCGTAAAGGCCCCAGGCTGCACGGCCTGAACACGCTCTCCTTTTATCTCTCTGCTTCCTCTCTGAACACCTTCTCCTGGCTCCCTCCACGTCAGCCATACCGACCCCCTTGATGACTCTGAGACCACTGGGTATGCTCAGGCCACTTGCACAGGCTGTTCCCTCCTTCTGGAATGTTCTTCCTCCATGGCACTGGCTCACTTCTTTGCTTCATTCAAGTCTTTGTCAAATGTCCCCTTCTCAATAAGGACATCCCCAACTACATCATTTAAATTACAGGAATCTCTCATCCCCACCTAACTGCCAAGACTCAACCCTCCTTAGCCTACTCCATGTCTTTACTGACCTTTAACAGCCTCTATAACTTGCTATTTACCTATTTATTAGTTCATAGTTTATGGTCTGTCTCCCTCCCAACAGAAGAGTGGTTCTCAACCAAGAGTGATTTTTGCCTCCAAGATGTTTAGCAAAGTCTAGAGATATTTTTGGTTGTCACAACTGGGGAGGGGAGCTGCTGACATCATCAGGTGGACAGAGGTCAGGGATGCCGTTAAATATCCTACAATGCACAGGCCATTCCGCCTCCACCCCTGCCACCACGACAATGAGTTCTCCAGTTCAAAATGTCAGGAGCACTAAAGGTGAGGGAGCATGCTACAGAATGAAGCTTCACAAGGATAGGGCTTGTTGCCTGATTCCATTGTTGTTGTTGCTTATTGCTATATCCCAACATCTAGGACAGTGTCTGGCACACAGCCATCACTCAATAAATACTTGGGGGTGAATAATCCTTAGAAATGGTTCCCAGAGTGTAGACTTTCCAATTCACTGATATCTTAAGGAATGCAAAATTCTTCTTCAAATCAGCAGCAGAACAAATAAACAGGCCAGAGAGTGAGAAAGATCCAGATCCTTGTTTGGAAAGGAATCATTTTCACCGGAAAAGAAGAAAGATGTCCCTCCAACAGCCCCACCCGGAACTCACACAATGTGTTCTAAGTTTAACACATCTTGTGCTCTCTCTGCTGAAACCCTTGGCTCCAGCCCATAATATCCCTGAATCCAGGAAACCATTATGACTGATCAGGGTCAAAGGTTGCTTCTATTGTAACCCACTTCCTCCATCAGAGTTTTAAATTTGGAAAACGTTCTTATTGTTATTGTGTGGAATGTCAGCTCTCAGATAACCTCAGAATTATTTTTATTTGTCTACCATGACCCCCCGCGCCACCAAAAAAAAGGACAAAAAAAATGCAGAGCGTAATATTTAGTAGGGTGCTACTAAATATTACGTTTCCTCAGAACGTAATATTCATAGACAAGAAGTCAGATGAAAGCCAGCTGATATTTTCAGCCTTTAATTGAATAAAAGGAAGGAGAGGTTGTCAGATTCTCAGAGGGCCCCCCAAATGAAATTCCATTTCTTTTTTTAAGATGGCTAGGCTAGGAAAAAGATTAGAACCCTAAAGGAATAGCAATTTTAGGTGATGGTAAGCTCTTAAAACTTTAAGGAGGTTGTTCTGGTTGCCTTGGAAATTTCTGGAATATTGTGCCCACCTCTTAGACCAAGAAGAGTCATGGTACCCATAGATATATCAGATATATCTCTGGATTTGACCAGGAAGAGAAGAGGAGGCAAAGGGCAGGTGATGAGGAATGCCAAATCTTGGAATTATGTACAGTAATTAAATGGCAAGAAGAAGGTTGTTTGGGCCAACAGTGTAAAACAGTTGGCACATTGCCATCTTTGGGAGGAATGCATGCTAGAGGAAGGAGTCAGTGGAAGGCCTTTGATGCACTTACAAGGTCAAAAAAGTTACTCTAGCCAGTTCTGCAAATATTCATGGAGCCCTTACTCTGCATAAGGCTTGGTGCTGGATGCCAGCAGTACGAAGACGGAGGCACTAGAGTGTGATGCCAAATGCGTGGGCTTTGGCATGGGTTTAGATCCTTGCACTGCCGCTTACTTCCCAGATGAGACTGAGCATCTTACTTAATCCCACTAAGACTTAGTTTCCTCATCTGTAAAATGGCATTGAAAATAATAGTTACCTACCTCCTGGGGTTGTTGTGAGGATGCTATTTGGTATATAAAGTATATAAAGTATATAAAGTACTCAGCACGTGGAAAGTACTCAACAATAAAGGATAGTATTATTAGAAGTAAGATGAGATCCCTCCCCTTACATTGTTCATAATCTAGTGGGGCATATATCTTCATAATTAAAAGAGCAACCAATATTTATGGTGCATTCACTCTGTACCAACTTCTATACCATATGCTTTACAAATATTATCTCATCGAATCCCACAACCACCTGTGATAAACGTAAGTGCTGTTCAATAATATGCCTGGTTCGCTTTCTGCCCTTAGGACAATTGTACTTCCCTACGTCTCTTATATTTGGGTTGGGCCAAGTTACTAATTCTGGCCAATTGAGTATGGGAGACAATTATGCCTGTCACTGCCTGGCTGGAGCATCTAATTGCCAGTGCATGACCCTGATGCATATGACCTTCCCCTTGCCACCATGAAAAGTGCCACTCCAGTTGGCCATGGTCGCCATATGGATTGAGTTGCTAGTTGCCCAGAGCGCCATACTTGCCTACTAACACACCCTGTACTGGCTCCTTTCCATTCCTTTCTGGTTTTCTCACTCCCCTATCAATGCTTCCTGGAATCACTTCCCAAAAAATTCTTCTTGCATTCAAATCCTAGTTGCTTTGGGGATTACCCACTCCGAAATTGCCATCTTAACCCATCGAGGTTAAACCTTGCAAATCCCATTTAGAATTATCTAGAGATGAGCTAAACTCACTATCAGGTCAACAAAGTGGGTGTTGAGCTCACCCATTAATCCATCTTATCTTGAAATACCTTCTGTTTTTGTAAATGTTCTTTGGTTACTCTTAGTCTGAAGGTGGGGATAATAGAAAAGAGGCCCCTGCTGGTGTGCAAAGAACATATAGCATGAGTAAGAAATCAATCTGTGTTGGTTTAAGCCATTGCGATTTAGAGGTTGGTAATTACTGTAGCAAGACTTGGCCTCTCCTGACTCTTATACAACCCTCTATGATAAACACAGCATTCTCATCCCCACTCTGTAGGCAGAGAACTTGAGCACAAACGTCAAGTGACCTGCCTGGCTTCTAGATCTCACATTTAGCAAGTGTAGGGGGCAGAATTCACCCCCATTTCCAAGTCCAAATTTCGTGCTCGAAACCACTCTACCATATGGATAAAAAAATGTAAGTAGGGGCTTCCCTGGTGGCGCAGAGGTTGAGAATCCGCCTGCGAATGCAGGGGACATGGGTTCGAGCCCTGATCTGGGAAGGTCCCACATGCTGCGGAACAGTTGGGCCCGTGAGCCACAACTACTGAGCCTGCACGTCTGGAGCCTGTGCTCCGCAACAAGAGAGGCCGCGATAGTGAGAGGCCCGTGCACCGCGATGAAGAGTGGCCCCCGCTTGCCGCAACTAGAGAAAGCCCTAGCACAGAAACGAAGACCCAACACAGCCAAAAATAAATAGATAAATAAATAAAGAAGCTTTCATTTAAAAAATAAAATAAAATAAAGTGCACAATTTAATAAAAAAAAAATGTAAGTAAAGATCAGTAGAGAAATATAAGTAAGTAAAGAATTATAAATTATAGGAGGACTTTAAACAACAGGAAGAATTTGTTGACAGTGTAGGATGTCACTACTCAAGGTAAACCATGCCTTCTCCTGAGAATTGCAAACAGGACATAAAAACACTCGGTTGCCTAAAATAGGCTGACACCTCTGCTGTCGATAGAACGACCAAGTGTAGCATCCAGAGCTGAGAAGACACTCAATGCCCATTAACATGTGAACAGCAGGATGAGCAAAACGAGGGAGTGGAGGAGAGATCGCTCTTCTATTGCCATCCACCACATTGTCATCACACAGGGCAGATGAAGAGAATCTCTGGGCGTGAGACTGGGCGCGCCTTGCTTCCTCACCTCCTTCATCATCAGTTCAGATTGATCTCATCTGTAGCATCTCTTCCAAGAAAAAATGGGCACCTCCAAAGTGCCATCAGTCCCACTTCCTGGACTAGACAATCGTTACATGATTATCATAGAAGAGATGTGATACGCTAGGTAACACTGGGTTGCAGAAAACTAACATGAGTTAAGAACAAATAAAGTGACCACCTAGAGGGGTGGGATAGGGAGGGTGGGAGGGAGGGAGATGCAAGAGGGAAGAGATATGGGAACATATGTATATGTATAACTGATTCACTTTGTTATAAAGCAGAAACGAACACACCATTGTAATGCAATTATACTCCAATAAAGATGTTAAAAAAAAAAAGAAAGTTAGTAGAATTTGAAGAGGACTCTGAATGATAACTTTGAGTAATGGAAAATAAATACAAGCTAACTCAATATAAACTGAAAAAAATAATCTCATACAATAAAATCTACGGTGGAAAATAAATTGAGAAAAACAAAGACCAAAGGGAGTTGACAAAAATGCATTTTATTCCATGTCACCCCACCTAAATAAAAACTTATTGAAATCATTAAAAAAAAAAAAAGAACAAATAAAGTAAATAGTAGAGAGACCTGGGACTCCAGTGACAAGGACTGAAGTATCTTCCTCTTCATATGTAAAACAGGCAGGTCTTTATAAATTTGGGGAACCCTGAACCAAAAAGAAAACTCTCAGAGGAGCAGAATTTCCTACCTGGCATCCTTTACCCTGCGATCTTTGTCTGTAAGCTCATGGAAGACTATAGCAGATGCTGTCGATGCCTGGCCTGTATCCCCTCACCACTGAAGGTTTTCATGCTTGCCAAAGACGTCTTCCTGCAAGCCAGGGCCAGGCCAGGGTGAGGAGAATAAGGCTGACCCTGCACTCCCATGACCTGAGAGTTAGCGCCTCCCTACATTTGGAGCCTAAGCACCTCAGTCCCCTTACCCAAGTCCCACAGGTACAAGCACCTGTGTCCTCCTGCCTGGGGCTTTCTCAACCTGAAGGAGCAGGTTCAGCCTTGAGCAGGGCAGGCCAGAATTGCCAGGGAGTTGATGAGCCCGGAAGTAGCTCTCAACCGATGACAAATGTAAGATAGAGGATGAATGTTCCTGCTTCCCTGCTTCTCAGGCGGAACAGTTCTTAAGCATGCTGGACACCACCTTTCAGAAGTCCTAAGTATAGGGCTGTCAGATTTAGCAAATAATAATACAGCAAGCTCAGTTAACTTTGAATTTCAGATAAACAATGAAAAACAGCATAGGTAGGTCCCATGGAATATGTGGGACATACATTTAAACATTACTTGTTGTTCAGAATTCCCTGGCAGTCCAGTGGTTAGGACTCCACGCTTCTACTGCAGGGGGCACTGGTTCTATCCCTGGTGGGGGAATCCCACATGCCACGTGGTTAAAAAAAAAAAAGAACATTATTTGCTGTTCACCTGAAATTCAAATTTAACTGGGTGTCTTTTATTTTATCTGGCAACCCTACATCATGGTTGTAACTTGCTTATTAATACACTCTCTTCATTTCCTGATTTCTCTACATGTGCTTCCTGGAATCACTTCTCAACTAAGCTATGTGTCTTCAAATCCTAGTTAATTCTGGAAAAATCCAACCAAAGATAGAGACTTTAAGCCACCAAGGGTAGAGGTGTGGTAGTTTCTCCATTAAATGCCCTCTGCAGTTTATCTGGGCAAGAGCTAAACTCATCACAGATCACCAAAGTGGGTGTGCTCTAACTCATCCTTTCAACCAAAGGTGAAATTCTTCTGCTCTCTGGAAAGTGAGAAAAAAAGACTCATGTCAGTTTCACCAGTGGACCTCAGAAAATGCACTCTAAATGGAGGCCAAGTTGTGTAATAAAGGGAAACACTAGAATTCCATCCCAGTCCCTGCACGGCGTTTCACGATAACCAAGAACACAGGCTCTGGGCAATGAGATTGAGTGTGAGGCTTCATGTGCCTCTTCCCGTGTGTGGTCACATATGTGACCTGAGCAGGGGTCTTCACCTGGCTAAGCCTCCATTTCCCCATCTGTCAAACAAGGATAATAATACCTGCCACACGGGACAGTCGGGGGCATTCAGTGACACGATATTAACAAGATCATTGTGATTATCACGCCACCCTCTTGTTGAATTTGTTCAACACAACCCTAGGTTGTCACAGCTTAAAGGTTCTGCTTCCAAGGCAGAAATTGGAGCAATGCCCGTAACACGTCCAAGGGTTTTAAATCACTCCTCCTGGCATGAGGCTGTGGCTCTGAACGATTTGCATAGAATGAGTCCCAAAGCCAGGAGAAAGGATGGACACCTTCTGGCAAGTCATCCCACAGTATTTACTGAGGCTGTGGATGAGCAGTGGATATCTTTTTAGAAGGAACATGAGTTCTTTACCAATTAGTGTCTAACCAGACTAATTCACTCATTCTTACACCAGCCTATCCCCTGTGGGCATTTGAGTTTGTGACTTCTGATCTAATACTGTTGTGCTTTTTCCAACATCTTTTAAAATGTGTGCTTTCCTCCCAAATCCTTGAATAATGTACGTGGATGATGTTTCATGGTTTTATGTGGCCCTGGTATCCTAGCTATACCCAATGGGGTCCATGTACTGCAGTTTGAAGGCACAGCTAAAGGCAATTTCTGTGTGACTATTTGGTCCTGATAAGGGATCAATAGCACTCTTCCTTCCGGCAAATAAAAGGGAATCCTGGGGCTTCCCTGGTGGCGCAGTGGTTGAGAATCTGCCTGCCAGTGCAGGGGACACGGGTTCGAGCCCTGGTCCGGGAAGATCCCACATGCCGCGGAGCGACTAAGCCCGTGAGCCACAATTACTGAGCCTGCGCGTCTGGAGCCTGTGCTCCGCAACGGGAGAGGCCGCAATAGTGAGAGGCCTGCGCACCGTGATGAAGAGTGGCCCCCACTCGCTGCAACTAGAGAAAGCCTTCGCACAGAAACGAAGACCCAACACAGCCAAAAATAAATAAAATAAATAAATTAAAAAAAAAAAGCCTTTAAAAAAAAAAAAAAGGGAATCCTAATTTTTGAACAACAGAAAAGAATTCAAGGATCTGTCTTTTCCCAGTTCTCTGTAAGAAAGTTTTAAAACTGTAAAGGTGATCCTCACGTGAATAATCTCCAATCAGGTGTTCTTTTTTTTAAACCCACCCTAAAAATGTATCAACTCTTTAGTATCAAGCCACTCTTGAATGATGACAAAGTAAGACTTTCAATTCCTAATGGCTTTTTGTTTTCAATTTTTTTGTTTTTTTTACCCAAATCACATCCTACGTGACAAAGACTTTTTTATTTTTTATTTTCTTGATTCATAGGTCCTTAATGAAAGCAAAGTTCAGCCTTACACTAGTCTTGTATGAATTAGGGACCGTGTAAACAGTACTTAACAGTTCTAATTGAAGGTCAGTAAATCCCCAAGAGATTAAATGAATCCTGCAGGGAGCCGTGTAAATCTCCTTCCCTTTTATGGCAGACCAGCCAAGCCCCCAGCCTGCTTTGTGCAAGGCTTAATAAACGTGGTATGCATCTAATCAAAACCATTTTGCACCCGAAGAGGTTAGGGGCGTAAATCACAATTACTCTTGGCACTAAACCCTTGGCCCAAAGAGGCCCAATGTTGCCAGAAACCGTCAGGAGCTGACTTCTAGAACTTAGCTGTCTGGCATGGGTTTCCAGGTCTGAGTGGCCAGCCTGCTTCTCAGCAGGGGAATCTAGATGGGGGTACAAAATCTGAAAAGAATAGCGATTGCAAATGACCCCCTTGCGCTCTCAGCTTTTTATATTCCTTGACAGCTATTGCCTGATACAAAACAAACATTTTCCTCATCTTTTTTTTTTTTTTTTTAATTTTTATTTATTTATTTATTTATTTATTTATTTATTTATTTATTTATTTATTTTTGGCTGTGCTGGGTCTTCGGTTCGTGCGAGGGCTTTCTCTAGTTGCGGCAAGTGGGGGCCACTCTTCATCGCGGTGCGGGGACCGCTCTTCATCACGGTGCGCGGGCCTTTCACTATCGCGGCCCCTCCCGTTGCGGGGCACAGGCTCCAGACGCGCAGGCTCAGTAGTTGTGGCTCACGGGCCCAGCTGCTCCGTGGCATGTGGGATCTTCCCAGACCAGGGCTCGAACCCGTGTCTCCTGCATTAGCAGGCAGATTCTCAACCACTGCGCCACCAGGGAAGCCCCATTTTCCTCATCTTGATCTTCAGATGCAGCGCAAAAGCACCTTGTAGTTTCAGTGTAATTAATTTCACTCTTTGCTTTGGGTTACTTTCAGTGTCAACACCTAGATCTGTCCTGGGAGTGCCATGAATTCATTTACTGTGTCCAAATGTGCTCCATCTTAACAGAAGATGGTATAAAGTCCCAAGAACTTGGCTGAAGGGAACCCAACCCAGGAATGTCCAGAAGGGTGCCTTTGGACCTACATCTCAATGTCAAGATGAGTTATTCCCCCAGCGCCGCTGTAAGTTGCAGTTGTGAAGGAACAGATGAACAAATAAAATCAGAAGAACAGAAGGCGGTCTGTGATCTTGGGGGCTGGAGTAACGAGAGTGAAAAACTTTCAAGATACCAAAATGCAAAGCGAGCAGCGGCCTGGATCTGTTGTATCTGTTAACTCTGGTCCTCCGATCATTCATCTCAAATAGACATTATTCTCTTTATGTCGCACGTGAGGAACCTGAAGCTCAGAGAAAGGAAACGGTATCTTTTGAGTCGCCTAGTTGGTTGAGAAACCTGGGGTTCAAATCCCAAATTCAGAGACCATCCTCTGTCCTTTTGACATACCACTCCTTAGAGGAACAGGACAAGGAAGATACTCAGACCATGTCCAGAAAGATTCAACACGAAAGGGAAGTGACATCCAAACTGCTAAGGGACAGTTCTTCAAAGGCAGAGAGTAAAACTAAGAAAGAAAGTCCTGAAATAGGACTAAGTAGCCCAGGGGTCTCCACTAGTTGGGATTCTGAATGCTTCTCAAGGATTGCTCCGAGGGCCACTACAAATCACAGTGGCCCTTGGAATGACACCTATACGCCATCCCAGATGTAGCCATCAACTAGGGCATCAACTGGATGCTCTTTTCCAATAGGACAACTGGTTGCCCCATTCACGGTCTCTCTGTCCATGCCGAACAGGAGTTCTCTACTCCCCCTCTTGGTGTCTAACCTGCAAGCTGCCTACGATGTTCTTGAATGACCCTGGTTTTCCTCTGAAGTGGCTTCTGATGAGTCAGAGCCATATCTTCTCTCCATCACACAAATTGCCCTGAATGACCTTGGAAGTCACTGGCAATAGCTTCTTCTCTCAATATTCTGAAGACTCACTGGCATGTATGGCCTTTATTCTTTTTTTTTCTTTTTCTTTTCTTTTCTTTTTTTTTTGGCTGCGCCTTGCGGCATGCGGGATCTTAGTTCCCCGACCAGGGATCGAACCCGAGCCCCCTGCAGTGGAAGCGTGGAGTCTTAACCACTGGACTGCCAGGGTAGTCCCTTCATTATTTTTTTTCTTCCTCCTTCAGCCTCTTTGGAGTATCTTGCCTTGAGTCTTTTATTGGTGCATTAATTAAGCACTCTGGGTTTCAGGGATAAGGCATTCTCAGGCCACCTTAAGAAAAAGGGAGTTTATTGTAAGGTAAGTAGAATCTTTAGGATTGCCAACAGAAACCTAAGAGAACTCTGATTTTATCCAGGTATCCACCCCATCCCCATCTCTACATGTAGAAGCAGCTGAGTCTAAATCAATAAGCATCTTTTATTAGCCCAGGGGAGGAGGTACATATTATCTAAACTGGTCCAATCTAACTGATTGGAAGGACTTTTTTTGCATGTGAGTGTAGAACAGTTTCTTCTCTCTCAAGCTCTACTGGCAGGTATGACCAAGGAAACCTGTTGCCTCATAGCTTTTGGTCACCATATTGTGATAATGAGTGGAACCAGCCAGCCCGAGGATGAAGCCACAAATGAAGATGTTCGAGTGAATGACCCTGAGTCCCTGAATCATTGGAGACATCATTGAGGTTCTCAGTCCCTGCCTGAGTCCACCCTACCTCTGGACTTCCACAACATGAGGATACAGCTTTAATTGTTGTCTAAGTTTGAGACCAGGTTTTCTGTTACTCCCAGCCCAAAGCATCCTGACGTGTAACAATACGTATATTCAGAACTGAGCACTGAAAGTGATTTCACAGCTTGAGGGCTGATCACCCTGTACGCCGCTTCCTCCCTCGGGACCTGCCTACTCCATTCTCCTCCTTTTCTCAACTACCCAGATCCTCCCCCACCCACAGTCCCCACCCATATTTAGTCTGTAATGGGCCACAACTGCTTCAGGTCAACTTCATCAGCCTATGTTTGGATCACCGTCACATGACCATCTGTGACAGAGACTGCCAGTTACCCCTCAATAGCCATCCTTCCACCCTTTCTTTAGTAATAGAATCCATAAAGTTTAACTGGACACATGGCTCCCTTAGGTAAAGACTGTATTTTTCGGGACTTCCCTGGTGGTCCAGTGGCTAAGGCTCTGCGCTCCCAATGCAGGGGGCCCGGGTTCGATCCCTGGTCAAGGGAACTAGATCCCGCATACCGCACGAAAAGACCCCACATGCTGCAACTGAAAGACCCCGCATGCCGCAACTAAGACCAGGCACAGCCAAATAAATAAATTTTTTTTTTTTTTGAAAAAGACTATTTTCAACTCCCTTTCAATCTCAGTCATAGCCATGTGACTAAGTTCTGGCCAATAGGAAGTCAACAGAGGTGATGGATGATAGCCTTAAAAGGAAGATTATGACTTCTATGCCCCCTTCCTCCCATCCCACTGAACGGAATGCAGACTTTATGGCAGGAACTGGAGCAGTCACCTTAGACCCCAAGTGTTAACACAGAGAAATGAGATAGAAGGAACTAGGGAGTGGGACTCCATCACTGTGGGATAATCAAGCCAAAGGCACTGCTTATGCTTGGACCATTGCAAGAGAAATAAACATCACAGTTTTCTTGGGTTATTATTATTTTGCCCTTTGTTATAGCTGCTGGATCTTAACCTAATTAACACACATCCTTGAGCTAATTAGAGCCAACTTCTGTGCAAAGACCAGCCTCTGTGTACTCACCCCACAGGGAGCTGCAGACAGAGCAGTTTTAATGATGGAAAAGTATTGGGTGTGTTGGCAACTTGGCTGACATGTCCAATACTGTGAGGAATATGTCTTTATCACTCTAATTTCATCCTTTTTCTCCTTAATTCTGTTTGACTCTTCTCCAAGTCATAGGGATGTATCTTCTTTTTTTCTACACCTCCTGTTACTTCATAGTTATCTTCTCTTCCTTCACTTTCATCTACTCCCTTTCCATTCAGTCACACTTGTAACCCAAATAATCCCAGCCTCCCATGCAGCCCGGTCTCTGAAGTCAGAAAACAAAGTAAAAGTATTCCAAATATCCCTCTCTCAAGCAAATCCCAAGGAAGGAGGGGATGGTGCATTGTGACTGTACAGTAAACATCTTTAAAATTTTATTCTCACTCCTGCCTCTCTCAGTACCCTCCATTCGGATGTTAGTTACACCTGGAAATACCTTCTCTCTCTCCCCTTTTAAAATATCCATCTCTGAAACTCCAGCTTCACAGATTTTCTAGCTCTACCTAAACTCTGGGAATATTTATGATGCAGATACAGAATCCTCTGTGATTTCTTTAATTTTTGCTCCATTTCACCCATTACCCAGATTCTCCACAACAACAGGGAACCCAGGGTTTAATCCAGCAACAATCCTTTCCTCGTAGAACTTGGAAGGAGGGATGAACATTATAAATAGCCATACACCAAAGATTTTTGTCACTGTAAGGTATTTGTTGGAGATGGGGTCTTCTGAGGCAGAGGTTTGCATGCAGTGATTTTACTGGGGATTGCTAGCAGGAACAACCCCTGCAAGGAAGCAAAGGAAGCAGGACTGGGCAGAGGGAGAATGTGGGCTGTGATGCAGTTGTGTCAGTCAATCCTACAGGGAGCTCAGAAGCCGGGATGGTCCATCAGAGCTGGTTTAAGTCAATGCAAGCGGGCTTCATCTTTCTACACGCAAATCCATCAGTCACTGGGTGTAGGCTTTCCCTGGAGAGTGGGCAAGTATCTCCCTTCAGCCAAGGGCAGGTCCTGCCGAGAGACTCAGCTGTGAGCCTGAAACATTTTACATCTCTGGAGCTAGAGGAATGAGTCCACTGGTTCTGAGGGCAGGGAGATCTGGGTGTCACACCACAGCATCGAATACGATCTTCATTTATCCCTTCAACACACACTTATTGCAGACCTACTCTGTGCCAGAAAATGGGCATCTTTTCCTAACTTGCCCTCTCCTCTTCAACCCTCTCCCTGCTGCTATTCCTTCCTTGCTCCTTCCTCCTCCATCTCCCTCTCCAACGCCCACAGTTCGCCTGGAGCCAGAGCTTCAAGAATTGGCTGGCGCCTTAATTGCTTCTCTCTCCTCTGTGACATCAATTGGAGGTGACATTTCCCGGGCACGGAGTTGCATCCCTGTGGCTGCATATTCCCCCTGTCACAGGAGATCATCCAAGCTGTCACCAGTGGAAAGCTAGAAGCCATCGGGGGAGCAGGGGGGTGGCCCAGAGATCCCGGGTAGCATTCAAAGGGTTGGTGAGACACACTTCCCAGAGCGGGTTCCAGAGGCACTTTCTGCCCCGCTGATCTCTGCCCTCAGAGAGTTGACATGATCTGACATTTCAGGGGTTACCCGACTGAGCTACACCAACCTGGTCTCTCACCCAAAGCAAGGGGAAAAGGGCTGGATCCTGGGTGGCAAGCCAGTCCCTGAGGAAGGAATGGAGCAATGCAAACAACGAGAGAAGGGAAATCATGAGCAGAGAGGATTCCAAATGGCCTCTAGAGGCAAACGGGCTTGGTTTAAGTTCTGGTTCTGACCTTTAGGGATGCCTCAGTTTCTCCAGTCATAGAATGGGGATAATAATACCCACCTCAAAGGGTAGTTATGGGGATCAAACATGAAAATCCATTGGACCAAGCAAGGCAAAGACATAGGGATGTTTTGATTCCTCTCTTTTGATTCCTCCATGTTCTCTGTTTACCTGTAGCCAATCCATCAGCAGATTGTGTCAGCTTCATTTCCAAAAGATGCCCTAAAAATGGCCCCTTGCTCCGTCTCCACTGCTACCAATCCGCCATCATCTCCTGCCCAGACAACTTCAATAGGCCCCTAACCGGTCCCTCTGCCTCCACTCTTGCTACCCCAAAGAGCGGTCAAGTTTGTCTTCGCAAAATATAAATCAGATCACGTCATTCCCCTACTTCACACCTCTCAGGAGGTTCTCACTGTGCTTGGAAAGAAAAGACCCTCTGGTGCTCTGGCCCTGATGCCCGTCCCACTTCTCCCTTGTTCACCAAGTTTCAGCCCTCCACTGCCCTGCTTCCGTGAACACGCCAAGTTTGTTCCCACCTCAGTGCCTTTGCACTTGCTGTTCCCTGTGCCTAGAATGCCCTTTCCTTGATCTCACCTGACTGATGTCCTGGCAACTTCAGATCTCTGCTCAGAAGTCAGCTTCTCCAAGTGGTCACCTGTGACTGCAAAACCTTAAGTATAACCCTTAGTTTGCACTCTCTCTCTCTCTGTGGCTGGCTGTCCCTCTCTCCCTCTCTCATGCATACACACACACTTAGTTTCATCATCTTACTCTTTGCCAGCATTTTCTAGTTCATTGCGTTACTCATGTGAGCTCTGTGTCAGCCTGGAATCTTCCTGCTTTATTCACCATTGTCTCCCCACTGTCTAGCACAGTGCCTGGGACTTGATAAATACGTGTTGTGTGAATGAAGGATGTCTATGCTGAGTGCATGGTAAATAGACTATAACCATTCATGACTATCGCTACTAACAAGGGGAAGCCTTCTATCCCGGTGCCCAATCTTTTTTTTTTTTTTTTTTTTAATATTTTATTTTTTTATTTATTATTTATGGCTGTGTTGGGTCTTCGTTTCTGTGCGAGGGCTTCCTCTAGTTGCGGCAAGCGGGGGCCACTCTTCATCGCGGTGCGCGGGCCTCTCACTATCGCGGCCTCTCTTGTTGCGGAGCACAGGCTCCAGACGCGCAGGCTCAGTAATTGTGGCTCACGGGCCCCGTTGCTCCGCGGCATGTGGGATCTTCCCAGACCAGGGCTCGAACCCGTGTCCCCTGCATTAGCAGGCAGATTCTCAACCACTGCGCCACCAGGGCAGCCCCCCGGTGCCCAATCTTAAGGCACATTCAGTGGATGGTGTCAGTGCCACGCACAATAACGGAGATGAACCTGCAGCTGGAAATGTCTCGTCCCACCCTCAACAGCTTCCAGAGCGGCTCTTTCCAAGATTATTCAGGCCGACAAAGGCCAAATAGGTATGGCAGAATGTCTCAATCCATCTCAATTTCAGTTTGTCACCCAAGATGCATGTGCTAGCAGAGCTCAAAGGACCCGAGAGACTGTCCAGAACAGCCCTCTCATTTTTCAGGTGGGAACATTGACACCCCGAGAAGTTTAATCACATCACTGGTTCTTTGACACAGGAGCTCCCATCCTGGATCCATTGTCCTTGGCTGGGCTCTGGCTCTTGCCTACACGCTCTTTGCCTGACTGGCTTCTGCACGTCCTTCTGTTGAGAGCTTAAGTGACATTCCCACTGGGAATAGTGCTTTGACCCCTCTCATAGATCTCCCACAAACCCTGTTCTATTAGCCTCTTTTTCACACTTTGAGGAATTGCTCATCTAATTATCCACGCTCCCCTCCCCGAGACTCAAGTCCACGGTGGCAGGAAGGCATCTGTCTTATGCACTCCTGTATCCTCAGTATCCTCACAGCGCTGGGCACATAGTAACTGCTGCATAAACACGGGATGGGTGAAAACGAACAGGAACCTGCATTCCAATGGAAAATTTTGAATTCTCAAACCATTTGCTCATGGGTGCAAGACCATTCTTCATCCACTTTCCAGCCTTTCCTTCTCCCATGCCACATTTCCTTAGCACTTCCAGTATCAGCTGGATTTTATTATTAATAATAAAAACAGCCTATGATTTATGCAGCATCATGGGGTGCAGGCTGACTAGGGGGGCTTAAGCTTCACACATAAAAATCAAGCCTGCTACCTGAAACCTAGCAGCTCAGCAAGGAGGGAAAAATGAATCATCGGGCATTTGTGGACCAAACCACTTGGGTTTCTTCTGCCTCTTGGTCCTGCCCAGTTCCAAAATGGATGAGCCCAAGTTCTCCCCACCACCTGGTCTACTCTCCTGGGCTTGTCAAGGTCAAGGCTCTGGAACCCATGAGTATTCCCGTAAGTCAGAGAATCAGAGCATCGGGGGCTGGAAAGAGACCTCGAAGATCAACTAGATTATAGGTCACTTTTGGCTTGCAGGATTGCTTTGCTTGGCCCGTGTTGTGCCTGTAAGAAATGTGAATTAACTGCAAACACTGAAATATCAGATTTTACATAAAAAGCTTGATATCTCTCTTCTCTTGAAAAATTAAAGCTCTGGCGACATTAGGCCGGCATTCCTGTCCAGCAACGATTTGCAGGAGCTGAGTGATGGCTGGGCCCTTCAGAGGGTTAAGGGCCCCTGAGTTGACCCAGTCACCCGTTCTCCCTAGTATGCTGTCACCCAGGTCCACTTCACTTACTTTCATAAATTGTCTGCCTAAGAAGAGCTTACCACCCATGAATCAGCCTACTCCCCATTTCACAGATGGAGACACTGAGGTCCAGAAAGGAAAACTGAGTTATCCAAGATCACCCAGAAATGAAAGACAGACCCAAGCCTAGAAACCAGTCTCCTGGCCTTCAACTCAAGCTCCTTTTCCCAGTTTGCACTTACACTGCTGTTCCTGGTGAGGCTGCTGTATTAATTTTCTGGGGCTGATGTAACAAATTGCCACAGACTAGGTGGCTTAAAACAATGGGAATTTATTCTCTTAGTTCTGGAGGCCAGAAGTCCAAAATCAAGGTGGTGGCAGAGGCACGCTCCCTCCCAAGGCTGTGGGGGAGAATCTTTGCTTGCCTCTTCCAGCTTCTGGAGCTCCTAGCATTCCTTGGCTTATGACAACATCACTCAGATCTCTGCTTCTGTCTTCCCATGGCCTTCTCATCTGTGTCTCTGTGTGTCCTCCACTTTCGTCCGTCTAATCTCCCTCTGCCTCACTTTTGTAAGGACACCTGTCATTGAATTTAGGGCCCACCCAGGTAATCCAGAATGATCTCATGTAGAGATATCTTTTTGGAGGTCACCATTCAACCCACTACAGCCGCTAAGCCAGAAAAGTCCCTATAATACCCCAGCCCCATGGAAAAGTTGTCAGCCTGGGATGAGTTTTAAATGGCTGACAGCGCAGGCTGGTCTGAGACCCTGGGATGCACGGGAAGCTGCAGGACAGATACAGAGTTTCCAGAATAGCCCTCACAGGTGACCTCCACAAGGAGAGACCCCCTAAGAAAACATACTAACAGTCAACTACAATCATTTATAGTACCAGTAATAATTATGGTCATCATGATAATAATATCAACAACAACAAGAATAGCCAAACACAGACATTATTTCATGTAAGCCTCCCAAAAACATAGTGAGAAAAGTGATACCATTATACTTAGTATAATGATGAGAAAATCGGAGCCCCAGAGGGGTTAAGCCACTTGATCAAAGTCACACAGCAAATAAGTGGTAGAACCAGGATCTGACCCAGGTCTACCTGACTCTAAACCCATGGTTTTCACCAGCACCTGACCTAAGTATGGACATTTGCAGGGAGTAGAGGAAGGTGTCCACGTGGACTCAATTTCTCCACCTTGGAGCATCCCCTAGAATTTTTCCCCTAACAGTCTCCTCTCATTCGAAATCAATTTCTGCCAAGGGAAAGGTATGTCAAACTGGTGCATTTACATCTTTCCAGAGGCAGAGTCACATGCAACGGGAGGGTTTAAGCACATCAAAAACCAATTCATAAAAGAAAAACTACAAAAGCTAATAAGCATATGAAAAAATGTTCACCTGCTCTAGTGAATAAAGAAATGCAAGGGAAATAGAGATAGAATTTTTTTTTCTTCTCAAGATTGGCAAAGGTTTAAAGAGGTGATAATGGCCAACAGTGGAGAGGGCCAGGAACAGGGCATTCTCAGGTCCTACTTGCAGGAGTATGAGTTGGTATAACCTCATGGAGGCAATTTGCAAATTTATCTAAAATATTTATACCAATCAAGTATTGAATTTCTCTCCTGGAACTTTAAGCCAAGGAAATAATCAGAGACACACAGAGGTTAATGCCTAAAACGACCTTAAACATCCAACAACAGAGAACCAATTAAATCAAGTTGGGGTAGTCTTACAATGGGATATTTTTCAATTGTGAAGATTATGTTTTTGAAAAAATATTTCAGGATCAGAGAAATTACATGAGAACATGTTGCTAAATAAAAACTCAGTATGAACAGTATAATCATAATTCCATAACTGTGTGTGTGTCCAAAGAAAGAGAAACTAAGAGGTTGTAAGGCAAAGTGTTAACAATATAGCAATGGTTGTCCTCTAAGAGTTGGAATTAAGTGTTGTCTTAGTCTGTTCTGGCTGCTATAACAAAATACCGTGGGCTGGGTGGTTTAAACAGCAGACATTTATTTCTTACAATTCTGCAGGCCGGGAAGTCTGAGACCAGGTGCCAGTAGATTTCGTGTCTGGGGAGAGCCCACTTCCTGGTTCAGAGGTGACCTTCACTGTGTCCTCAAATGGCAGAAGGGGGCAAAGGCGCTCTCCCAGGTCCCTTTTATAAAGGCACTAGTCTCATTCATGAGGGCTCCACCCTCATAACCTAATCAGTTTCCAAAGGCTCCATGTCCTAATACCATTACCTTTGGGGTTGGGTTTTAACATATGAATGGGGGACCACAAATATTCAGTCTATAGCAGGCATTTAATCTTCTCTATGGTTTTCTGCATTTTCCAAATTTTCTTCAATGAACATGTAAGTTGTTGTCACTTCTGCTATTACTACGTGTCTAGCTCTCCAGCTCTTGGCATATAGCAAGATTTTACTTTCTGCCCTCCTCTATTTGAGGAGGACCGTGTGACTAGTCCTGGCCAATGAGTTTGTGAGCATAGTGATATGTGAGCATAGCTACTTCTGAGCTGTAGCATTGAAATGCCAGTGGGAGACCAGTTATTTTGAGATTGTGCCTACTCTGTCAGCCAGGGTCACTGAATGACCACGACCAGCAGAGCCCCTCTGGCTGATCCAAGATGTATATGGAGCATAAAAGAGAAACAAACATATTTTTCTCTGTTTGCCTTTAAGCCCACTGAGATTTGGGGATTGTTTGTTACCACATCATAACCTAGCTTACCCTAATTGAAGAAAAAAGTGTTGCTTTTACATGCCAAAAAAAAAAAAAAGGAAGAAAGAAAGAAAAAAGAAAATACCAAGTAGGAAAAAATAGTCATGAGCTGATCTTAAAGATACTTCAGAATCTTGAAAAATGTGAATGCTGTCATTAAAGGAAAAATGTCCCTTATCACAGACCAACTCTTCATAAATACTCATCTGTATTAAGCCTAGTAATCCCTCCAGTGAGGCTGGTGTAGAGAGATGGTATAGCGTAGGGTTCAGCAGCCCCCAGCACCAGAGTGAGACCAGTCCTGGTTTCAAATCTTGACTGAGCCATTTACATATTGTGCAACTGTGAGCCAACAATTTCTTCTCTCTGGGTCTCAGCTCTCATAGGCATACCTGGGGATAATAACTGTTTCTATCTGTGAGAACTGGTAAGAAAATCAAATGAGATGTAGGACGGGTGACTACATATTTTATTGTCTAAACTAGGGCATGTTGAAGAATGAATGCTATTATTGATCTGGGACAACAGGTGTAAACGGTGAATGTCTTGGGCAAACCTGGACATAAAGTCATCCTAGACCAGAGGTTCTCTAGCTCAGCTGTACTTTGGAATCACCTGGGGAGCTCTAGCAATGCTGAGGCCACCCCCAGAGAGCCTGATGTAATTGACCCAGGGTATGCACGGGCATTGTGAATTTTACAATTCTCTGGGTAATTCTGATCTGCAGCCATGGTTGACAACCACGTGTCCCTGATCTATTTGATGGACCATCAGTGCTAATTCTCATTACTATTATTATTACATCATTATTGTTATTACTATTACTGCCCCCCAGAAGCTATCTGGCAATGTCCAGAGACATTTCTGTTTGCCACGACCCAGGGGCAGTCGGGGAGGGCAGGATGCTACTGACATCAAAAGGGTACAGAGGGCTTCCCTGGTGGCGCAGTGGTTGAGAATCTGCCTGCCAATGCAGAGGATATGGGTTCGAGCCCTGGTCTGGGAAGATCCCATATGCCGCGGAGCAACTGGGTCCGTGAGCCACAACTACTGAGCCTGCGCATCTGGAGCCTGTGCTCTGCAACAAGAGAGGCCACGATAATGAGAGGCCCGTGCACCGCGATGAAGAATGGCCCCCACTTGCCGCAACTAGAGAAAGCCCTCGCACAGAAGCGAAGACCCAACACAGCCATAAAAATAAATAAATAAATAAACCCAAAGTTTAAAAAAGAAAAAAAAGGGTACAGACCAGGGCTGCTCAACATCCTACAGTACACAGGACAGACCCCCACAACGAAGAATTATCTGGTCCCAAATATGAGTTGTGTCAAGGATATCAAATACACTTAGAAGTTGGGATGGGGAAAGACTCTTGAAGTAGAAAGTCACGTCAGGAACTCAGGAAGAGCCTTTGCAGTCCTGCCCTTGCACTGCCGCTGCGCCTGCCAGCTGTGGGAGGAGAGGAGAGTCCCTGGGGCTGGCCCTGGGTTGCACGGTCAGCGCCTCACTTAACCCTCTCCCTGGATGCAGATCATCGCACACCAGGTATGCGCTCGAGATTGCCTTTCGACTTGGAGGAGCCGTTCAAAAGTCCTGGCGTCTGCCGGTGCTGGAAGTGTTTATAAGAGACTTCCTCGGGAAAGAAAGGTCATTCAGGGAAAACCAGAAACAGATTGCTTTTCTTTCTCTGGCTCACTTCCGCCAGGCACCTCCAAGAAGCTCACTAACGTCTAAATCATGGAAGCGAAACTTTTAGAAGAAGAGATGGGGAGAAGCTGTTGATGGCATTGCAATTAGGCCTGTGCCGAGGGTCATTCCAGGCTGTGGTCTGGAGGAGCGGGTGGGGGGGGGGGGTAGAATTAAAGAGGGAAGGAAGGAAGGGAGAGAGGATGGAAGGAAAGGAGGGAAGATGGGGAAGGAGAGACAAAAGAACAGAGGGGGGGCTTCCCTGGTGGCGCAGTGGTTGAGAATCTGCCTGCTAATGCAGGGGACATGGGTTCGAGCCCTGGTCTGGGAAGATCCCATATGCCGCGGAGCAACTGGGCCCGTGAGCCACAACTACTGAGCCTGCACGTCTGGAGCCTGTGCTCCGCAACAAGAGAGGCCGCGATAGTGAGAGGCCCGCGCACCGCGATGAAGAGTGGCCCCCGCTTGCCACAACTAGAGAAAGCCCTCGCACAGAAACGAAGACCCAACACAGCCAAAAATAAATTAATTAATTAAAAATAAAATAAAATAAAAAAATAACAAATGTTCAAGTACAATTGGTGTCTAAAAAAAAAAAAAAGAATTCCCCCACCCTTGGTTAAAAAAAAAAGAACAGAGGGAGGGATGGGTGAATAGAGAGATGGGTGAAAGGATAGATCAGTGGGAGGGTAGATGGACAAATGTATAGGTGGATTATATATATAGGGGTAAGGAGACATATGGATGGGTTTGTAGATAAGCAGATGAATGAATGGATGACTGCAAGAATGGATAGATGAATGGGTGGGTGGATGAATGGGTGGGTGGATGGATGGATGGATGGATAGATGAATGGGTGGGTGGATGGATGGATGGATGGATGGATGGATAGATGAATGGGTGGGTGGATGGATGGATGGATGGATGGATGGATGGATGGATGGATGGATAGATGAATGGGTGGGTGGATGGATGGATGGATGGATGGATGGATAGATGAATGGGTGGGTGGGTGGGTGGATGGATGGATGGGTGGGTGGGTGGATGGATGGATGGGTGGGTGGGTGGGTGGAAAGAAGGAAGGAAGGATAGAAGAATGGGAGAATGGATGTCTGGGAGGGTGAATGGTGGGAGACTGTGTGGGCAGGTAGATGGTAGGTAGGTGAGAGTGGATAGATAGATTGATTCGTCTCAATCAGAGATGTTGTACCTTTATGGAAGGTTGCAAACTGGTGGTTCCCTAGCTGAAAACGGCAACCAGCACGTCTCACTTGGCTCACTCAGCGCTCTTCAACAGTGGCTCTCAATCTTAGTACATTAGAATCAACTGGGGAACTGATAAAAATGCTGCTGCTCAGGCACTGTCCCCCACGCCAATGATGTCCAAGTCTCTGGGGATGACACCTGACATCACTATTTTTTTAAATCCCCACATGATTCAAATGGCAGCCAAACTTGGGAACAAATATAAATTCAAAAGACAATGTAACGAGGCTAGTGTTATGCCTGATTAAAATACATGCAGTTCTTTATCTCTTGTCTTATGCCAGGTCCCCTTCACCCACTGGAGTCACTTGCCTGGCCTTGGTAAGTATCTGAATTTGTAGCCAGACTTTGGTGCCAAACTCTAGTTCATATCTGTCCCTGTATCAGGACTTCAGTCAAGTGGCTTAACTGCTCTGTGCCTCTGTTTCTCCATCTGCAAATTGGAGTCCATGAAAGCAAAGGTAAACACCCTACAGAGTTTTGCAAGGAGCAAAGCACATGATGTCTTGCATACTGTAAGCACTCGGTCAATGACGTAGACTATGATTACTATTATGAATATAATATGAATACAGTACCTCCCGATTCATAGATATGGATAATAATCATGGGCAACATGTATCAGTCATGTTCTTTATGCCAGGCATTGTCCTAAGAGCTTTACATTTGATATGTATTAACTAATTGAATCCTTGTAAAATCTCAGTGAGTTGGGTACTACGACTATTCCCATTTTCCAGATGGGGAAACTGAAGCACAGAAAGGTTGAGTCACTTGCATATTAGACACACAGCTAGTCCTGGTGAAGCTGTGATCTGAGCCCAGGAAGTCTGGCTGGTGTTCATAACTATTGTGTTCCACCCTTCAGGGCACCACCCTGCCTCGCCACTTAGAACTCACACGGTCCGCCCCTTATTTCTCTAGATGGCACAGAGGTTCAGAGGAGAGAAATGACTTCCCCAAGTCTCACAGCTAGTTATTGAGGAAGGTGGCCATTTGAACAGTCCCAAATCCGCAGCTCTTTCCTGCTGTGCTCTGTCAGTGTCCCTTGAAGTGTACCCAGGCCCCTTAAGTCATTAAGGACTTTTTTGAGTCTCAGAGCTTTCATTAAAATTCAAATGCTTCTAAGAGGTGGTCCCGGTGGAGGTCATTTATTTGCTCATTTGTTGATGCAATGAATATTTATTAAGCACCTGCTCTTGTGCCAGGAACGGTGTTGGGTGCTGAGGATGCACTGGGAATGGAACAGATATATCTCTGGCCTTAAAGGAGATTGCTGGTGGTTTAGCATTTCTCGGCAGACATCGATAGGCTGAGGTCTAGGCTGTGGGGTGGGAGGGGGAAGGGCGGAGCCCAGGAGCAAGGAAGCAGTCCTTTTAAACACCTGTCCTTCTATCCTGACCAGCCTCCCCACATGACCATTTCACCAGTCCCCACCTTGGCCTCATGTCCGACCCACTAACAGAGGGAAAGAAAGCGTTCTCTGGCATCTCCATTTTCCTTTTGTGAAAGGTAAAAAATTTCCTTGATGAAACTGTCAAAACAGCATAAAAGAAAATAGTGAGGGAAACAGCCCCCTTAATTGCACAACCAAACGTAACTGCATTTGGGGTTGCTCCCTGCCAACCTTTGCAGCAGGGTTGCAATCATGCAGCTGGGGAAGAGCCAGACTCACCAGGTCTCCGATTTTGACTTGGGCTGTATTTGCTGTATTGATTTAGCAACGTTACTTTCCTCTGGTTTCTAATTTGCAGGACGGGGCCAGTATTCCCTTCCTACCTTGCAGGACTGTTTGCTAGAGGGTGTGAAATCAATACGTATATGTCCAATACCTGGGCCATAGCAGGCACACTACACATTTTTCCAATTACTCCTACTTTTAGAGGTTTAGAGCACAGCAGGGCCAGCCCTGGGTCCTGGTCCTAAGTCCCCTACTTACTAACTGTGAGACATTAGGCTAGACACTTAACTTCCCTGAGCCCCAAATTCCTGGGGGTAAGAATGCTTGTCTCAAGATCACTGCAAGAACGAAATGAAAAAAAAAACACCTGGTAAGCAGTAGGCACTCTAAAAGTAGTAGTAGCTATTATTGTTGTCATTATTATTACTATTTCATGCAATATTTACATCTTGATATTTACTCCCAGCCAAAGAACCAAATCAAATCACCGCAAACGGGGGCAGATCCCGGTCCGGGGTGGGGTAGGAGAGCCTGCTCACTCAATTGGGGGATCTCTAAGTGAAAGCAGGCAAAATATCTGGCTTTTGCCAATTTTATAAGAATCCTTGACCCTGGGAACAATCCGCTAGGTCCCCACCCAAGGTCAGAAAAGAGGCTCTTACAGAAGTAGGGCCCTGATGCATAAGCTCCGTGAGTTTCATCGAAGTCTGATTCTGACCTGGATTTCGGGGGTGCAGTGGGGTGTTGCAGGGTTGAGGGGAAAAAAGGGCCCCCAGTGCAGTCCTTTCCTTTAGAACTTGGCCAGCCTGTTATTAAACAGCAGAAGAGTTCCTCACAACCTCACCACTTGGGTTCTCACTGGTACCGGGCAAGTGGTACCCGCCCTGCATCCTCCTCCTTCTCGCCTCCCCGCCTCCCCCCCTCTTCCATTCCCAGAGACTTGGCTGGCTCCGAAGCTTCCAGACAGAGGGGCTAAACATGTTAGCCGACAGACTCGCAAGACACAAAAGGCGGCAGGAATCAAATAAAAGGAAAACGCAGCAGTCACAGGTCAGTCCTGTATAAATATTTATGCTGGAGGAAAAGTTGCTGCCTGAGTAATGACCTTGTGGCTGGTATTAATAGAGATAATGTGTGTCTCTAGAACAGGCCGCCAGAAAGAGAAAGGGGGCGAGGATGGGGAGGGGGCGAGAGAAAGAGCGGGGAGGTTATAAATCTTCGTGCCAAGCCGAAGCCCCAGCTGACCTTTATACCTTTCTCTCCCATCCCCTCCAGCGACACCCCCCTCCCCCCGTCTGCATCTTCAAATCTATTTTCTCTCCTCTTGGCCATCCTGTCTCCACATAGGCACTCACTCGTGCATTAGCCATCTCGGGGCTGAAGTCTGTCATCCCAGCCGGTGGCTTGGCCCCATGCTGGGTACCAGTTGGTGTTTAATAAACGTTCAGGGCAGTGAGTTGATTGAGCCATGCATGTAGACCAGCCTCTGCTGCTGATTACAGGCCCCCAATATGGGACTGATTTTATCTTTTGATGGTTTCCCTGTCTTCATCTCCCTTCTCCAATCCAGCCAGCCTTCACTCTGTTGCAGCTCAGGGGAAGTTTCCAGATGCAAATCTGACTGTATCTCTCTTCTGCCAAAATTTCCTCAGTAGCTCCCATGTCTTAAGATCAAATCCAAACTCCTTAACCGGCTCCTACTTACCTTTCCAGCTTCGTTTCTCCAATACCCCGTCCCTCGATGGCTCCCCTCCCCCGCAATACCAAACCGCTTATACAGGCATCCCTCAGTTCATTGTGCTTCACTTTATTGCGTTTCTCAGATATTGCTTTTTTTTTTTTTTTTTTTTTTTTTTTTTTTTAATAATTGAAGGTTTGTGAAAACCCTGCACGGAGCAAATCTATCGGCACCATTTTTCCAACATCATTTACTCACTTTGTGTCTCCGTGTCACATTTTAGTAATTCTCGCCATACTTCAAACCCTTCACCAGCAAAAAGATTACTAGCCACCAAAGGCTCAGAGGATGGTTAGCATTTTTTAACAAGAAGTATTTTTAATTAAGTACGTACATTGTTTTCTTAGACATAATGCTATTGCACACTTAATAGACTACAGTATGGCATAAACATAACTTTTATGTGCACTGGGAAACAAAAAGAATTCACGTGACTTTCTTTATTGTGATATTCGCTTTATGGTGGTGGTCTGGAACCCAACCCACAATATCTCCAAGGTTGCCTGTAATTCCCAAGAAGCCATGATCCTTTTCACAGCCAGGTCTTTGCATGTTCTGTTCCTTCCACCTGGCATGACTTCCCTGCACTTCTTAACTTGGCTACTTCATCCACATTCTGTACACTTCTCTCAGATCACACCCCCTCCTCCAGGAAGCCTTCCCTGCATTTGATGCCCCTTTTATCTGGTCCCATAGCACCCTGTGCCTCTCGTTACACCACTTATCCCATCAAAGAGTCATTGTCATTTAACTTGTCTCTCTCGTTCCTTCAAGACCCTGCGTGCCCTGAGGGCAACAAACTGACATCGCTGCGTGCACACACACAACAACATAAAGCCTGGCGTGTAGTAGATGCTCAGGAAATGTTTGTCGAGTGAACCACAGGGACAGGACCACACTCTCTTCTCTGCTTGAAAAATGAAATGGGCTCAGATTCCCCTATCTGGGACACAAGAAAGTAGAGGCCTTAACATCTGGAAAAGCCCCCCACTTAATTGAGGGCCTGTGAACCCTCCTTATTGCCCTTATTTGCCCTTCTCCCTCCTTATCTGCCAGGGGTAACTCCTATTCAGAGTCCAGTTTCCCAGTGTTGGGTAGAAGAGACACCCCCCCGCTTCTGTGCACCAAATAAAGGAGAGAAAGAGAGAGGGAGAGCAAAACAGAGAAAGATCAGCTCTTCTCAAAAGGCTTCAAAGGCAGCCTTCCAACTCAACGGGGCCGACGCCAAGATCTGAATATCAAGATGGAGAAAAAGGTTATTCGAGCCACAGATTCTTGGAAGCCAACAAGCTCTCCCAGGGCAGAGAGCCACAGAGCGAGCCATTCCTGGGGGAAACTGGAAGCCTGAAGCCACCACACCCTCTGCCCTGCTTGAAGCAAACCCCAATTTCAGACTTTAATACTTCTCTGCTGAAACGTAACAAGGGAACCAGCCAGTTGAACTCTTGGTCTTCATGGTCCTGGGCTGTTTAAGGTCTGTGCTACGCAAGGAAAGAAGGAGCTAAGAAGAATCCTCCAGTGCCTCTGTGTACCTGCCCCTTATCACAGGCTGTTTCTTTAATCTCTAACACAGCCCTGGAGCATAGGAAGCGTCATCCCCATCTTCCAGATGAGGCGACTGAGGCTGGGAAGGGCCTCAAGTTGACCCCAGCTTGTGTGATGGCAAGCCTAAGTTCTTTCTTCTACAGCCTCCTTCCCTGATGCTTAGAATTCACGTGTCCTGTTGGGGACCACCTCTGACTGTCACCTAGAAGGGACATTAGAAGGGACCATGTCTTTCCCTTATTCTGTCTCCTCTGTCCCACCCACCCTAGAACCAGGTACCAAGTTGACGGGCAACGCTTGCTGTACCCCTAGATATGGCTGATATGACCGAGCCAACTTTGTCATGGGCTAAAAGGACAAAGCCAGAGTGAATCCCAGAGAAAGGATGCTTGCCCATCGTGGGAGCTTTAAAATGCTTCTCTGGAGAAGACAACAAAGGCAGGAAGAGATACTTATACACAAATGGTGTTCACAGCAGCATTATTCACAATAGCCAAGAAGGGGAAACAACCCAAATGTCCATCAACGGATGGGTGGATAAACAAATAATGGTGTACTCACACAATGGAATATTATTCAACCTTCAAAAGGAATGAGATTCTGATACACGATACAATATAGATGAACCTTGAAAACATTATGACCTGAACAGACAAAAAAAGTGGAGGAAAAGAGAATTCGCTCTCTCTCTTCCTGACTGTTGAAGCTGGGACATTCTTCTTCCCTTGCCCTCAGACCAGATCATACATCATCGGCTTTCCTGGGTTTCCAGTTGGCCAAATACAGTTTGTAAAACTTCTCAGCCTTCATAATTGCATGAACCAATTCCTTATAGTAAATCTTATATATATATATAATATTAACATATACTGATATATACAATACTAATATATAATATTTTATATATAATGTTTTTATATACATAATGTTTTACATATACATAATGTTTTATATATATATATATATATATATATATATATATATATATATATATATATATATATTCTATTGGTTCTGTATCTCTGGAGAATCCTGACTATAGAAGCCAGTCACTAAAAGACAAATATTGCATGATTCCATTTATAGGCGGTACCTAGAGAAGTCAAATCCATACAAACAGAAAGTAGAATAGTGGTTGCCAGGGGCTGGGGGAAGGGGAGGATGGCGAGTTAGTGTTTACTGGGTACCGAGTTCCAGTTTGGGTGATGACAAAGTTCTAGGGATGAATGGTAGCGATGGTTACACAATGATGTGAATGCACTCAAGGCCACTGAAGCGCCACTTAAAAATGGTTAAAATGATCAACCTTTTGTTGTTTTATCATTTTTTTAAAAAAAAAAGCAAAGAGAGAGGGAGGGAAAGAAATAAAGCAGACTAGAAGAAAAGGAAAAGAGAGGAAGGTGGGAAATGGAGTTAGGAAGAAGGCAGGCCAGTCGGGAGAGGATTCAGGGAGGCAGGAAGGCAGGGTCACCTTGAGTTACTAAATCTCTTTCTCGCCTCTAGACGTGTAGAGAACACAGGAAAACCCTCCCTTCCCTCCCACACCTGAAGTGAGGATCACCGGCCGCATCACAAGCGTTCAAGAACACCTGCTCAATTACTTCTTCAAATGCCTTTGCTCATTAAGGGCTCAAAAAAGGAAAAGATAAAAGGGGTAGTTTGGTGGTTTCAAATGTGTTTTTTTCTCAAAAAGAGCCTTAAAAAGAACAAAAACCACAGCAAATTTTTGCAAAATGAAATTTAGCGACCACTCGTGCTTAATGTAGATTTCTTTTCAGTGTTAATAAAATTCAAAGCATCCAAGAAGGCGTTCTTGATGTGTCACAGTTTCAAGTCTTGGGATGTAAGGCTCTTGTCCCCCACAGAGTTTGCGGTGGAAATCTTTAATCGTGGCCCGATCATCAGGTGCATGCAGCAGAATGAAGCTGGCCCCTCTCCAATTACAGATTCACAGAGTCCACCCAAGAATCACATCTCACCTGACATCACTCGTCGTACCACCATCCCAGCTAGGGCTTTGCTTCCTCATGTAGATTTCTGGCACCTGGCCTGGGGACGTGTCTGATACCGGGGATACGGTAGGTAACATGACCAGCGGTGACTTTCAGCTCCCATGATACATCCTCTGCACTGATGTAACAGGCAGAGGCCTTTGTAGACTCTTATCTTACAAGGACACCTGGTACCACTTGAGTGGGGGTGGAGAGCATTCACCACGGCGCCATCCATCCAGCTCCCCTTTGATACTAGACTGCTCCTCCGAGATAGTGGCGAAAGGCATGAGTTCACGGTCAACATCCATCGGGACCAGGAAGTCTGCCTTAGGCGCTCTCTGTCCCCTTCACACCGCCATCCAACTGATTCAGAAGACAGTAGTCTCTCAGGTTGTTTGTTTTTTTTTTTTTCAAAGAAATGTCCCTTTTGCCCCCATGGCATGCCAAGGATACGCAATGCAGAGCTCAAGACGCCCAGTATTTTGACCTTGAAAATCACTGTCTCAAATCCCCTCATACTAGTCCCTCTTCCACCTTGACTAACGTGTGCAGCACTCATGTTCAGGGTGCTAACTTGATCCTACCGGGAATTAAATACTTTACAAAGTGGCTCCCCTCTGGAGGGGAGACCAACTAATCTTTAATTCTGGGATTTAAAAGACAAATTTTCCAGAAGGAAGAGAAGAGAAAGAATATTTTTCAAGGATCAGGTCCACGGCAGGTCCTTATGATATGGTGTCTCACTTACTCTTCACAGCTTTATGAGAGAGTTGCTATCGTTCCTTATTTTATGAGATCACACAGTTAATAAGTGGATACGTTAGGG
Source organism: Balaenoptera acutorostrata (assembly GCF_949987535.1). Taxonomy (NCBI): domain Eukaryota; kingdom Metazoa; phylum Chordata; class Mammalia; order Artiodactyla; family Balaenopteridae; genus Balaenoptera; species Balaenoptera acutorostrata. The sequence goes on from NC_080076.1 coordinate 80,196,892, forward strand.
TTCCATCCCCAGGCAGTTTGATTTCATCCCTCTGATTTCCCTTCCTACCAGTAGGCTTAAAAGTATGCATCTTCATCGCTTCCCTCCCCCACAGGATTCTGCTTCTCCCCCTCCATCCTCTCAGCCCTTCCTGGGACCATCAATACTTAATGCCTTGCGCTGTCACATTCATAGCTGTGAAGGATCCAATCGTGCGGTTGATCTATAATGTAAGGTTAATGCCTAATTATCTCGTTTAACATTTCTTTCCTGGATAATTCATGATAGGTCATTAACAAAAGCCAGGGCAAACGGAGGGGCATGTTCGTGGCCATAAATCAGAGGCCTAAAAACATCATAGAAACAGGAAAATGCATGTATTATTCAGGTCAAACAAAGAGCCAGATCTATGTAAGTCTCCTCAATGCTCTTCTGACCCTGAGGTCAAGGGACCAAGTGCGAGGCTGGAGGGATATTTGCTAAGAGCAGAAACGGGCTGCTCAGGGTCTAGCAGGGATGCACCTCTCCTGGTTGTATGGCAATACATCTCATTGTTAAACTATGACTCCCCAGGCAGAAAAGGCCCCTTTGACTACCAAATAATGCATAACCACCATTTATAGAGCATCTGTGATGTGCTAGGCTATGTGTGTGTGCATGTGTGTGTGTGTGTGTGTGTGTGTGCATATGTGTGTGTGTATTCTATGTATCAGTTAGCTATTGCTGTATAACAAACTACCCCAAAACTCAGTGGCATTTCATGAGTCGGTGTCTCAGCTGGTTGGTGCTGCTGATCTAGGCCAAGCTCATCTGATCTCATGCATCTGTGTTCAGCTGGTCGGTTGGCAGGGGGCTGCTAGTGTCGTATGAGCTCACTTACATGTCTGGCTATTAACTGGCTGTTAGTTAGGGTGACAGGGGTGTCTAGGCTATGTGTCTCTCATAGTGAAGTCAGGGTTTCAAGAGATAGATTAGAAGCATGCAAGACCTCTTGAGACCCAGACTTGGAGCTGGCAAGCGGTCATTTCTGCAGCATTTTATTGGTCCTAAGTCGCAAGCGCAGCTTAGATTGACTAGTGTGGTGATCAACTCCACCTTTTGTTGGAAGAAGCTGCAAAATCACTGCAAAAGGTACAGAAGGGGTGGAGAATTGCAGTCGTTTTGCAATTTTTCTACCACAACCCCTTTCTTCCTTATCACAAACCCTTTATCCATTCTCCCAACAAATATTTATTGACCACCCGCTATGTGCCAGACTCTGTTCTAGGTGCTGAGGACACAAGTAGTGAACAAAAGAAAGTCCTCTTCACATGAAACATAACTTCATAGAACATAAGATACAAACAGTAGGGACTTATAAATACTACCAAATGTAAAACAGATAGCTAGTGGGAAGCAGCCACATAGCACAGGGAGATCAGCTCGGTGCTTTGTGACTAAGGGGTGGGATAGGGAGGATGGGAGGGAGACGCGGGAGGGAGATGCAGAGGGGAGGAGATATGGGGATATATGTATGTGTATAGCTGATTCACTTTGTTATAAAGCAGAAACTAACACACCATTGTAAAGCAATTACACTCCAATAAAGATGTTAAAAAAAAGATACAGATAGTAAACAAGCGAATAAATACATATATAAGATACTTGTAGATGGTGTTAAATGCTATAAGGTAAATATAACAGAGTGACTGCCTGTTAGGTGTCCAAAGGCAATTTTTGATAAAGTAGTTAAGGAAGGCCTCTCTTGAGGAGATGACATTTGACCCAGGACTTGAATGATGAGATGGAACCCTCCATGCAGGATTGGAAGCAGAATGTCCTAGCAAGAGGAAGAGCGGTGCAAAGTTCCCGAGGCAGGACTCGAGGATTAGAAAGAAGGCCAATGTGACTGAAGCATAATAAGTAAGAGGAAGAAAGATGCCAGATGAAGTCCAGGAGGTAAGCCGATCCTTGGAGAGAGGTATGATTCCTTTTAAGGAATATAAAACTCAACAAAGTCATGAAAATAGCTAGCGAGTGGTAGAACAAGGATTTGGACCTGCAATCATCTGAATTCAAAGCCCACACTCTCTCCACTGTCCCGTTCTGCCTCCTGAGCTAAGTGCCAAGCGGGGACTTTTTCATGTAGGTGAAAAAGACCTTAAACATCAGGAAGTCTAATGAAAGAGGTGACGACTGGACGCTCCAGCTGTGTCTGAACTAACTTTGCCTTAACTGAGTCTGCCCCATGCTATTCCTCCTGTAGCTCACACACCCCAGCTCCTCATGACAAGTTGACCTGCGGCAGCATACCCAGCTCTCCGCCTAAGGATGACCACTTCTCACTGGCTCCTTTTTTCCAGAAGGCTCCATCCTTCCCCCCATTTGGGTCTTTCTTGGGGAGTGCATCCCTGCCTTCTCACCCTACTCCACCAGGAATCTCTAAGACCTTTGTTGTAGAAGCATTGCCCATAGCTGGGAAAGAAAGATAAGATGCACAGACATCTGCTGATAAGCCCCGTACAAGATCAGAAAGTCCCACTTCAACAATTTGATTGTCTTACTTGTTGGCCAAATCCAGGCAAGAGCCTGCATCGTTTAAAATAGGACATTCATTTATGCCAAATATTTTAATGGAGCCCCTCCTATGTGTCAGGGACTGGTCCAGGAACTGGGGATAGAGGAGCAGGCTTGGCCCGCATGCTTTGCAGGGGTAAGCGATGATGAACTAATAAAAGGCACGACATGTGGTGATAAAGGCTATGCAGAAAATGAAGCCAGGCAAAGGGAAATGGATAATGGGGAGGGGTGAAGAGGTGATTGGGGAAGACCCCTCAGATAATATGCTATTTGAGTAGGAACTTGCCAATGAGGAAGAGAGCCCTGCAGCTATTTGAGTGACTTACAGGAGTGTGGTTGGAATCTTCTAGAACCCTAGGGAGACCAGTGTGGCTGAAACAGAGTGAGAGAGTGGGGAGTGTAGAGAAATGAGGCTGGAGAGGTCATGGGGGCCAGATCTTGCAGAGCCTGGCGGCTCACTGAAAGAACTTTGGCTTTCACTCGGGGTCAGATGGGAGCTTCTGGAAGGTTCTGAGCAGAGGAGGGACATAATAGGACTCATGTTGTCAAAGCGTCCCTTTGATAAAAATAGATAACTAGTAAGAACCTACTGTATAGCACAGGGAACTCTACTCAATACTCTGTAATGGCCTATATGGGAAAAGAATCTAAAAAAAGAGTGGATATATGCATATGTATAACTGATTCACTTTGCTGTACACCTGAAACTAACACAACATTGTAAATCAATTATATGCCAGTAAAAATTAACTTTTTAAAAAAAGTGTCGCTCTGGCTGCTGCGCTAAGCAGAGACTACAGGGGCAGAGACCGGAGAAGCAGACAGACCTTCAAGGCACCTGTTGCCTTTGCTCAGGTGAGAGGCAATGGTGGCTCCAATTTGGGGGTACAGGTGAGAAGTGATATTCGAGTGAGCAAGATAAATAATCAATACATAATTGCAGGACTTCCCTGGTGGCACAGTGGTTAAGAATCCACCTGCCAGTGCAGGGGACACGGGTTTGATCCCTGGTCCTGGAAGATCCCACATGCCGTGCAGCAACTAAGCCCGGGCGCCACAACTACTGAGCCTGCGCTCTAGAGCCCGTGTGCCACAACTACTGAGCTTGCGTGCCACAACTACTGAAGCCCACACACCTAGAGCCCATGCTCCTCAACAAGAGAAGTCACCGCAATGAGAAACCTGTGTACCGCAACGAAGAGTAGCCCCCGCTCGCCCCAACTAGAGAGCCCGCGCTCAGCAAAGAAGACCCAACACAGCCAAAAGCAAATAAACAAATAAATAATTTTTTAAGAATACATAATTGCACAGTGAACAATTTAATTGAAATACAAAAGAGGTACAGGATGCTATAAGAATGTATAACAAGGAGATTGGTAGTCTGTTTCTTTGCGGGGAGGAGAGCAGATATCAGGCAGAGAAGGCTTCTCTGAAGAAGTGGCAGAGAAGGCTTCAACCTGAAGGATGGGTTCGAGTTAGTTCAATGAGGATGAGAAAGAGGGCTCAAGCAGAAGGAAGAGCATGAGCAAAGGTCCTGGGGCAGGAATGAGGTGGGCAAGTGTGGCATTTGGATGTTCATAAGAACACACTCTCCTTCTGTGATGTCTGCCCTATTCACTCATCTCTGAAATAATTAATGATTCAGACACTTCACAGCAAGAGGCCCACACTGGCTCCACATGGCTGTTACCACGGTTATTTTCACTTCTCTGGAGGCAGTTAAGGAAGACCCAGACCTTCCCACCTAGGAAATGAGTAATGAGAGTGGATCAAACTGGCTAGTTTGGAGCAAGATTAATAATGATGGTGTGACTTCCCCTGTCCAGAGCTGAGTGCCCTTCATTGGGAAGGACCTGGGAAACCCTTCTTTGTCCCAAATCCCTGCCTCTGGTGACAACTGTGCTGTTTTCCTGAACTAAGCAGGTGTGGGGGAGATGGCAGGATGGCCCGTCAAAGAGGGACTCAAGATTAAGCACATAAGCTGGCCTTTTAAAAGCTTAGCGAGCCTTTCCAATTGGATCTCAAATGGACCACACTTGAGAAATTAAATAAACAGCATTTGTCAAGGGCTTTTGTGGGCTCCCAGCTGTATTTATTTATAGGTTGGCCTGTTATTTATGGGCGCTCGTGCCCCATATAAAAGCTTTGTGGGAGAGAAGTGGGTGGGGGGGAGACAGAGTGCTTTAATGCTACTGGGTCACTTAAGTATTCACTCCCAGGAGCTCAAACAATGAGCATTTGCTGCTTTTGTCCATGGAAGCTGGCTGTTAGAACACAGCAGGACAGCATTCCTGGAAATGCTGGACCTTTAGGTACCCCCCCCAAAGAGTCAGGGGTCCCCTCGGAGATCTTGGAGGGCCCAGTTCCCAGGAAAAAGTTGAAAATCTGAGATCGGCCACATCTTTGATTCATTGTGACTTCTGACTCATAACTGGGAAGGCTCAATAGTTATGCCTTGAGAAACATAACAAACTCCTTGAACAGTCTATTGAGTGAGTGCTCAATGGATGTTGTCGAATGAATAATGAATGACTATACGCTGTCCCCATAGTTGTGAAACTGAAAAATTAGAGGGACCTCAACATGTCACATGGACTATCTTGGCCAAAAAAGAAAAAAAAAGGCAATTCAAATCTAGAAACTTGAACTGTCCATAACTTGGGTTCAGTTTTCTTCTAAGGATTCATGCAAAGGAGAATTCCCAGCATTAAGAAGAGAAGAGGGGAGGGGAGGGGAGGAGAGAGGGGGAGGAGGGAGGGGGAGGAGGGAGGGGAGGGGAGGAGGAAGGGGGAGGGGGAGGGAAAAAGGAAAGAAAAACTCCATGCAAAAAAATGGTGTTCATTGCCATGTTCTTTGTAATAGTGAAGAATTTCACTATTGATATTGATATTGATATAGAAACACAGAATAGCAACATTACTACAGGAGTGATTAACTTTGGTGCATCCCTACTTTGATGGGTTACTAAAACCTTGCTCATAGAAACTTTTACAGTAATACAGAAATGTCTATGGCAAAATATGAAAGCTACAATATTACCATTACAGTATTATTAAAATCTGGTGATTCTTTAACTATTAGAGAAAAAGCCTAAAATGAAAACACTAAAATTTAAGCATGGTTATGTTTGGATAGGAGAGCTATGAGCCATTTTTAACTTTTCTTCTAAATTTCCAAATTTTAAAAAAAATTATGAATCAGTTTGAGGAATAAAAATAATAGTCAATGCATCATTGAATATATAGGTAGTATTCTCTCACTGCAAGGAAACTTTTAAAGGCATCCAAGGAAAAATAATCCACTGGGTATTTTTTTCTGAGTGTTATTATAAAAAGTATTAAAATATTGCATGCATTTATAAATGTTTTATCATCACAGAAGCAAAAGAAATGTCCACAAAAAATTAAAATATCAGGATCACTAATTCACCATTTTGGCTTCTTTTCAGCACAATAAATAAAAATATTTGCCCTTTTTCTAGGTGTTTCTTTTCTCCTTGCTCTTGTATACATCACCCTCTCGGCCACACAAAATCTTCACACCCACACCCACTATTTCCCTCCTTCCAGAAATTATAGTCTTTCTTTGTGCATTTGCCCCTTTTCTTGTGACTGAGTCCCTATAGCCTTTCTTTGTGACCTTCACTTGTCCACAGCCTTAGTCCCTTCTGTGTGAACTCAGATAGGATGACAGGGAGAAGCAGGGACCACTGACTCGAGAATAACATGGAGCTGGGTTCAAATCCTGCCTCTGCCACTTCCCAGCTGTGCAAACTTGGGCAAGTCCCTTAATTCCTCTGTGCTGCAGTTTCCAAGCCTGATAATAGACAAAATATTTAAGTGGGAAGATGATAAATAATAATAACAAAGTAAGAGTAGTCAAAGTAATGATTAACATATATTGACCTCCTAGAGTGTGCCAGGCATTGTACTAAGTGCATTACACTCACAAAGTCATTTAAACCTCAAGGCAATCCAATACAGTAGGCACTATTTTCCCCAAATCTAATGGATTTCGCAGATGAGAAGGCAGACCTGTAAGTCAAAGTGACCAAGGGTGGGATGCTTACTTTGTAGCTAGACCGTGGTCTCATTCCATCCAACTCCCCTAGCTGGTCCATTATTATACCCATTTTCTAGGTAAGAACACTGAGGCTCAGAATAGTAAAGGGTTGGACCAAGGTCACCCAGCTCACAGATAGAGGCAAGATCCTCACTTAGCCCTCTCTCCCCACCCGCAAAACTCAGAGTTATACAGGCACTTAGTAGACCCCTGATAAACGGTGCCATCCCTCCCTTACAGGGAGCACCTTCTGACATGTAACCTGGATGCTTCCTGCTGTCACACAGGTATTCTCATCTTCTCTGGCCTCCAAGGAAGAGAAAATCCCCTCAAGTGCACAGAGAGTGACTTCCGAGAGAAGCAGGCAAAGTGTCTGCTGCCCACATCGTGATGACCCAGCCCTTCCCAGACCTAGGTCTGGTTATAGGGAAAAGCTTTGAAGCAGAGCAAGCTCAAGGCACTGGGACATTGCTTTTTTTTTCTGCCAGATCTCTGAAATAATGGCTACTGTCTGACCTGATGCAATCAATACAATTCTGTCCTTCCCATCCCATGGACGGGATGTCATAAAATGAAATCTCCAAGGCAGCAGATAAAAGTTGGTACCCCAAATCGTACCTGGGATGAAAAGAGGTGCTTTTATCCAGAACAAACAAAACATCATTCTTGTCCTTTGAGGCATTAATAAAGAAGAAAGTGTGAGGTGTGGGAGATGTGATGTTTAATCCTTGAAAATAGATTCACCTGGCAGTTTGCGTACGTCATCCAGACTCTATAACTAGCAAAGGAGAGTAGATGTTCTTATAGTAAGGGCAGAACCCTAGCAACCCGGGCTCTGTGGGGAGAAAAGGAAAGTGGGGATCTGGAGACACATCTGTGAGTCATTTGAGTTGAAATGAACACATTCTGCTGGGCATGGAGTGGGGAGGAGGGGCTGGGGCAGTTGGTTCCCATTAAGCTTTGGTAGCTTGAGAATTCCCTGCGTGCGGATATACGCCAGCCCCAGCTCCATCCAGGAGGCCAGAGTTCCAGAGGCCCTGATGCAGCCTGAGAACTTCCCTCCTCCTCTGGCCACTGACGCAGGGGACCCCAGTGTCTCCTCTGGGCCTCCAGAGAGAGAAGTAGCCAGGAGGCCTCAGATGCCAGGCCCTCCCATCCGCCCCATTCTCCAAGGCCCCTAATTAGGTATTTACATGACAAACCAATTATGGTCCTGAAAGAGTGGTTACAGGCCATTGGGTAATTAGTGACATTTTTTTTTTTTTTATAATTTTTTTTTTTCCCCTACTTTATTTATTTATTTATTTATTTTTGGCTGTGTTGGGTCTTCGGTTCGTGCGAGGGCTTTCTCCAGTTGCGGCAAGCGGGGGCCACTCTTCATCGCGGTGCGCGGGCCTCTCACTATCGCGGCCCCTCCCGCTGCGGGGCACAGGCTCCAGACGCGCAGGCTCAGCAGCCGTGGCTCACGGGCCCAGCCGCTCCGCGGCATGTGGGATCCTCCCAGACCAGGGCTCGAACCCGTGTCCCCTGCATTAGCAGGCAGATTCTCAACCACTGCGCCACCAGGGAAGCCCTAGTGACATTTTTAAAATACATTTTCAACCGCACAAAACCATGTTTACACAATGTTAAGGAACTGGCTGTAGACCATAGAAGTGGAAAGAACTTTGCAACGGCAGAAAAAGTGTCCCACTAGAGTACAAAGGACAGTTGTGTGCTCTCTGATACTCAGGTCAAGAGTGTGGATGGATGGTCAGTTTTCCTGACTCCTGGAATCTGAGTACCTACTACGTCCCAGCCACAGCCCTGGGAGTTGGGGATACAAGATGGACCACAAATCAGTCTCCTGACTTGAGGAGCTCACCATTTTCCATCCCACAGTGGCAGTTTTTGCATGGCTATCTACATTCATTCAGATGTTTAGTCATTCATTCAACAAACATTGACAGGGCCCCTCCTATGTGCCCAACAAGGGAAAATAAAGAAAAGCAAAGGCCTGGACTCCTTTTGAGAAGCTTGAAGTTCTCGATTATCTGGGGGCTTTTTCTGTTGTTAGCGTCTCCCTGTAGCCATGTACATTCCGTGCATGTGCTGAGTGTTACCAGAGGCTGAGGGGACTCAGTACAAGATCCAGATCTTGATTTTTCCCAAGTTCACGTCTTTGGGTGGCCTTGGGGGTATTATGATCTTCAATGCATCCATGCATTCATTCATTTCCTTATTCATAAACATGCTGAGCCCTGAGTAGGGCTAAGTCTCCAAGAGCGATTGGTAGGTGGCCGAGCGAAGAGCAAGGAAGGGTTGTCGAGGCCCTGGGCAAAGAATTAGAAAAGGCGTAGAGGCAAGAAAGGGTGAGGCGCATGGAGGGACCTGGTAAGAGTGGCAGGAAATGAGCCGGATTTACTTCCACATCTGTGACACAATTTCTGTTTTGTAAATAAGTTCATTTGTACCATTTTTTTAGATTCCACATATAAGCGATATCATGATATTTGTCTTTCTCTGTCTGACTTAAATTGGGAGACAGGGATTGACAAATACACACTACTGTAAATAAAATAGGTCACTAATAAGGACCTGCTTTATAGCACAGGGAACTCTACTCAGTACTCTGTAATGGCCTATATGGGAAAAGAATCTAAAAAAGAGTGGGTATATGTATATGTATAACTGAACACTTCGCTGTACAGCAGAAACTAACACAACATTGTAAATCAACTACGCTCTAATAAAATTTTTTTGAAAGAAAGGAAGGAAGGAAGGAAGGAAGGAGGGAGGGAGGGAGGGAGGGAGGAAAGAAAAAGAAAGAAAGAAAGAAAGAGAGAGAGAAAGAATGAAAGGGAGAAAGAAAGAAAGAGAGAGAGAGAAAGAATGAAAGGGAGAAAGAAAGAAAGAAAGAAAGAAAGAAAGAATGAAAGGGAGAAAGAAAGAAAGAAAGGAAGGAAGGAAGGAAGGAAGGAAGGAAGAAAGAAAGAAAGAAAGGGAGAAAGAAAGAAAGAAAGGGAGAAAGGGAGAAAGGAAGAAATGAGCTAGAAAGGTGAGCAGAGGCCAAGCCACTGGGGGTGATCATCCAGCATCTGTATCCTCTAAGGGACGGGAAGGGCTTGGGTGCTGGGTCATGAAGTGTCACAAAATGAAAGCAAAGTCAACCCCAAACGCTCTGAATGGAATGGAGATGCCATGGGGCATCACCAACAGAGATCAAACAGTCACTGGTTGCCTCTCAAACAGGAGAGCGCCTAGGCAAGATGGAGCAGTCAATTGTTGACTGGAGATAGCCGTGCAGTGAGTTTAAACATAATTCCATGGGGGGCAAGATCTGGAGCTGGGGGTTCACATCGCTGCTCTGTCATTTAATAAACCACAGGGCCTTGAGCTATAGCCACTGATGGTTTTCGCCCTAGATTTCCCCATCTGTAAAACAGAGGGCAGTGGGGTGTCTCACCCCCTACTCCTTAGACCTGTAGTTATGGTCGTGGTAGCGATACTACCCTATTCATGTAGGTACTATTGTTAATATTAACTACGATTGCTAACACTTTTCAGCCCGATTTGCCCAGGTACCATTCTGGGTTTTTTTATGTGTATTACTCATTTACTCTTTATATAACCTCTATGAGGTGTTATATACTCCTTAGCCCCATGTTATAGATGAGAAAAGTGAGTCCCAGAGAGGGTAAGTAACTTGCCTAATGATACAGATTTTCTTTTATTATTTCATTGAATCATTTTTATTGAAGTTCAGTTGATTTACAATGTTGTGTCAGTTTCAGGTGTACAGCAAAATGATTCCGTTTTTATATTTATTTTACATTTTATTTATATATTTATATTTATATGTATATTCTTTTTCAGATTATTTTCCCTTATAGTTTATGACAAGGTATTGAGTAGAATTCCTGTGCTACACAGTAGGTCCTTGCTGGTTATCTATTTTATACATAGTAGTGTGTATTTGTTAATCCCAGATTCCAAATTTATCCCTCCCCCCTTTTGCCTTTGGGAACCATAAGTTTGTTTTCTACGTCTGTGTGTCTGTTTCTGTTTTGTAAATAAGTTCATTTGTGTCATTTTTTTAGATTCCTCATGTAAGCACTATCATAGGATATTTGTCTTCCTCTGTCTGGCCTACATCACTTGGGATGATCATCTCTAGGTTCAAGGACACAGATGTAAACTTCAGTTCCATCCACCTCTAGACCTCGCTTGCTCTTAAACACCTCATTATTCACCTTTCAAATCCTCTGGTGAAACTCAAGTTCCAAAACCTTGTCCAACATACACATGCCAGTGCCACGTGCCACTGGCTTCACTGACTCCATCTTCTTCACCAAAGAGCTGTGCCCCCATCCAGAGCAAACCTCAGCCTTTCACCAAGTCCCCACATAATCCCTGGCCAGAAATACCTTGCCCACTCCTTCCCATCCACCCAAACATTTTGCATTCTTGAAGGTCTAGTTCAAATGTATCAATAGCTCCAGTTTTCCTGTAGGAAAGCTCCCAGAGCCCCCAGGTCCCCCCCTTCAGAACTGTCATAGCACCTCTGTCTGTTAACCACACCTCAAACATTCCAAACCACCACCTACATCTGCTTTCTGGTGGTTATTTTATGTGCCCGTATTTTATTTCCCTGCTTTGATTATATCTTCCCAGATCTTACAGGGAGTAAACCCTCCTTACCTATTTCATTCAGTTAACAAGTAGTTCCTGTGTGTCTAGTATTGTTTGGGTCATGAGAAATCAGCTTTGTGAACAAGATACTCAAAGTCTCTGCTCTCAGTAGAGAGACCACATCATGAACAAGTAAACAAATAAGAAAATTCCACGTAGTGAACGGTACTAGAAAGGAGATGAATTGATTAACACAATATAGTGGACCGTGAACACGGTGAGGGGAAACTTCCTTAAATAAGGTGCTCGAGGAAGCCTCTCTGAGGAGGTGGAATAGGAGTCAAAGCCTCAAGCAATCAAAGGAATCAGCCATGAAAAGAACTTGAGAAAGGGAGTCCCAGGCAGAGGGAACCGCAGATGCAAAGGTCCTGAGGTAGGAACAGACATAGCTCTTAAAGAAAAAAGAAGGCAGTAGTGGCTGCAGCAGGGTAAGCCCAAGGAGGTCAGGTGGGAGACAAAGTCAGAGAGCTAGGTGCAGACCACAGCGTAAAATCCCTGAGCTTATTCTAAGTTTGTGTTGGGCCAACAGATCATTCCCCTTCGAGAAGCCCATGGATTGAACTGTAGACAACTGCAGGAGCAAGCTGGCCCTATCTCTGTGAGCGACACCAGCCTCTTCCCATCCTGTATCAATTAGACCACTGGTTCCATCACTCCTGACTTCAAAGGGGAAAAAAGAGTGGAGAATTTACAAAGGACAATAAACCCAGTCCGTGGCAGGCTGCAAGCCCATAAAATTTTACCGGCCCCTCAACTGCTGAGAATACATCACTCCCTGCCTCGCCACCAAAGCACCGCCTTTATCCATGGCCAGCACGATAAAAAAAAAATAAAAAATAAATGTTAAGGAATCCCACGCCATCTGGGAGAAAAATCTGGAAAATAAGATTTACCTCAATGAATCAATCTAATTGGGAATGATCAAGGCTATTACTGGGAACGCCGGATTACAATGCAAGATGCAAATTTATCAACACTCAGGACCAACTTGATCACTCATTCACTGTGTGACCTGGGGCAAGCCACTGTCCCTTCCAGTCTCAGTTTTCCCCGTGTGAAATGTTGGGTTTGGGTCACCTATAAGGGCTTCTCTGTTCTATCAATACATATCTAGAAGTGGGTAAGTACCTCTCAAGGATTCCTTAAGGCCCAAGTGGGTAACAATGGTTCTTGGCGAGCATGTAGGGAAACAGCATTGTCATGCACCGTAGGTGGTCTTATAAATTGGTACAACTTGTGTGGAAGACCGCTGGGCACCATGTATCAAGAACCTTTACAAAAAACAGTACATTCACTTGGATCCCAGAAATGACCATATCAGACAACAAAGATGTAGATCAATTGTTCTCAACTGGGACCAATTTTGCTCCCCGACCCAAGGGACACTTGGCAATGTCTGGAGACATGTTTAGTTGTCACAACTGCGGGCTGGGGTGCTACTGGCATCTAGTGGGCAGAAGCCAGGGATGCTAATGAACGTCCTACAATGCATCCTACAATGTCACAGATGATGACATCGGCCTGAGGCCAAAGCCCAGGTTCTCGGCCCGACACTGGATGGCATTCTGGAAAGGTCTTAGATGACACAGACTTAAATAGGCATGATTTACCAGAGTTTACCAAGTCATGTGGGCACAGGGGGCCCTAGTTGTCCCATTTCTCCTGGAACTTTCCTAGTTTTTGCACTGAGAATCCCGCATTCTGGAAAGCTTCTCAGTCCTAGGCAGAACGGGATGGTTATTCACCCTCTGTGGGGTCAGGGCTGTGTCTCTGCTTCCCTTCCGGCAGCCAGGCCCGGGAAGGCAGAGTTTAAGAGTGTGAAAATTCAGTCTTCTAGGGCTTAGAAAACTTCTCTAAGGCAACAGGGAGAGAGGCGGGAACTCGGGCCAACATGTTAGAAGACCTGATTCTGCCACAAATCCATTGCTTAAAACTGGACTCCTTTGGATGCTTCCTCAACCACTGAAAACAGAGGAGATTGGGTTAAATTTCCCCCAAAGGCATCCATCTATCATCCCTGTATCCTCCACCATGCCCACCCATATCGTATCCTGGTTGGCTGCTGGGCCTAAATACACGCTTCATCACACTGTGTGACCTTGGATAAATCACCCACCTCTCTGAGCCTCAGTAAATTTCCTCAACTGTAAAATGTGGGTAATAATGGGAATCTATTGCACAATCCATGAAAAGTATTTATAATGAGGCTTTGGCATCCCAGAAAGTGTTCTGTAAATATTATGTAAGACTCGTTATGGATGCATTTATTTCATTCAGTAAATATTAACTGAACAGAGTATACTTGACACAAAATCCTCATGGCTTCTGCCTCTTTCACATGAAAGAACCCAGATTCTAAATCCAAATGAATTAATGACCAACTCCTTCCCTTCTGAAGTCGAGATTAAAGAGAGGGAGAGAGGCAAAGAAAGAGGGAGAAGCTGTGCTCTCTCAAATACACAAGCCAAAACATACATCCCGCTCTGCACGGCCAGCCATAAATCCATCACTGGATGAGGGCTCTTCCCAGCTGGCGTGGCAAGCTTTTGGGGCTCTGTACAGTATTCCTGCACAACTGGCTGTAATTAGCAGCTGGATAATTATTGGGCCAACCCACTTCCCTCAAATACCTCTCAGCTCGGCAAGCAGAGAACAGCATAAGCAAAAAACCTTCCTTCCTCCATCCCCGTAAGCCTCCCAGCCTCCTAGCTTAGCCAACCTCAGGAGGTCCCTGCCAAAACGCTCCCCAGGGAGTAAACTGCCTCGCCAAGCTGTGTGTGCCAATGCCTTAAATTGTTTTATGTTTTTTGTCTCTATGAATTAGAAGCCGTTAAGAGAAGGGCCGCCCAAGGAAACCAAGCACAAAATATATTTGGTTACAGATGGATAAGAGAGGTTTCTTGTTGCTTTTTTTTTTTAATCCCCTAAGAGAGCAAGCATGAACTTTTTTTTGTTTTTCTTTTCTGAATCGCTGGTGCATTTGAAGCCAGGTTCTTGGAGCCTAAAGCATGTAAGAAGCACATCCTCCTGGGTGTGGAGGAGATGTCCCCTCTATAAACATCCCTTCCCAGGCAGCAGGGTTTGGCCCAGAATCCCCCTTACATACACATGGTCAAGGACAACCTCTGGAAGCATGGATATTTGGGCTGTGCAGATCCTGGGGCAGAAAGCAGACGCACCAGAGCATCTCCCTTACATGACCAGTGCTCTCTCCCCAGCCTTCCCACCATCCCAATCCCTGGTTAAGCATAAGGATTCTGAAGTTAGTAACTCAAGTACAAATCCTGTATCGCCCCTCTCCACATGGGCAAACCCTGTGTGCCTCAGTTTTCTCATCTGTAAAATGGGAGGAATATGAGTACAACCTCGTGTGGTTGTTACGATGAAATGAGATAACTTTTACCACAGTACTTGGCACCTATATGTGTCCAATAAGTGATACCTACTATTACAAGTTACTTAGCTCCTCTGTGCCTCAGTTTGCACAGCTATAAAATGGGGATCTTTGGGGGAATTGTGAAGATTAATTTAATTACATTTTCTTTCCAGATACCCATTGCTGAGTGTCTATTCTTTGCCTGAAAGTGTGCTGTGCGGTCCACATACATTATGCTATTAGATCCTTATAATAATTAGGAAAACTCAGGATTATTTGAAAAATTGGGAAACTGAGGCTCAGAGAAGATGAAGCATTAGTTCAAAATCTGATCCTAAATCTATCAGATGAGAAAACTGTCCTTTAAAGTATGCCTCCCTCTAGGATGAGAACGTACAAGAGCTTATTGGGGGTCTGACTTGCTCTCCTTCCACGTTCTCTGATCAACCTTGAGTCTAACTTGGTTTCCCTGTCTCAGGAATTAGGAAGTCCATGATAGTAGAGCCTAGAGCATGTGATAAGAAAGAATAAATACGGGGAATTTCTTGGTGGTCCAGTGGTTAGGATTCCACCCTCTCACGGCTGAGGGCCCGGGTTTGATCCCTGGTCGGGGAACTAAGATCCCACAAGCCATGTGGTGTGGCCAATAAATAAATAAATAAATAAAAAATAAAGAAGCACCATCAATTACCCCATTAGAGTCCAGTTTCTACCTCAGTCTTATGGAAATTTGGTGAAGATGTGTCACTTTCCCAGATTCTCATCCCTTTGGTCCCATTGATTAAATCAAGTCTCTGGGGTGTATTGACCCTACGAAAGAACTATGCCACCATCACTATCACCCATCATCATCACCATCACCACCACCACCTCTGCTGCCATCACCACCTCCACATCACCACCATCAGCATCCCATGACCACCTCCACCTCTACCACCATCACCAGTCCCAGCACCATTAGCACCACCATCATCTCCTTCACCCCCACCACCTCAGAAGGCCTTATCTGAGCAAAATCTAAATTTTGGAGACAAGGAAGAGTTGAATTGAGAAGTCAGTCTATTGGGTGCATTGGCAAAAGTCATGAAGATGAAACTGAAAATGTGACCCCATACATAGTCCCCTGAAGTAGTAACCTTCCCCTCCAGTGCCCAGTTTCCTTTATATCATCTGAGCCAGAGTTTCAACCAAACCAGAATATAAGTTAAAAACAAGAAGAGATAACAGAAAGATGCTCAGAAAAATGGTCACAGCATGATGTCTGCAGGAAGAAAATGGGTCTTAGAATCAGGCCAGCATGGGTTTGGATCTGGCTCTACTATCAGCCGAGCACCTACACCTCTCTGACCCTCAGTTTCCTCATCTGTAAAATGTGGGTAATAATGCCTGTCTTACAGGTTTGTTGTGAGAGTGAATTGCAATCACATGAGTACAATAGCCAACACTCCTGGGCTCTCAATACCTGTATTACCACATTATTAAACCCAAGACCACTATTGAGGCTTAGTCTCTACACACTCACACCCAAAACAGTTTTGTTAGATGCAAGGTTAGCAGCTCACTATTCCTGAGCCAGTACGGGAGAAGTTAATTCTGGAGAGATTAAGACATTGAGAAAGTTTAAAATGAAGATCTCTTGTTTTCACTGTGGAAAAAAACGCTGTTAAGTTCCAATATGATCAGCTGTACAGAGCAGATGCACCTCGTTAGAGATGCCATCTCCCAAGAAAAAGGGGTCATGTGCATGGCACAGGACTATTGAACTCACGATGTAAATAATTCAGGTGAGTTGGCAAATCTGAGCAGGTACGAGTAAAAAGCTCTCTTCCATCTTCAGTCTTGATTCTTGCTATGTTTCTTTTCGATTTGTTTTTTCTTCTTTGGGTCCAAAGGGGAGTCCATGATCAGAGAGGTGGACTTCTCATTTTCCTAAACAGGTCCCATGCAACACGGAGTTTATTTTCCTGTCATCAAAGGGCTCAGCACAGAGCTCCAGCATGGGTGGGTGATGCGGCAAGAGGATGGAGACCGAGTTTGAAGTCTGATCATTCATTTGATTGGAAAGGGCTTTGCTCACTCGAGGTTCAGCGTACCTGGAAAAAAAGAGGCAAAACCACCCAGGGAAGATAAACAAGAGGGCCCCCAAGTATCCTTGAGTCAATGGCAAACTGAAAAGGAAGGAAAATATCACGAGTTGTTCATACAGGTTAATGCATTCAATATCAAGGGCTGCCCCTTATTCTAAGATTCTGTTCTCTCCATATTTATTATGAAAAGATTCTCTTTTGCAATGGAACACGAGTGATGAATGCCTGCCAGCTAAAAGGATTCAGCTTATTACTGGCCAGTGTCGTCCACTTCTGTGCCTCTGCAGGACAGGTCTGCATTTGCTGGACAAGCAGGAGAGGAGGTGGAAAGGGGGTTTTCTGATGCTGGATCAGAGAAAGGGAGGAAAACACTGCCAGCCAGAAAGAAGAATGGAAAATGGAAAGGACCAAGAGGGTGGAAGGTAAGTCAATCTGCCTGGCACAGAGCTGGAGTGCGGTGGGGAAGGAAGGGTGAGACCAGAGATGGGGAGAAAGTAAAAACCTTGCAGAAGGGGCTGAGAGTTTGGACTTGGACATCTTTAAAAGCAGCTTCACTTCAGAACTGAAACTTTGAGGCCGGAGTTTTAACTGACTTACACATTTACAAACTGTTAGTAATTGCAGATAGCAATTTTTAAAAATATTACTCGGCAAGAGAAAAATATTGGCAACCCTACATCAATCTCCAACGAGTTTTAGGATTGCACTGTTTGTGACTTTCTCAAGTTTGCGCTTCTTTGGTATACAAAGTTGATTTTTCTCCCAGGTTGTCCCTTTTATTCGGGATATAATGGGGTCTCTTCCTAAAAAGAAAATAGGAGGATAAGCCGTCTTCTGAGTTTAATTAAAATCAACAATCTCAATACTTTTTAAAAAGCTGACTATTGACTTATGAAAGCCTATATGATCCCAGGTTTGGGAGGTAATAGAAATGGAAATTAACATTTGATGTTTGGAAGTAACTTCCACAGGGCAGGCACAGGCTAATATACATTGTGTGCCTTACTTAGGGGGCGGGGAATGAGGTAATGAGTCCTTACATAAAGGAGAAATTGTGATTGATCGGATGGGGTAGGAGGAGTGGAAGGGATCAAGAAGGACTGCCAGACTTCTGTCCTAAACTACTGAATTGACTGTGGGGCATTTTGCAACCTAAGAAACATCAGAGATAGAAAAAATTAGAGGATTAAGGAGAAAAATTACAAGTTGCATTTTAGACCTGAAAAGTTCCCAGTGCCTGAGAGAGATACTCAAGTGCCAGCATGCAGGAAATTTTAGGATAGGTGGGTTTGAAGTCCAGGAGAGGTGAGGAACAAGAGACTTGTGTTTCAACCCCAGCCATGTAGATTGTCCCAGAGAATTTTTATTTTTTTGTGTGGGATCTTAGTTCCCTGACCAGGGATTGAAACCGCACCCCCTGCAGTGAAAGCGCAGAATCGTAACAATTGGACCACCAGGGAAGTCCCTGTCCCAGATAATCTTTGTATGAGACCCATCCACCATCTCACTACCCTCACAGCTTGTCCAAGTTTAGAAGACATCCATCGTCAAGGATTTCCTATAAAAATGCAATGCTCCCCTCCCTCCATCCAGGGGAGTTACTCTTGATCTCTTGTTATTTAACTCCCAGTAGACAATCATGAGAAAAATAATCATGATAACCAATATCCCTATAGGACCTATGGTTTTCAAAGCAGCTTTACATACTAGATCCCACTTCTGTAATAGGATTCTTTGGGTTGCACATGACAGAGAGTCCGTTCAAACTAGCTTCAGCAACAATGGAATGTATTGGTTGGTGTGTTGGTTCAGTCCCTACAGGAAGCAGAAGCCAAGATAGAATTAGACAGTCATGAGACGTATTGGGGGGCGGAGGGGAATGCCAGTTAAGGATAAAGGAAGAGGAGGCAAGGATAGATGGGGAGAGGCTTCGTATGATGACACGGGTCGGCCACCTGGGAAAGGAAGAGGGAAGGAAGGAGGATTGGGTAGAAAGAGCCTCAAACCACAGTGCAGCCCAATCCAGCCTCAGTGAGACCAATGGGAAGCCGCAGAGTAAAGAGAAATGGCGCTACTCTAGCACCCGCACCGTGCTCAGTCATTGGCTGGAGGAGCCCGGGGAGAATTTGGCCCCAGAGTGAGCGCTGGGCAAATCCAAAGTTACAGGAGTTGGAGGCTTCCAACTATGTTACTCACAGCGGCACATCTCCCTGGTACCCCAGGCAGCCGAGAGAGAAGCTTCAGGCATAGCCGGATCCAAAGTTCTAAGAGAATATCATTAGATTTCCCTCTCCCCTCCTCCCCCTCCCCACTTCTCTCTCTCTCTCTCTCTCTCACACACACACATCTCTCATCTCCCATCTCTTCTTTCCTATCCATTGGCTTCATGGCTTTCTATTTCTTCTGGGCTCAACTGACACCAAACCAAACCAAAGATGGCTCTCAACAATATCACGCCTAGATTATTCCTAGAGAAGCTCAGAATTCCTAAAGGAGGGAAACCCACGCTATCCCAGGGTCTACCCTGATCTCAGCAACAGACTCACGTGTTCACCCCGAACTAATCCACTACATCCAAGGGGTTGGAAATGCCCTAAATAGCCAGGCTGGTGAATAGTGGGGGAGTTGAGAAAGGGACCCCCTGATGTGAAGTCACAGCAGAATGACATGGGGCAGAGGAGGGCAGTCCAAAAGACAGGACAATCAAGAAAAGTAACAGGTGCCCCCTATCACCTCAAAGGCAACTGGGAAACCTGGGGGGAAAGTAGATTCTTCAGCTGGGAAGAGAACACTCAGAGCAAGCTGGGTGAGTACCATTTTATTCACTTATTTTATAAATCATTAGTTGAAGGTTAGTTTGGCTAAAATTAACTATGGTTAGATTTTGTCAGGCATTGGGTTAGGTGTTAGGAGGACAATAATATTCTCAAAATAAAACTAATTCTATTTTCTTGTTAGAAAAATAAGCACGTCAGTGAGAAATGCTAGGAATCTAAAAATTAAACTACAACAGGGGTAATTGCCATTTCCAAATGACATATTTTCCAAATTAAAGGCATGGGCTATGGAATGCTCATCTCAGCTCTGCTACCTTCTAACTGCATGGTCTTGGGTGATAACCTCCTTGATTCTTTATCTCAAAATGGGAGAGGGGAAAGGAGGTATCTATTTTATAATAAAGTCATTGTAAGAATTAGTTGCGACCATGAAACACCCAGCACAGTGCCTGAAGCTTAGTAAGTGCTCAATACATTGGTGTCGAATATTAAACCTGCAAGATGTCATGCACTTCAGCTAGCCTTGGCTTTCTGCCCTCTAACACCAGTCAGCCACGCCAGCAAGCCTGGAAAAGCCCTTTGCTTCATAATCCAATAATCCCACAGAGCCCTAAGAGGGGAAGGAAAGTGTTCCAAGCCCAACGGGCTATTTTTGGAGATAAAACATCATCCCATTATTTGCAGGAGAAGAAGGGGATGGGGAGGAGAGCTCTTCATGTTATCCTATGCCTACAGTTAATAGCACCTTGGGGAAGGTTCCATTAGACTGGAGAGAGGTGTTTCAACAGCCTAGAACACAAAGCACCTTTACAATTGTCCTTGATTTATTGCACCTCTGAGGCTGTCTTCTAGCTCCAACCACGATCCATTTGGGTACACCCAAGTTTCTGCTCATGCAGATTCAAGGGTATGACCACAAGCCTGGAGTGGAAGAAGGGTCCCTGGGGATTCTCACATGCCATGCTCTGAGCCTGGCCCCCCTCTGGAAGCCGGGGGGACACTCCACATTTCTTCAGAGTCCTTCACATCAGGTTTTGTTTCCCTCATGTTTCAGAAGCTCATCTGGCTAATTGAGATATCATTTTAGGACAATGAGTTCAAAAAAAAAAAAAAAAGCAAAGATAGGAAAATGTTCTTCTTTGGAGGTCATGGTCTATGACCCTCCTGGTTGGCCGGAAGTAATGGAGCTTTGGCATTCTCTGTGGTCAGATGAAATAAAGCAAATGGCAAAGAAGTGTTCCCTGAATAAATAATGGTGGGAGGAATCCACTGTTAACTTTGGCAGGTGCGCATTGAGTACTATGCCTAAACTTTCCACACGTAGAGGTTCCTGGTGTGCTCAACCCAAATTCACCATGGCTGCAGTAGGTCCTAGAACGGTGAGCTGGCACTGGCTTTCGAGGAGAGGGTAGGTTAATGCAAGACAGCATTAAAACACACAGTTAGAATAACTCTTAAAATGATTGGGTGGTTATAATGTATTAGACTATGCACCTCATTTAATCTAAGCAGATTAAGTAGGGAAACTGAGGCTCCCAAAACAGAAGCAAAATGACCCATCACTCCCAGCTATCTACCCAACAGAAGTGACGGCATTGGTCACAAGAAAACAAGCACAAGAATGTTCCCAGCATCTTCATTTATAACAGCCAAACACTCAGAATTGTATAAACACCTCTCAAGAGAGGAATAGATGACCATATGAGGCTGTATTCAGACACTGGAATATAATACTATGTCAAAATAAGAAATTAACCATTGCTACATACAGCAACGTGGATGAATCTCACAGATACTATTTGGAATGACAGAAGCCAGACACAAAAGAGTATGCTCTGTCTGATTCCATTTATGTGAGTTTCAAGGACAGGCAAAATTTATCAGTGGAAGATAGAGTGGTGATTGCCTCTTGTTGGACATATAGATTGAGAAGCAGCGTAAGGGAACATTACGGGGTGCTTTATCCTGATCTGAGTGGTGGTTACACACACACACGATAGATGATAGATGGATGGATAGATAGATAGATAGATAGATAGATAGGTAGGTAGATAGATAGGTAGGTAGATAATAGAGTCAGAGAGAGATGATGGATAGATGGATAGATGGGTAGACAGATAGAAAGATAGATGGATGGATGGATGGATGGATGGGTGGATGGGTGGATGGATGGATGGATAGGTAGATAGATACATAGATAGAGTCAGAGAGAGATGATGGATAGATGGTTGGACGATAGATAGATAGATAGATATCAATAATCACTTAGCATTTGTGTATTTTATGCACTTTACTTTTTTGTGTTATACCTAAATAAATGTGCAAAGAAGGGAGGGAGGGAAGGAAGGAAGCAAAAGGACTTGTACAAATTCCCACAGCAAGTAAATAGCAGAAATGGAATTTGACCCCAGATCTGCCTGGATTCAGAGTACTCTTTAACTATTGGGCTATCCTGCTTCATAGCTGGGATTATGTTGACTATTGAACAAACATTTGTTGATGGATGGGTGTCTGTTTATGGAAACTTAGCCACATTAACTCACTGGCATACAAGACTTAGATCCCGGTGAATTCCCTCTGACCTTTCCTCTCACCCCTTTCAATATCTCTCATGGTTCAACGAGGAAAAGTTAGCTCCAGCAAGGCTATAATGAGTTTCTACTGTAGGCTGAAGTTTCGTGGTGAATCTGGCCTCCTGTTCTTACGCCATCATCCAGGGGATGTAGACAAGAAGAACAGAGACAGGTATTGATCCCTGTTGATTTTTTCACTGCACATGGCGGCAAGCAGCTCTGCTCAGCAAAGCTCTGACAGAGACGCCTCAGGCCTGAGTGATGGCCCTGACACACCCGCGTGCTCCTCAAGGGGCCTCAGACTCAGTTTCCCCAACTAAAAAGATGCAAGTGTTGATAGGCTCACCCAGTCAAACCAGATGGCTTGGGAAGCTGTTATGGTCACACTTACCATGTGTGATGGGTTCTCTGATATTTTTGTATTCATAGGACAGGGAGAACATTCTGTAATTTTTCTCCTGCTAAGTTTAATTTTAAAACAGAGTATCTAATAAAATATTGTAGGTTTATTAGAATTTCAGCCTGTTCATAGAAGTAGCATAGTAGTCAGGAATTCCAACCCTGGAGAGACAGACTTATCTTTTCATCCTCTTTCAGCTGCTGGCCAAAATGGCAAGCTTAGACAAATCACTCACCTCTCCAGCCCTCCATTTCCACTTCTTGGAAATTGCAGATAGTATTCATATGTACCTCGCAGGGCTTGTAGGCTTAAGATGAGTTCAAATGCTTATCACACTGCCTAATACAAACTAATCATTCAATAAATATGTTATCATTCTAGTACCAATAATGATTATGATAATGACAATACTGATGACCTGGGCAACTAGTATGATATACTCTGGAGTCACCCTTTAGCACTTCAATGAACCGGGTAAAAGAAAGAGCAATCTCTGAGATTTATAATACATTTAAGGAAAAGTCACTTCTAAAACACCTCAGGATGACTTCTGATAAATCACCTAATCTTGCCGGTTCTCCATTCTCCCACCTAGCCCAAAGGACTAGATGACTTTTAAAGTGTCTTTTAGCTCAAAACCAGGATTCTATAGAGAGAGTGCTTGGGGAAACTTCATCTGCATGCCCAAATCTGGAGTAATGAAATTGCAGAGCAAGCTTCTGGAGTCTTATTTCTATGAGGATTACATGGATTGGGAGAAGGGAATTAATGAAGAGAATTCCAGGCTGATAAATGAGTCCTGGATCTCTGGGAAAACATTTTCACCAAAGGTTTACCCCTAACCCTTTTGCGAGTTACCCAAGTAGACAGTGTGGTTTCAGAAGTTGAGATTCATTCAGTCAGTCAGTCGTTTGTTCCATATGTATTTGACGTGCTTTTCAAGCCAGTATTGCTATACATGTCCATTCTTACTTATAATGGGACAAGGGAGTACCAAGAGGCCTCAGGTAATTATCTGAGTTCTACATATCTGAGTTCCCTGCCCCCACTGTGTAAACAAACCCTACAGCCTCCTGCAGATCAGGGTCAATAATTCCTCTCAATATGGTAACTGCTCTTCTCACTGGCTTGTTTCTGGATGCAAGGAATCAAAAGTGGCCTGGCCTTAGCTGTAGCTTATAATTCAATGTGACATCTGTTGTGCCCCAAGATGTTCCCTTTGGGGACCAGGACCTCCAGCCTGGAAGAACCCAGAGTAGAGGGGATAGGAAACACAAAATCTCCCAATAGGTCACTGGGAGTGATAGTGAGTGAGACCACTCCTGCTTCTACCCCTTAACTTACTGGACTAAATTTTCCTGTTGGGAACACCACTTATGGGTCTCTGATCTAGAACACACCCTGCATCTTGAAAGATGTCTCCCTATCCATCCAGAGTGTCACCTCCAAGTTGCTTCAGCTGCACCTTTGGAAGACTGTTCCCGAACTTTATGAGGCCAGCTTTTCCTGGGGGGTGTGATATATTTTACAACTAATAAAGAGTTGTAAAATGAGCCCCCTAGTCACATGGTCTGTTGTGTGGGATTCCATGCCTGTGGGTCAGGCATTCAGCAAGCAACCAGAGGGTGGCGCCGGCCAAAGATCTGCGGGCAGGACAGCCACACCCACACCTGGAATCAGTATCTATCACGATGAAAAAAGCCCAGTGTCATCAACCTGCCACAAAGCTGCTGGCTTGTCTTTTCAAGGAATACTGCCTCACTCTCTGTTGCTCACCCATTGCACATTCAGAAGCAACAGTAATTAGATCAGCCATGGAAAGGAGTCCATTTTATTGGGCTTCCATGAATGTCAACTGGCTGAGTAATTTCGTCTACTTGTCTTTTCCTTATGCCTTTTACAGGAAGCATTACCACGTGCATTAAAATCTTCACAGTGTGTATGTAGGCCCTTAGTCCTATTCATACATGCCTGTATCCCAGGCCTTCTTTTCTTTGGTCAGGTCATTAGTCACTGCCCAGGAGTCTATATATATTCTCACCTCTGGGTCACTTTTCCTTCCATAGAAAATGGATGGCCAGTGCCCCGGTCACAGCTATGCCAATTAGGACCATTTTCTCTCTTTACCCTTCTTTCAAAGCCACTCCTGAATGTGGTTACCGTGCAACACCATCCATTTGCAGCTTGAACTCACACACCAACCTGACTCATCCATCACCAACCTTGGGCTTTCCTCCATGACCAGGCCTAGCATATTTGCAGCCAGGTTATGCTGGGATGTAACCCTAGGTATGAGCCTGGCAGCCAGGAGAGGAGGTAGGTGGAGGGAGCTCCTGGGGTAAGTAAGGGGCATCTGTTGTCCTGGGCCTCTGAGTTCCATACCGCCCCCTAGAGGCTAAGCGGATGAAATGAGGGTTTTGAGCCACGGTTTGGTTTCCAGCTTCATTCCCATTTGAAGAAGTTTGGGGAAGGAGATGGTGGTTCCTAGATGGGAGGGCCAGATCTCTGCAGAACCTTCCATCATGCAGGAATTTCAGGAACTTACTAGGAAAGGGTAAGCGGACTCTTCAAGCTCTAGGGGTTCATGAGAAACCTAGAGAGATCAAAGAACCCTAGGAATGTGATCTTCTTTGCCTTCTGGGCTGTGAGTAGACCAGTCCCAAATCCCCTCCCTACACCATCTGCTTTCTTGGATTATTCTTGGTATCAACTGTGTTAGTTTGGATCCTCCAAAAATGCAGACACAAAGACAAGATTAAACCTTCAAGAGATTCACCGAGGGAAATGTTCATGAAAGATAAAGGTGAGGAAGCAGAGAGTCTTCAGACCATGATGCAGACCCAATACCCATGGAAGCACAGAGAAAAGGAAGGAAGAGTCTTGAACTCTTCTTGAGTCTTGAACCAAGTCTTGCAGCTTGGTTCCTAAAATGTTTTGGTTAGGCCAGTGAGAAGTCCTTGAACCCAAGTTGCATATTAGAAGACTCGTGCATTAATAAACCGGCATCGGTTTCCCCGAAGGGCTGTTACTGGCTGGGACAGTCCAAGGGACATGTGCAAACATGGTGGTGGATTCAGAGAGAAGGTAGCTGGGGTCTTCAGTCAATCATACGTCTCATGGCAGGAGATCTGCGTGGTGTATCTTCACAGCCACCAGACTGATAAACCCCATCTAACCTGAAATACCTACTACATGTCCAAAAATGTGCTAGACACTGAGGATATAATAGTGATTAAGACAGACTTGGTTTCTGTTCTCAAAGTCTAATGGGAAATATTAACATGTATATGTAATGTATGAAAATGTATGTCATATATGTAATAATAAAATGAGATCTATATTAATACATTAAATAGAAATATATTACCCTATATGAGATGATATATTATATATACATTAAAATATAACTGCAAGCCAAGATAAGCGTTCAAAAGGAAAGGTGCACAATGTTATGGATACAGGGAACAAAGTCGCCTGACATAGGTCATGGGGTCACAGGACACTTCCCTAGTGTGGCGACCCTTATGCTAAGGTTGGAATGACGAATAGGAGTTACCTAGGTAAATGGGAATGGAGGGGGAGGAAATTCCAGACAGATGGAAGAGAACATGCAAAGTGCCTGTTCTGGGAGGAGAAATGGCACTTTCAAGGAAAGGAAACCAGAGTGACTGCAGCCCAGGATGCAAGGGCAGAGTGTTGGCATGAAGCTGGAGACGTAGACAGGGACCAGCGCATGCAGAGAAACGTTGTGCAGGATCTTCATTTTTATCCTAAAAGCAATGGCAAACCATTTACGTGGGAGTTGACATGGCAAGATTAGTGCATTAAAAAGACAGCTATGACTACGGTGCAGAGAGAGAATGAGAATGGACAGAGTAGACATGAGAGTCGAATTAGTAGGCCATTGCAGTGGCCCAGACAATAAATGATGGTAATTTGGACTAGGATGGCGGTGATGGAGATAGAAAAATGAAAGAGATGCTATGATGTGACTTTCACCAGAGCAAAGACACCAGGGAACAAATACATTGGGAGGGTGGGGATTGGAGATGATGACTTCAGTCCAGAAATTGTTATCTTTTGGGCGCCTCTGAGATACCCAAGTGGAGATGTTTAGAGGGCACCTGGCGACATGCCCTAGAGCTCAACGGAGCTGCCTGGGAGACAGATATAAATTTGAGAGCCACTAGTATACAGATGGCATTGAATCCATGGGAGTGGATGAGAATATAGGGAGAAAATATAGGGACTAAGCCTAGAAGACTTCCAATATCCAATGGCTGGGTAGAGGAAGAGGATAAGGCTAAGATAAGGAGAAGGAGAAGGATAATAAGGATAAGGGAAGCAGCCAGGGAGACAGGGAGCATTGGAAGATTGATGGGAGATTATGAAATTACTCAAACCAAGTGAGGAGGTCTATCAAGAGGAGAGAGTGTTTCACTACTACATATAAAATAGATAACTAATAAGGACCTGCTGTCTAGCGCAGGGAACTCTACTCAGTGCTCTGTAATGGCCTATATGGGAAAAGAATCTAGAAAAGAGTCAATATATGTATACGTACCACAGATTCACTTTGCCGTACACCTGAAACTAACACAACATTGTAAATCAATGTTACCACAGTAAAAAAAAATTTTTTTAAAGGAAAAAAAGAGGGGAGAGTGTTTGATTGTGCCAGATGCTGCTGAGAAATCACATACCACGAGAAAAAAATATCCATTGGATGGCCAAGTAAAAACGCGCACACGCGCTGGATTTAACAGTATCCTGGAGATCCTCAAGGCCCACCTGTATGGAATCGGGTGTGGGTGGGGAGGTGAGAGATGTAAGCCAGACTGCAGAGGGTTAAGAGGAAATGGGAACAATGGGTACAGAGAACGCTATCCAAAAGTTGTCATCAAGAGGGATACCTACACCCTTGATTGTATGGGTCTGAGGAAGTATGCATGATGCTTCTATTATTCCATGTGTGGTTCTGAAAAAGGAAGGAAATCAAGTCTCTCAATAGATCTTTCTATCTAACTGTGAGCCCTGAACTTCACTTTCTGATGAGTTCAAACTTAATGAAATGCAGAGCTTTGAAGGGGTAAATCTCAAGTGCTAACATACATACACACATTCACTCACACACACATGCGCAAGCACACACACATTTTAAGAGGCTTATATACAAGCTCATAATTCTTCCTGGACATCAAATGACTCTTTATAGGCTCCATTTTGATGACCTAAGTATACTACAAATTAAATAGAAACATAAGGATTACATTTCCCTCGAAGTACCAGTGCTTTGAGGAGAAACAAGAGGAAAGAAAGAAATGCCTGGATGAGCACATTGTGGTTTTTCCTCTCCTTCATGATTCCAAAGCTTTGCAAATTCATAGTCTTAGAGAACATGCCAAACCCATTTGACATCAGCCACCATATCCCACTAACGCCCTACCCTGAAGCATCTTCTCCGTGCTGTCCTCTGTGGGCAAGAAGGATGTGGGATGACAGATCCATGTTCTCATGTATTAATGAGTGGAAGCAGAGTCTCACAGACTAGTTGGATTCTTAGCGGAAGGAATTCAGACACAACACTCTTTGTTTTCATGTGAGAGCTATGTATTCATGATGAACAGGAAGTGACCAAACCCGGATAAGAACAGGACCACCTTGTTCTTCTCTAGCTCATCTGCATTACACCATGGTAATGGACAGCTGTTGTTTTAGCCTGGGTGGTACCCACTTTCCCCTTCAGTGGGGATGTACAGAGCTCTATCTCATGAGGATGTCCATGCAGTTAAGGCCCCTGGTCCCTGTAGCACAGTAAGTCCCCTACATACGAACAAGTTCCATTCCAAGAGTGCATTCCTAAGTCCAATTTGTTTGTAAGTGCATCAAAGTTAGCCTAGGTACCCAACTAACACAGTCAGCTATATAGTACTGTACTGTAATAGGTTTATAATACTTTTCACACAAATAATACATAAAAAACAAACACAAAAAATAAAGAAAACACTTTTAATCTTACAGTACAGTACCTTGAAAAGTACAGTAGTACAGTACAACAGCTGGCATACAGGGGCTGGCGTCAAGGGAACGGGCAAGAAGAGTTACTGACTGGAGGAGGGAGAGGAGGTGGGAGACGGTAGAGCTGAAGGATTGTCAGCAATGGGAGATGGAGGGCAAGCTGCAATTTCAATCATGCCTGAGGCTGAGGTCTTTCACTCACACACGTTCGCACCTTTGAAAGTTCGCAACTTGAAGGTTCATATGTAGGGGACTTATTTACATGTGTGAAGCAGACACTGCGAATCAGAGCAATGCATCCCCACAGACAGCTATCAGCTCAGAGATGGGCAAGTTAGTTACAATTGACAGGCAATCAGAGAAGTGAGAAATTCCAGGTCTTTTGCTGGGATTATTGGGAAAAGAGGAGCTCTCTTTCTGGTGTACTTCGAGCTGGGGGAACAGTATATAAACCCGGACCTGCTGGTGTCGTCTTGTCTTGTTATTATGAAGGGGAAACCTGCCTGAGATTGGAGCGCATTCAGAGGCAAGCAGGTATGAACAGAATAAAACTGTCTTAAATATAACATTTGAGCCCTTGGATACAGTCACACCTAAATCCAAATCTGCCTTTCACTTATCGCACTGAGTCGGGATTCTGTTGCTCTCAGTTGAGAGTCCGGATGGCGTCAGCCTTTTCTGAGGTTCCCGCAATATTATGAGCGATCTATTATTTGCAGGAACTACTTCCATCTTCACTTTACCTAGGGATTAATGACAATAGGGATTCCTCACATCTGGGTAGTGCTTCGTGCTTTCCAGAATGCCTTCCCCAAGGGTGGATACTCAGAGTGGCCATCCTACTCGTTACAGCCAGCATCTGTCCAACAGCTGTTCCCACTGGTCCATCCTTATGGTATACAGATTGATAAATATTTGGGGTCTCACCTTTGATTTCACCAGCAGCATCCCATGTATATCACAAACCAAAGTGGGAGCAGACCAAAGAATGGACCATAAAGGTCATTTTGTAGACGAGCAAGATAAGACTCTGCAGTGACTTCTCCAAGCTAACTGACGGCCAAACCAGGGTTGGAAATTGGGACTTTTGTTTCAAGGCTCTGTGCATCTCACTATGATTTATACAGAATGTAAAGATACATTATATTTTCCCCTTATTATTTCTCAGAAACTGGGCTAAGGTATTTACATGCATTGAATACTTACAACAAACCTCAGGAGGTAGGTTTTATTATCCTGTTCATTTTTCATTAAGGAACCTGACATTCAGTGAGGTTCAGTTCATTTTGCTAGGAAATGGCAAAGCCAGGATTTGAACTCAGAGCTGCCTACTCTTAAAAAAAACCGTGTGGCTCCTACCCTCAAGAATCTAGTCGTAAAGCCCAAATAGGCAAAAAGTTACTCATCATAGGCTTAAAAATACAGTTCATGTGATTATACTCAGATAATATATGCTTTATGAGGGCTTCCCTGGTGGTGCAGTGGTTGAGAATCTGCCTGCCAATGCAGGGGACATGGGTTCAAGCCCTGGTCTGGGAAGATCCCACATGCCACGGAGCAACTAGGGCCGTGAGCCACAACTACTGAGCCTGTGCGTCTGGAGCCTGTGCTCCGCAACAAGAGAGGCCGCGACAGTGAGAGGCCCGCGCACCGCGATGAAGAGTGGCCCCCGCTTGCCGCAACTAGAGAAAGCCCTCGCACAGAAATGAAGACCCAACACAGCCAAAAATAAAAATAAATTAATTAATTAAAAAAATAATAAAATATATGCTTTATGAGATCAGGACAAGGAAAGGTCAACTGAGTTTGTGTCATCAGGAAAAACCATCATATAGGATCTCAAATCAACTCAAGAAAAGAAACACTATTTGTGATTTTATAATACCAAGGCTGCTTGTAGAAACTTGATGAACTGCATTAAATCTTGAACAATGAATGGGGCTTAATTGGGCAGAGACAAAGGAATTCTGGGTAAAAAGGCCAGCACTTAAAACCATATAAGTATGGGGAAAACCTAAAATGTTCAGGAAAAAAAGGCAGTCTGCCTAGGTCATGGGTGGTAAATCAGGTTTATTCATGCACCGTGCTTCATCAGTTGAGAGTGGTTGCCTGGAGTACCATGCGAGGACAAAGATGACACCAGGTAAGAAGTCAAAGTGAAAATCACTTAGCGATGTTGCCATGGACACTAGATTAGAACCTGGTAGTACAAGTACCATATATCTGCCCTTATAAGATGCAGTGTACAGAGTATATTAAAGAGTGAGCAAGCAAGAAGGTGGAATATCTATCTTAGGGAGCATCACAGAGATGCGAGGACATGGAGTTTGGACTTGATTTAATGGGCAAGAAGGAGCAATCGTGAGCTCTTGAAAAAGAGAGGCTCCAAATAAAATTAGGGCTATAGTACACAGAATAACTAGACGGCAGCTACATGATATTTGGTTCCTGACCACAACAGCTTGTGAACCTGATCTTCTTCTCATGGAGCCAGTCATTAGGTATCAAAATGATGCTTTATAAAGAAGAAATAAATTATTTATAAATTCACTCTTGGGTAAAAGCTCAAGTGGAAAGAGAGCAAGGCCTTGGCTTTCACTACAGCTGTGGGATTGGCTAATAAAATCCCAAATATCACTTTCACAATCCTGGCATCTCAGTGGTCATTGGGTCATCCCGATTGTGCTTTTGGATATGGTATTTCACTGAGCAAAATTAAATCACCAAAGACCAAGGTCTGACCTGATCTCATCACAGGACACCATCTCATGACAGTTTATCATCATCATCACTCAGATTTATTGAGCATATACTATGTGCTGGGATATGCCTTACTCTACATTTTTGTCTCAGTTTATCCTCACAACAACCCTAAGACACACCAGTGTGCCCATTTTGCAGGTGAATAAACTGAGGCTTCGAGAGAGAATACAAATTGCCTAAGGTGGAACTGAGATAGAAATTGAGGTTTATCCATTGCTAAGTCTGTGCCCTTTACCATTATTGTCATTGAGGCCATGGCTCTGCACACATGGGCTCCAGCAAATCTATTCCCACTGACATCACAGCATGCAAACCACAGACAAGCTCATGTGAGCACTTGGGGGACTGTGAATTCTGTCCCACTCTTTTCCCAGACAACATCAACAACCAAGCCACAAGAACATGGAAATTAATTTCTATGTTAACCACACACCCCAAAATACCTACTGTCAAGAAGGAGGATTGGGAGTGTCTCACCCTCAATAACATCATTTCCAGGGTCCACAGTAAATATGTCTGAAGCATTAAATACATTTCTGAAATTGGGAAAAATAAACTCACAGATCATGACTGAGTTTAAACCCTTAGTTTCCCAAGATCTGCAAACCCTCCTGGAAGCCTGGGTTTTATTTCAATTTTCTGAGACATCTAAAACTCCCAGTTTCTAAGTCTAGTTCTCTGCTCTTATGTGTTCAGTTTACAATGGTGGCAAAACACAAAGACACAACTCCACATGTACCTAATGCCATATTTAAATACATCTCTGGAAGGTTGAATGGTGACTAGAAACCCTCCCATTCTGGTCCAAGAAGCCCTTGTTTATTTAACTGACACATAACAAGCCCATTTCCTTTTACCTTTAACCCCTTAAAATGTTCTGTGGGTTTGTTTTTTTTTAACATATTTATTGGGGTATAATTGCTTTACAATGGTGTGCTAGTTTCTGCCTTATGACAAAGTGAATCAGCTACACATATACATATATCTCCATATCTCCTCCCTCTTGCGTCTCCCTCCCATCCTCCCTATCCCACACCTCTAGGTGGTCACAAAGCACCGAGCTGATCTCCCTGCGCTATGCGGCTGCTTCCCACTACCTATCTGTTTTACATTTGGTAGTGTATATATGTCCATGCCACTCTCTCATTTCGTCCCAGCTTACCCTTCCCCCTCCCCATGTCCTCAAGTCTATTCTCTACGTCTGTGTCTTTATTCCTGTCCTGCCCCTAGGTTCTTCAGAACCTTTTTTTTTCCTTTAGATTCCATATATATGTGTTAGCATATGGTATTTATGTTTTTCTCTTTCTGACTTACTTCACTCTGTATGACAGTCTCTAGGTCCATCCACCTCACTACAAATAACTCAATTTCATTTCTTTTTATGGCTGAGTAATATTCCATTGTATATACGTGCCACATCTTCTTTATCCATTCATCTGCCAATGGACACTTAGGTTGCTTCCATGTTCTGGCTATTGTAAATAGAGCTGCAATGAACATTGTGGTACATGACTCTTTTTGAATTATGGTTTTCTCAGGGTATATGCCCAGTAGTGGGATTGCTGGGTCGTACGGTAGTTCTATTTTTAGTTTTTGAAGGAACCTCCATACTGTTTTCCATAGTGGCTGTATCAATTTATATTCCCACCAACAGGGCAAGAGGGCTCCCTTTTCTCCACACCCTCTCCAGCATTTATTGTTTGTAGATTTTTTGATGATGGCCATTCTGACTGGTGTAAGGTGATACCTCACTGCAGTTTTGATTTGCATTTCTCTAATGATTAGTCATGTTGAGCATCCTTTCATGTGTTTGTTGGCAATCTGTATATCTTCTTTGGAGAAATGTCTATGTAGGTCTTCTGCCCATTTTTGGATTGGGTTTTTTGTTTTTTTGATATTGAGCTGCATGAGCTGCTTGTAAATTTTGGAGATTAATCCTTTGTCAGTTGCTTCATTTGCAAATATTTTCTCCCATTCTGAGGGTTGTCTTTTCTTCTTGTTTATGGTTTCCTTTGCTGTGCAAAAGCTTTTAAGTTTCATTAGGTCCCATTTGTTTATTTTTGTTTTTATTTCCATTTCTCTAGGAGGTGGGTCAAAAAGGATCTTGCTGTGATTTATGTCATAGAGTGTTCTGCCTATGTTTTCCTCTAAGAGTTTTATAGTTTCTGGCCTTACATTTAGGTCTCTAATCCATTTTGAGTTTATTTTTGTTTATGGTGTTAGGGAGTGTTCTAATTTCATTCTTTTACATGTAGCTGTCCAGTTTTCCCAGCACCACTAATTGAAGAGGCTGTCTTTTCTCCATTGTATATTCTTGCCTCCTGTATCAAAAATAAGGTGACCTTATGTGTGTGGGTTTATCTCTGGGCTTTCTATCCTGTTCCATTGATCTATATTTCTGTTTTGTGCCAGTACCATACTGTCTTGATTACTGTAGCTTTGTAGTATAGTCTGAAGTCCAGGAGCCTGATTCCTCCAGCTTCATTTTTCTTTCTCAAGATTGCTTTGGCTATTCGGGGTCTTTTGTGTTTCCATACAAATTGTGAAGTTTTTTATTCTAGTTCTGTGAAATGCTCTGTGGTTTTTATAGATTTCTTTTTCACATGTACGGTGATACCCACTTCCATTTTCATTATATATAAAAGCTTATACTTGCCATCAAGCCTGTATTTTTTTTTCAATAAACATCCATTTCAGGGTACTTCAGAGCTGAGTAGAATCTCTCTTCAAAAGCTAAAGAAGTTTTTTCCCCGTCTTTATTTGGATCTATACAATGAGATTACTGCACATCGTCATGGAGGTGTGAACCTCTGAAATATTTATTTGATTAACAAAGATTCCTATGGTTCAGTTTCTAGTGCCCATCAGTGTATCAGTCAGAATAGGACAGATTTTGCTGCAGTAACAAACAACCCCCAGTTTCAGGATCTTAAAACAACAAAGCTCTATTTCTCATTCACACTACATTGCTATTGTAGGTCAACTGAGGGCTCTGTCCCCATGTCCTCACTCTGGAACCAGGCTGACAGAGCATCCAACATCCAGAACCTTGCTGGTCACCATGGCAGAGAGAAAGACAGATGTGGTCAATTTCATACCAGCTCTTAAAACTTCCACTCAGAAGTGACATATCACTTCTACTTACATTTTGTGGCCAAAGTCATTTAGCCATGGCCATTCCTAACCCCAAGCTTCAGGGAAGTGCAAACCCTCCAAAACAAGGTCAGGAAATACTGAGTAGCAATGATGACCTCGACTATCACCACATCCCACTATCTATGAGGAGGGTGTCATTGACAATAATGACATAGCTCATCTTTATTGACTGCTTCCTATATGCAGAGTTGAGTTTAAACAGTTTGCACATATTGTCTCATTTAACCTTTAGGACAGCTCTATGAGATCGGCAAATTTACTCCACTTTAAAGACAAAAAAAACTGAGGAATAGGAAAGTGGAGTGACTTGCCCAAGGCCACCTAGCTAGTAAAATGTTGGGCTGAGACTTGAACCCAAGTAGGTAGCCTGCCTCTAGATCTTGTCCTCTTAACAGTTCTACAATAATGTCTTCCAGTGCTACTATTGCTACCACTACTAATACCCCTCTCTTAGCCCACTTTTCCTTATCTATGCAATGATAATGATAATTCCTGACTCTTGTGATTTTTATGTGGGTGACCTGAGAAAGTAAAGCAAAATGGCTCCCTAATGTACAGTTTTACCATACATTATCTGGTTTGATGAACACTCAGAAACAATCAACAGAATGAAAAGACAATTTACAGAAAGGAAGAAAATATTTGCAAACCACATCTCTGATAAGGGGTTAATATCCAAAATATACAAGGAACTCATACAACTTCACAGCCAAGATAAATAAATAAGTAAGCCAATTAAAAAATGGGCACAAGACTTGAATAGACATATTTTCCAAAGAAGATATACAAATGACCAACAGGTATATGAAAAAGTGCTCAACATCACTAAACGTCAGAAAAATGTAAATCAAAACCACAATAAGATATAGCCTCACACCTGTTAGGATGGTGATTATCAGAAAGACAAGAGATAAAAAGTGCTGGTGAGGATGTAGAGAAAAGGGAACCCTTGCACACTTTCGGTGGAAACATAAATTGGTGCACCCACTATGGAAAACAGTATGGATGTTCCTCAAAAAATTTTAAAAAAGAGCTACCATATGGTCCAGCAATTTCACTTCTGGGTATATACCCAAGGGGAAGGAAACCGCTATCTCAAAGAGAAATCTGCCTTTCATGTTCGTTACAGAGTTATTCAAAATAGCCAAGACATATAAATGTCCAACAACATTTTAATGGATAAAGAAAATGCAGTATATACATACCATGAAATATTATTCAGCCTTAAAAAAGGAAATCCAGGGTTTCCCTGGTGGCGCAGTGGTTAAGAATCCACCTGCCAATGCAAGGGACACAGTTTCGAGCCCTGGTCTGGGAAGATCCCACATGCCGTGGAGCAACTAAGTCCGTGCACCACAACTACTGAGCCCGCAAGCCACAACTACTGAGCCCACGTGCCACAACTACTGAAGCCCACGCACCTAGAGCCCATGCTCTGCAACAAGAGAAGCCACTGCAATGAGAAGCCTGTGCATCGCAACGAAGAGTAGCCCCCGCTCGCCACAACTAGAGAAAGCCCTCACACAGCAACGAAGACCCAACGCAGCCAAAAATAAATAAATTAAATAAATAAATTTTTTTTAAAAAAGACGGAAATCCTGCCATTTGCAATAACATGGATGAACCTGGAAGACACCATGCTAAGTGAAATAAGCCAGACAAAGACAAATACTGCATGATCTCACTTATATGTAGAATGTTAAAAAAAAAAAAAAGTTGAACTCTTAGAAACAGAGAGTAGAATGGTGGTTGCCAGGGCCTGCAGGGTGGGAGAAATAGGGAGAGATTGACAAAAGGGTACAAACTTTCATGTACAAGATGAATCTGATTTGAGGATAGAATGTTTAACATGGTGACTATAGTTAATAATACCATGTTGCATAATTTAAAATTTGCTAAGACAGTAGAATTTAAGTGTTCTCACAAAAAAGTAAAAACCAGAAAGGATAACTACTTGAGGTGATGGATGTGTTCATTAATTCGATGGCGGGACTCCTTTCACAATGTATACATATGTCATATCATCACATTGTACACTTACCACTCACAGTTTTGTCAATTACAGCTCAATAATGCTGTGGGGGGAAAAGGACTATCATTTTTCAGTCAAAATTTGTATACCCATCTTCTTGGTTAAGGTAAGAGAAATAACCTATCTCAGCCAGCCATGCGGCCGTAAAATCCAGAAACTTAGGAATTATTCTTGACACCTCCCTCTTCCTTACACCCCACATCCTCCATCACTGAATCTCTGCAACTTACCTCATCTCTCATTCACTTCTTCCCAGCCTCACATCTGCTTGGTCCAAGCCACCACACTCTTCTGCCTGGACAATTGCAATGCTCCCCTCCCCAAAACTGGATTTCCAGCTCCCATGCTTGTCCCAGTCTTTTCTCCACCCTGCAGCCCAAGTGACCACATCTGACCATGCCACATCCTTACTGTGATTATGTGATAAAAGTCTGTCTGAGCCTCTGGATCCAGCAGGGTCTGAAGCCAGCTACCCTTAGATGTTTCCGTTCCTTTTCTGTCCCTTGCAATGAATTCACCCCAGCTAATACTTACCTCTTTCCCCTACCATTCTGGACACCCCTTAGTTATCCGTGTACCCCAGGTGGCTTATCCAATGCCCAGCATCTATTAGATATTCACTACATGTTTGCCAAAGTGAGTTGATCTGGATATTTAGTGTCTTGCTTTAGATAGAAATGGGGCCTTGACAGGGAAACGCCTTGGCTTTGTCCTTGAAAAACCCACAGAACCTCGCTGCACCAAGACACCAAAGTCAGACCTAACTGTTGACAAGCAAGTTGTGTCACCAGTCCTCTTCTTCTCCATCCAGCGGTTTTTAAAAATAGTTTAGGGAGTTTTTCTCACTCTCTTAAATGTGGTTTTGCTTACTTACTCCCCAGCCCCCTGGAAAGGCTCTCATCTCCTGGGCCTCTTTCGTTTTCAAGCCTGGGAAAAAAAAATGTGCGTGTAGAAAACCCTATAATTACCGGGTCTGATTTTCATTTGAACTTTTCCTCTCTGACATGACTGCAAAGTTCTTTGGTAGATGGCAGCCAACAAGGCCCAGAGTGTGTATGCGACAGAGAATCTGCTGGCGTGTGTGTGTGTTTATGTGCAGGGCGGGAGGGATGTGTGTATATGTGTGTGTGTGTTAATATGTTTGAATGAGTGTGTGAAAGAAAGTGGCCTATGTGTTTGTGCATATGTTTGAGTGGGTGTGTGAACGAGTATGTAAGTAAGTGAGTGTGCTTTGGATATACGTATGTATATGTTGTGTGTATGTGTGTCAATAAGTAGAAGGCTATGAATGAATGTGGGGATGTCCTTTTGTCTATTGTGTACATGTGAGTGAATGTGAGTGTGTGTGTGTGTGTGTGTGTGTGTGTATAAGTTAGCAAGAGCTTTAAACCAAGTCAGGGTGGTATTTGAAAAGATGTACTAAGTGCCAAGCAAGGAGAAAGGGACACGGAGCAGGGCACAGAGTGCAGTGAGGATGAGCATAAAGTCGCCGGGACCAGAGATCGAGGGAGACCTCGGCTCTCCAGGCAAGAGGCACTCGTGTGGGAAAGCAGAGATGAGATGCAGGGTGGGCGGGCTTGGAGTCAACCTCAGAGAGTGAAACCACAAAGTCATGCCTAGTACAGTCCCCGACAAACCTGTGACGAGAACAATTAGATGTGAGCAGCTCAGAACCAGATGTTGATTTTGCATGGAAGATCCTAGAAATTTTGTAGGGAAAAGGGTGCCTAAAATGGCAGTGGGCAGGGTCTTGGAGGGCAGACCCGCATCTTATTTAGAATGTAATGATGAAGACCATGAATTTCCGAGCTGGGTTCTGCGGGCTTGAATTTAGGCTCTGCTGCATCATCTTGGGTAAGTTAACTAACTTTTCCCTGCCTCAGTTTCCTAATCTGTAAAATGGGGAAAGTCCTAGAATTTGTCTCATAGGGCTGTTAATGATGATGGTTGGGTGAGTTAATATATATAAAGAGCCTAGAATAATGTCTGGTTATTTAAGTGTTCATTATTGTCATCATCTCCATCGCCATCATCAGCACCTCTGCAGCATTCAGCAAAGTGCTGGCTATAAATGTAACAGGGATCTTATCTAAGTCTGCTGAATCAGTGAATGAATGAATGAATGAATGAAGTAGTTTTGCATTGATAAGCCAGACTTTCCTTCCTAAGGCCTTGACACATATCATATCCTCTGCCCAGGGCACTAGCACTCGTTTTCTGACTTCCTGCAGCCCTCCCTCAGCCTAACTACATTATACCCATCCTTCTGGTCTCCACTGAAACTTCATTTGCTCCAGGGAGCCTGCCCTGACTTCCCCCATCCTCCTGGATATATATGTCCACACGGATCCTTGCACACTTTCTTCCTCTGTAAGTACTTATTCAATGTCTGTCTTCACTATACTTGGCTGGACATGCATGAGGTCAGGAACTTTGTCTCCTCTGCTCACTGCAGTAAACCTAGGGCCTGGTACAGAGCAAATGCTAAATGCATTTTTGATGAATGAATGGATGGATGGATGGATGGATGGATGAGTGGATGGATGAAAGACAGAGCAGTGCTACTCAGGCTTCACTATGCACATGAGTCAACTAAGAATTGCATGAAATTGCAGACTCTGGGAATTATGTTAAACTGCTGGGACTCTGCATTTCTAACTAGCTCCAGGTGACTCTGATGCTGCTGGTCTACCAGCCACGCTTGGTAACAGGGTCCTAGAGTATCTACTTGTTTGAGGATTTAGAAAATAAAATTATTTTTATGCCATATAAACATGGATATAGAGGGAATAAAATGAAAAGTTCACATGAACTTTTAAAATAAATCCCAAGGTTTTAAAGACACAGAGAAACACATCCCCAGGACCATCAGAGATTCTTATCCACACTTCTCTGATATGCATGGGGTTCCTTGAGAAGAAAAGTTTGAGAATTCCTGCCCTACGAATATCTCAATCCTGGAACAAGACACAGTGAGACAACCCAGGGCCAGTCTTAGAAATAGGGAAACCAGTCCATATAGTATTTCCTGGTTACCTGGAAGAACTTACTTTCCCCAAAACACCTCCTTCAAGCCCAAATTTCTACATGGCTAAAAGCCACCTAAAAGGACATTGGCTTTTACTGCCCAGCCTCTGACCACACTGATTTCCCTTCAGTGAATTGTCCCTGTGTATTTCCAGATACAGCCCCACTGCCTGTGGCCTCTCCTGGCCTGGTCCCTCAGCACTCCCTTCATCCCTGTGAGCATCTCTGATGAACTGTCTCTTGGCTTGAGCAAACCAGGGTTGGTTCTGTCGCTTCCAAGAAGTAAAGTCTAACCAATACTTTATCATTGCTTTGGGCAAATGCATTAGTTCCCAATAAACAAAACAAAACTGAAAAGAAAATCAATAAGCATAAATTACAAGCAATCTAATTATTTATAACAATATAAGATCAGTTAAGTGAATTATGAGATATTCATAAAACAGAGTATCATGTACCCATTAAAATTAGGGTAGAAATCTCATAAACATAATGTCAAGCAGAAGACACTATACGCAGAGGAGTATATACTTATGTGACTCTGTTTTGTATGCAGTAGAAAACAGGCAAAACTAATCTATGGTGTCAAAATCAAGATACACCATTTTGTTGGGGAGACTGAGACTGGGAAATGGGCTGACCTCTCCTGTTTCTTGATCTGGGTATTGTTTCCAAGGACGTATCTACTTCGTGAAAATTCACTGAACTCTGCTTTTTGATATGTGCATTTCTTCTGTATGTATATTATAGTCCAATGAAAAAACTTTAATGATGAAAAAGAGTAGTTTTAAAATTTTGTTTCACAGAGAGTCATGTGGAATTCCTAATTCTCATTAGGGAGAGGGGCCCCCAGAGCAGGAGAGAGGCCGAGTGAATAAGAAGACTTCAGGCTTCCAAACAGAGTGAATCCAGAGCAGTTCATTCCTATTGGTTTTTATACAGTAAGGAAGGTGGGAGGGGAATGTGCTAGGGAAGGGTTCCCTAGGACATTCAACTGTATCTGTAATGCTGTGTTAAAATAAGCATGTGAGAGAGAGAGCAAATACCAGGCTCTATTGGAATTTTCTGCTTTAACTATCACTCTCTCCCCATTCTCCTGGGAGCTGAGACCTCCATGACTGGAGTCAGATTTTTGACCCCTATCCAGAATCTAGCACAGTTCTGGGTCAGTAGTCAACGCTAACAAGTGTTCGCTGAGTGACTGAGAGAACTATCATGGTAAAATCAGGTTCCTTGAAACACTGAGCTCCTGGATCAGGGCTTGCCTGAAGCCATTCCTACTGCTAAAATTTCAATTACATTAAATTCCCTTTTGTGTGAAATCCAGTTTCAGCTGGGTCTACTAACACTTGAAAGATTACAAATAGCTGCAGCCTCTTCATCTCTTTGTGTCTCAGTTTCCTCATTTGTCATACTTGTAGGAACACACGAAGAAGATGGGAATTGTTAAAAGCATAGATTTGGAGTCAACAGATTTAGATCCAAATTTGTGCTCCATCACTCATTAGCTGCAAGAGCTTGGGTGAGTCACTTTACTGCCCTGAGCCTCAGTTTCTTCATCTGTAAAATGGGGACAGCACCTACTTGCTGAAGCTGTGAGAAGTATTCAATGCACGTAACATCCAACACTCATTCGGTGTTGACCGTACATGAAGCTCATTTCCCCAGCCCACCTCATAAAGATTTCATACACGTCAGATGAGTTAAGGCTCTAGGAAAGCACTTCCCTGATATTATAGATCATTATTATCATTAGCAAGGTAAACTGACTTACAGAAGCAGAGCAGAAAAAAGGCCAAAGGGAAGCGAGATTGTTGTGGAAAACAAACCAGGGAAAGGAGGCAGACAAAAGTGTTGTTGTTTAGGGCAAGAAAAAAGCTGGTGCAAAATGGAAGAGAAGATGAGTATTTTCAAGCTTTAAATGAACTGTTTTTTCCCAACTCCATTCAGAGAGGAAAGTGCGATCAGATATAATCAAAGGCTGACAAAGAGCAAGATATTTGTCCTGGTAAATACACTCATCTCTCCAAGCTCACTTGAAACATTTTCTGCTTTGCTAAAGAAGCTCTTATGAACTCAGAGCTGCAAAAAATCACCTGGTGCGCAGCTGTGCCAAACCGAGAAACGGCCGCCCAGCCCTGGACAGTAGGAGCCCGAGGCGCCAGGCCGGGTGTCATGGAGGGCGACCTTGGATGGGCTTTGAACCCGCTGCCACTTAATGTGCTAATGGAGGTGGCATCGCGCAAGTCATGAGCCACAGATGGGGCTCCTCCAACCAAAGAAGGTGCAGTGAGGTGGCAGGGGGTGGTCTGAGGCTTTTCTCCGGAAAGAGGAGGGACAGACGCTTGCTGCTATTTTTTTCATTGTTTTACGCGTAATTGTCGGGTTGCAGTCATAAGGGCCTGGAGCGTGTGAGGGTCTCCATCAGCACCGCCCAAAAGAAAGATGACACAAGCCCCCATTTGTCTGGGGTTTTTTAACATCTTTATTGGAGTATAATTGCTTCACAATGGTGTGTTAGTTTCTGCTTTATAACAAAGTGAATCAGCTATACATATACATATATCCCCATATCTCCTCCCTCTTGCGTCTCCCTCCCACCCTCCCTATCCCACCCCCTCTAGGTGGTCACAAAGCACCGAGCTGATCTCCCTGTGCTATGCGGCTGCTTCCCACTAGCTATCTATTTTACATTTGCTAGTGTATATATGTCCATGCCACTCCCTCACTTTGTCCCAGCTTACCCTTCCCCCTCCCCGTGTCCTCAAGTCCATTCTCTACATCTGCCTCTTTATTCCTGTCCTGCCCCTAGGTTCTTCAGAACCTTTTTTTTTTTTTAGATTCCATATATATGTGTTAGCATACGGTATTTGTTGTTCTCTTTCTGACTTACTTCACTCTGTATGACAGACTCTAACTCCATCCACCTCATTACAAATACCTCCATTTCGTTTCTTTTTATGGTTGAGTAATATTCCGTTGTATATATGTACCACATCTTCTTTATCCATTCATCTGTCGATGGACATTTAGGTTGCTTCCATGTCCTGGCTGTTGTAAATAGTGCTGCAGTGAACATTGTGGTACATGACTCTTTTTGAATTACGGTTTTCTCAGGGTGTATGCCCAGTAGTGGGAATGCTGGGTTGTATGGTAGTTCTATTTTTCGTTTTTTGAGGAACCTCCATACTGTTCTCCATAGTGGCTGTATCAATTTACATTCCCACCAACAGGGCAAGAGGGTTCCCTTTTCTCCACACCCTCTCCACCATTTATTGTTTGTAGATGTCTTGATGATGGCCATTCTGACCGGTGTCAGATGATACCTCATTGTAGTTTTGATTTGCATTTCTCTAATGATTAGTGATGCTGAGCATCCTTTCATGTGTTCGTTGGCAATCTGTAACATCTTCTTTGGAGAAATGTCTGTTTAGGTCTTCTGCCTATTTTTGGATTGGGTTGTTTGTATTTTTGATATTGAGCTGCATGAGCTGACAAGCCCCATTTGTAATTTTTAATTTTCTAGTAGCCACGTTCAAAAGGTGGGGGGAGAGGGGGGAAGCCCAGGAATCTTCATTTCATCAAGCGCTCTCTTCCCAGATGATTAAGACGCAAGTGGAGAGCTGATGCTATTTTTCTGGAAACACTGCTCTAAGGCAGCACTGCCCAGGAGGAAGTCAGCAGGGTCCTCATTCATGCGGAAGCCAGGTGGGGTTGGCAGTGACTTGCAACCTTCATTAACGCAGAGGTGGCACTGGCCAGTCAGGTAAGAGGACGACCTCCACTTTTAATTCCAGGGGCTTCTAGTTTTGTTTGATTTTTTTTCACAATGAGCATGAACTTACTTTTTAAAAATTCTTTGATGTCCTTGGCCTCAGTAATAAACATAACTCACCTGTGTCAAGCTCTTGCTGTCGCTCAAACACTAAACTGAGCACTTTCCATGTTTTATCTCACCTAATGTTCACTCTCACCCTACAACGCAAGCAGTGTTGTAATGACCATTATTTTTAATATTTATTTATTTATTTGGCTGAGTCGGGTCTTAGTTGCAGCGTGAAGGATCTTTCGTTGCGGCGCGCAGGCTCTTCGTTGGGGCGTGCGGGCTTCTCTCTAGCTGTGGTTCGCGGGCTCTAGAGTAGGCGGGCTTAGCTGCCCCGTGGCACGTGGGATCTCAGTTCCCCGACCAGGGATCGAACCCGCGTCCCCTGCATTGGAAGGCGGATTCTTAACCACTGGACCACCGGGGAAGTCCCTGTAGTGACCATTGTATAGATGGGGAGGCTGAGGCTGGAAAAGGCTAAGCAGTTGTTAAAGGTCACAGAGCTAATAAACAGAGGAGACTGGACCAACCGGGACTCATGTGTCAGTTTTGTCCTTTCTTTATTCATGTTTAGAGGTAAGAACATGTGACACAAAAAGTTTCTTAATAAAGATCTGTCTTACACATTAGAATATAAGCTCTTTTAAGGAGCCTGGTTCATTACTGAAGACCCAGCACCTACCACGGTGCCTGGGACAGAGGAGCCCACCAAACTTTTGTTGAATGAGCAAATGAATGAATGAATGAATGAATGAATGGAATGTGATATCTGAGACTTGAGAAGCCCAGGTATATAAAACACCCACTTCAGGCCAACGTCTAAAGCATTCCTTCCAGCTTCATCAGGGATGTATCTTAACAGCTTAGACATGCTTTCCAGTTGAAAACATTCATTTAATTAGCAGGCATTTTCCAAAACGGATGTACCTTTCTCAATCACTGTGACTGCGGCAGACATTTGCTGAAAAGGTGCCCCCTTCCCCCAGACATCAAAGCTTATGCTCGCAGACCTTTCTCCCCCAATTACTTCCATTGGAGAAGGACAGCCGGGCGGACGAGAAATCGGTCACAACATGCAAGATGTTTTCCCTTTGTAGGAAAGATGCTGGTGGGATAAGGTCCTTTTGGCGGAGGGAAAAAAAATCTATGCCTTTGTTTAATGTGTCTTTAAAAATGTTTCTTTGGCCGGCATGGGCTGCTCATTGTGACTGGCCAAAACTCATTTCTCATTGAGATCTAGCTTCCCCTCCCCAAAATAGTATCAAGAACAATCTGTAAGATATGGTTTCACTGGGTTTGTTTTATTTCTTCCTGATTTTTGCAGCTCCTTGGATGTGCATTCTGGCTCTTGTGTCTGCCTTGGTTTGACCATTAATTACAACTCAGCTTAAATAGAGACTCTGCACCTTCTCCTCTCTGGAGTCCCTGCATCCCAGAGCCTAGGGAAGCAGAAGCTATGGAGTGGAGACGGCATCGAAATTTTGGAAAGGTGATGGTCCTTAAGAAAACATGATTCTCCAAATCCACTGAGTTATAGCTGGAGTTGGTTGAATCAAACCCTTGCCCTAAATTCTTCCATAGCTCCCCACTGCCATCTGGATAATGAACGGATGCCTTAGCATGGTTCACAAGCCTCAATTCTGCCTACT
This sequence comes from Balaenoptera acutorostrata, assembly GCF_949987535.1. Classification (NCBI taxonomy): domain Eukaryota; kingdom Metazoa; phylum Chordata; class Mammalia; order Artiodactyla; family Balaenopteridae; genus Balaenoptera; species Balaenoptera acutorostrata. The sequence goes on from NC_080076.1 coordinate 80,241,844, forward strand.
CTCTAACCTCAAGTCTGCCCCTCCTGGACTCCAGCCAGGTAAGTTATTTGCAGTATCCAGCATCCTGCTTCCCCACTTCCCCAACAGCCCTTTTGCATGTGCTCTTCCCGTTGCCTGAAACATCCTCTCTGTCCCACCTTATTTATTCTACTCAGCATCAGGGCTCAGCTTTGATGTCACCTCCTCCAGGAAGCCTTCCCTGCTTCTTCCCTCTACCCGCCACTGGAAGAATTGAATCAAGTGTGCTCCCCAGCACTATCATATCTCACCCCTTCCAGCACTGATGGCCATATTATAAATGCCCATTTATTTCTCCGTCACTCTCAGTGGACCTGAATTCCTTAAATGCCGAGTCTCAGAATCTGGCATATATTAAGCCCTCAATGAACAGTTGAGTGAACAGGATAAATACATAAATGTGGCCAGGGAAAGGGAGGGTGCATAGCATCCAGGTAGAAAGACGTTGAATTTTCCTCATTAAAATGGTTGAGTTGCAGAGTGCTGCACATTATCAAGATGACAGTCATATTCCAACCCTTTCCCTCAACCCCAAGGGGCACAAAGACTAAATCTCCCCTACCATGGTCCCAACAAGGAAATCAACTTGGACCTACAACATAATTCCAGCCAAACAGGTCTGCTTATGGTTCTCCAAGCAAGCTAACTTTGCCCCACAGGCTGACCCAGAGGATTTGGCTTCCAACACAAGCCACTTGGAATGAGCCTTCAAGGTCATGGAGAAGGTTGGTTGAGAACAAAAGGCAACGACGGGAAGATAGAGATACTTGGACAGGAATGCTGTCTCTGCTTGGCTTTGCGTTCTGCTTATATTCCTGTCCAGCAATTGCCAAAAAGCCAGGGCTCAGTAATAAAGCTACAGTGAGAAATGGGTGGCAAAGACTCTTAAAAACTGGAAGAGTCTTTTTGCCTCCAAATTTCGGAGTCCTGGGGAAAACTCCATTTTACCCTTCACCTGCTCTGTCCCACACAGTGCTTTATCAGGTGATTGGGCTTTGCTATTCTGCTCTAGGAGAGTGGTGGTGCAAAGCTCACTGCTAAGCAAGAATTACTGGGCTCTCTCAGCCTCCACCTGCATGGCATCTCTTTGGGACAGTAAGTTTACACTTCTCTTCCTCAGCACCTCAAATTTCTCTTGTCCCTGGGTCATCACTCTAAGGAAAGTGCAAAAGGACTCCAGGCTCAGCGAGTTCTCCTCTTGAACAGAAGAACCCTTTCTTACCTCAAAATGTATGCTTGAGAACCATGCTTTGCTATCCTAATTTGATGCACACTCTCCCAGGTGTTTGAAACTTATCTTTACATCCTTCAGGCTGTGTGATCTTGGGCAAGTGAGCTAACCCCTCAGAGACTTGTCTGTAAAGTAGGATAATAATAGAGCTCTCTCACAAATTTTTGTGAAGATGAAATGAGATGTTAGAGGGAAAGCACCAAGCATGGCTCCTGGCTTCCACAAAGCACCTATCACCAGCAATTATTATTGCTGCATTGGAGTACACTCTCTTCTTGAATGAGGACTTGCCTTAGACCACTGTTTTCTCCAACTCCGATTCTGTAATCCTAACAAAGTACGTTGAATAAACAAAAATAGATTTTTCTGTTTCATACACATGTAGAGCCTCAGAAAATCCACACGAGACAAAGAGCCGGTTTGCATTGACTCCAGGATGTATCATGAAGAAGTTTTGTTATTTCTGTTGTTAATACATTCCTGATAGCCACTTGTTTCCTGGTTATTTGCCTCTTTGGCTCTGATTGGCTGAGTTCCAGTTTCTTGAGGTTTTTACTGCATTTGGAAGCTATGTTATGAAAACCTTGAAGCCTCCACGAAAATGAAAACTTCCTTTTCTTCCCCTTTCTCCCCAGAGTGTGGTGGCCAATACCCCTCAGAGTTGGAGGACTGTCCAAGTTCAAATGCTCTGTAGCAATGATTCCATAACTATCAGTTGTCCCAGAAAGTATCGCATTTTGGCATCTAAATTGTAATTCCCTGCCTTGCCTCTCACACTGAGAAGTGGTCAAGAAAAATTCTTTGTTAGTTCTGAGCATTCCCCATTTTAATTCGGATCATTTGACTCTATATTCATGATATATCTCATTTTTTCCTTCATCCAACTATCCTTCCCTATCATCCAATCATTATGTTCATCTGTCAATCACCTTCCCCATTTCTAACAATGTCACGCACACATACACAAATGCACATACACACGCACCCAAACACCACACATGGTCAACTCCCTTCTCTCCCTCCACCACGGGCATCCCCATCATTATGATTTATGGTCAACAAAAATCTGGGTTAAAAGGTTTGAGAAAAAAACAAAAATGCCTTTCATTACCACAGGGTATGTGAAGGTGTTGTAATTACACTACTAACCAAAGAATCCATTTTTTCCTGAATACCTAAAAGGATTTGGATAATCCTACAAAGTAATAGTCTTGTTTTCTGTTCAGTGGTGCCAGACCAAACTCCGCCCACACCAAGACAAATGGTTCTTTTTTAGCTCTAGCAAGCTTCTCAAAAGCAAGACAGCCCACAACCTGCAAATACAGCTCCTTGGCTTTATCACTTTTCTCCTTCTCTTTGTCTTTTGATGCTATTGTTGACTGCCCAGAATCAGCCTCAAACTGCCTGTCCACACCCTTGTCCAAAAGACCAAGAATAACACCAAAATCATGTCCAGGAGTAGTAACCTGGGGTGGAGTGCCATCTGCTGGCCACTTTTATAAGACAGCTTCCAGCTTCTCAGCCCACACTAGAAAACGTTCCCTCATTTCAAAGCTGCTGAAAGAATCTGCCGGTCAGGCCTAGGAACAAATGATTTTTACTGTATTAATATCCTATTATTGAGAATAGGCATTTAGAAATAAAGCCTCGTTCTCTTTCACTAATTTTTTAGGTATTTAAAGGCAAAATCAAAAGTCTGGGAGAGATTGACTCTGCTTAGAATTGCTTTTTTTAATTGTTGTTGTTACAGTGTTATATTGGTGAATAATAATAATAAACTCTTAGGAAACTCAGTTTTACACACTCGTAATCAGGACCCCCTAAATCAGCATATCATGGTTTGCAAAGGGATTTATGATCCTCGGCAAGTTTACGAGACCTTAACACAACAAAGGCAAGAAAATAAAGGAAAAGAAGAAAAATAAAACTGAAATGAATGATCCCCTTTCCAAAGGAGCAAGAATACAGCTAATGAACCTATATTTTTGTGATGAGGCTGATATGTTCCATGTGTTAATAAGCATTTCTATTCAAGGTCCTATATGTTCATTTCTTTCTTCCAGGTTATTACATTTGTGTAGTCTCCTAAAATCCAGAGAAAACACTGGGGATTCTCCCTTTTAAATAATGAGCCTCTTCCAAGAGGGAAAACAGAAAATCTCATGTGTAAATGTGTTTCTTTAGAGCTTACTTTGCTTCTATTCTTTCTGGTTTCAAATTAAACAGTGAATTGGCAAAACTGACAGAAGGGAAAGAGATGCCTTTCTTTGAAAGAACTTACAGAACATTTTTATTTGTAATATTCGCCGGGAAGTGTGTCAATAACATACAAAAGTCAGACATTCTCTTTCCAATTGCTCCATATAGAAGTTCTCCTAAATGATCATCTACACAAGTGTAGACAAATATATGGAGAATAGTACAAATCGCATACACACACACACATCCGCCACACTTGGAAATGTCCACTCTGGAGAAGGCTTGTCCTCTGGTTGAATGCTTGTAAGTTTTCTACACCGAACAAGTCTTTGGGATTCTAATCATTCCTTTTGTCTGTGCTCTGCTCAGGCTTCCAGAGGCATCTACAAGCTACAGTCCTTACTTCAAGGGGAGGATTTGGTTAATAGTTCTAGTATTTTCAGCCCCTTCGTTGATTTCCTTCCTTTCTAGTATTTTTAGTTCCTGAGATAAAACCTCATTTATAATAAAGTCAAAATCCCTGGAAAACATTTCGTCAATGAAACATTCAGCTTTGCTGTTCATTATTTTATTGAATGACGGGTTTTTTGGGGGTTTTTTTTCCCCCCTTGAAACCTGGAAACCCAGCTCTGATTATTTAAAGGCAGGCACAAAGGCAGAATTGGGTGGAGTTTTAAAATATCTTAAGATGTAAAAATCTTATTTTAAATGTTTGCTCTTTGCCGTAAAATTGCCTTTCCAAAAGCACAGGTTTGCTAAGACCAACTCATTCACTTTAGGAACAAGGGTATGTCAGCCCCAGATTCAATTCTGGCAGATCCTAATTAAATGTACGTCTCAGCCTGTTGTTTTTGTTTTGTTTTTTTGTTTTTTGTTTGCTTTTTTTTTATCATTATGTGTTATTCATGGTCCCTGGTCTAAAATATTGAAGTTTTGAGACATGATCAAATAATATTTTTAATTGAAACTAGTCCAACAAGAAGTTCTATTTCTTTTTTTTTTTTCTTTTTTTCTTTTTTTAAGAAGCTTTATTTCTTTACAGGGTCTTTCCATTATTTCCCCAGAAATCTGGGGAGGCTTTTGCAATCATCTTACATTTGAAATACCAGCAGCTAACTTCAACCCAATTTTCTGCTCTGTTTGAAAAGGATTTTTTATTTGGGTTTAGTGGGGTTAGGATTGAGAGTGTGTCTGCAGGCGCATGTGTATGCGCAGAAAGATCGAGAAGAAGAGAGAAAAGCACACAGATAGTTTTGCTTTGAAGTTGCTACATAATTACTGTTAAGATCTACCAAAATGTACTGAGAGACAGCGCTCCTTACTCAAATCTGGTGAATGAACAGGCAAGCAGCGTCTAGGAAGGCTTTTTAAAAGGATGGATGAAATGAAGAATCAGGAGAAATGCAACCAAGGTAGATGAAAAGATGTTGTGCTTTCTGTTGTTGTTTTCTTGTAGAGACGCATTAGCAAAGAGAAGGAAAGGAGAGAGGAAAATGGGAGGAAGCGGATGGAAGGGAAAATGAAAAAGAGAAAAGAAAACATTTAGAGAGAAGGGGCGAGAAACAGAAGGAGGGAGGGAAGGAGGAAGAAAGAAAGGAGGGAAGAAGAAAAGGAGGGAGGGAGAAGAGAGAGAGAAAGAGAGAAACATTTACCGAGCTGTTTTATCTTCCTGTGTTTCCCTATTCAAAGCCCTACATCCTTGGTGCAGAAATTAAACATTACATATGGGACACAGCAAAAAGAGGGGGTTAAAATAGTCAAGTTTCCCTTGTTCACTTCCTTTGTTAGAATACTGGTTTGGAACATCTGAAGAGAAAACGGTCGCAAAGTTGGAGAATTGTTCTTCTTTCAGCAGTGGTCAAACTAGCTGCCTCTTTCAGCAAAAGTTGTTGATGTCACAGTGCCCCCTGGAGTACAGCCTGGAAGGGACCCTAACTTCCCCCTTTAACTCCCCACTCCTCACTTGTTTTTCTTACCGTGGGGAGGGGAGGAGGGGAGAAGAGGATTGGAAAATTTTGAAACAATCTCAGAACCTTTTGAAGAGAGGATTTTGAGAAATAACTTCCGATTTATTTCGGATAGTTAGGGGAAAGGGGAAGGAGGGAATGAAACCCTTCCTTCTCTTCATTTTTTTTGCCTTCCCCCTTACCCCCTTAATCCTATTTTAGTTGAGGTCTGACCTTGGAAATTTCCAAAAGACTTTAATCTCCTGTACTCCAAATTGCTAAAAGGAGCTCAAAGAGAGCATGTGTGTGTGTGTGTGTGTGTGTGTGTGTGTGTGTGTGTGTGTGTGTGTGTGTGTGTGTGTGTGTGTGTGTGAGAGAGAGAGAGAGAGAGAGAGAGAGGTGGTTTAAAGTTGTTTATTTATGAATGGGTTAGACTTCCCTGATAGTAAGAATGTTAACTAGTTCATTAGGTACTCTCCTTACATTTAAGTCTTTTTTTTTTTTCCTTTTCATTCCCCTCTCTTTTTTTTTTTTTTTTTTTCAGACAAATACATTTAATCACCAAAACTCAGCTGAGAAAAAATGATCTTGAGTTCTGCCTTCTGCCTCTGGGCAGACCTGACCCACTCAAACGGTAATATTCTCAGATAGCTAGGAAATGCCATTTAGCATTTTCTATAACTACATTGCTCTCCTCCACCCCTCTAACTCCCCCAGAGAAAACAAATTACCTTCCTGTCGCAAGAGGGGTTTGGGGGGGCGGGGAGGGAGGTGGAAAACCCAAGAGAAAGAATCATTTCCATACATATTTCCCAGATATAAAAGAAATCCAGGCTCTATTCTGATCTAGAATTTGGGGAGGTACGAACTCATTGAAATCATTAAACATTTCATTTTTCAGATGAAAGGCTCTCATTTTGCATTACCGGGTAGGGTTCTGATGTAATTTGAAGTGTCACGTTGGAGGAGTCTTGGTGATTAAGTCTTTTCCATTTCTTTCATTAAAGGTCCGATTTTCCTGATGTGGGTTATAACTTTGTTCTAATCTGAAATTTCACCCACCCTCACCCCGCCACCCCCCCCCAAAAAGGTCTATATGTATGACTGATTTTGAAAGAATAACAAATCCAGTTGTATACTTATTTTTTTAACTGCTTCTGATTTTACTGAACTACGAAACGCAGAAACCACTTTGCTATCATTCTCAAAGGTCCATTTTAAATCATGAGCTACGTCAAGGTATAATTACTCACATTTAAAACACTCTGTAATTATAGGAAGAAAGAATAGAAAAATGGCTTTAAAGAAAGGGATTGTTGGAAGCAATTGACTCTCAAGAAATGTCTGTCTTTTATAACGTTCATAATTTCCCAGTAAATTCTTTTAAGTTAATAAACATCTTAAACATGAAGAACCTTAAAAGCAGCCCCCCATCTGCCACCACACATACATACACAGAAAATGAAAACAACAACACCCTAATTCTTTTAAAATATGCATTTTTTTTAAAGACCTCAGAGACGGAAATATTTCTCAGGAAATGTCGAACACAAGCGTCTACATAATATCTACATGAAATAATAAATCAAACTCAGCTTTTTTTATCTGACAAAACACAATAAACGGGTTTGGAACATTATTTTGGTGCATGTTTTTAGCTCTCCAAAAAAACCCAATAATAGATAATGCCTTATTGGGAAAGATAACGTGTGTTTTCTTATAACTTGGTGGGAAAAAATTTTTTTTTTCTCTTTGTAAAGGAAATTAGATATATATTTGGGGAAAAAGAATATAAGGTTTCACCGTGATACGAGCCAACAAAAACCCAGGAAATTCGAGGTTCAACTGATGCTCAGCAAAAATTCACACCATTGTGCCCCTTTACTGACAACAGATTTAAGAGCCCAGAATGTCTAGGGGAACCTCAAATTTCCTGACTTCCAGCGTCTCATGTCTAAACACGAAATTGTTATTTAAACATCAGTCGATCATAGAAGGATTGCCTTTTTTTTTTTTTTTTTCCTTTTTGCTTCTTGTATTTCCCCATGTATATTTTATATCTTTGCTGGTCTTTGTTTCACATCACCTGAAATGTATACATTATATTGCATTTTAACCCCAGTGACTGATATGCTTTCTGGGGAAACTGAATTCTTCTTTCAATTTAACAGGAGAGGAGAAGAATCATAGAATCGGGGTTTCCAAGCTGAGAGAAACCGAGAATATAGAGCAAATATAAAGGAAAAGATAAGTCAGATGAAAAGGTGGAGAATTGGGGGGGTAGGGGAACCCCAGATTGTGTCCATGGCACTTTTGGGGGCTGTGCCTAGAAAATCATTAACCGTCAGGGACTCACGCCTTTGTGTAGGCTTCAGTTACAAAATCAAATTATAGAACCCAACACGCTGTCAGGAGCCCTTGCTAAATATTTAAACCCTCAAGTTCCACACCATTTGTGGATTCCAGATCATTAATTTACTACTGGATTGTTAATTACAATGGAGTAATGGAAAACCGGGCTTGTCGATTTTATGGACACCGCTTCTGTACAAGCTCCTGTTAGTACTTTCAGAGGCTAAAAGCTTAAATTTTAACTACACTTTAAGTATTTGGGACTGGGGTGAAAGGGGGACCTGTGAGTAAATGCTTTGAGCAGGTAAGTAGTTAGTTATTAAAATGGGCTTTGAAGCTCTCTCTTGGTGTATGTCTGCATATTTTAACGGTCCCAGCAAAAAAACAACCTTTTTTTTTTTTAATGCGCCTAATTTGGATTTCATTGAATTTTCTGCATGCACTGATGTTAGGATATTTTGGTGAATTTAATTCCCCCAACCTTTCTGTATGAAACAAAAGAAATTCTTTCTTGAAGAGATTTAGCAAGGGAAGAGAAATCCTTTTTAAAAAGCTTAGAGGATAGGGAGGGGTGGGGGAAATGAGTGGTAAGGAGGCTTTAATTTCTAAAGCTTTAATTCCAAAGAAGAAGGACTATCTACGGAAGAACTGAAACTAATTTACCTGAATTCCTTTGTCACCACTTGGCTCTTGACTATTAAATGATTCTTTTCACTAGCCAATAAAACCGAATCCAAAGCCTGTTTGGGATGGAGGGGTGGTACCAGGCCTTCCCCGGCCCCAACATGGAAAGCCAGTTTTCTATGCTATTTGTTTTGATTTCCGCAAAAGGATTTTCTGAGAGAGAGCTGGGGTTTGGACCACCCTACTTGGGTCTCACTCCGATGGGGGAACATGGGGGGACGCGTTGGCTCTTGTCGTGGGCTAAATGCCTCCTCAGTGTTACCCAGAAAGGAAAGAGAAAGTACCTGCCTCTCAGCCAGGTCGACAAACCGGTAGCAGTTCTGTCTTTGTTTCCCTCTCACGGGCTGTTTTAGGATCTCTGCCAACACAGAGGGCTGTGGAAGTGACTGCTACTCTTCAGAAAACAGCCCAGATTTTCTGCACCTTAATATCTTTACCTTTGTAAAACAACAGCAAGATCCACTGCCTTCCATCTGGAAGATGTCAGAGAAGATGTTTACGAAAGATTTGGGGATCCTTAAAAGCAAGTAGCTGTGTAAAAATACTGAGTTGTTATTTTTTTTTTTTTTTTACATTACGACAGTGACTTTCATTCTATTCCTGACATCCTGTTGGTCAGAATGACAAAGAATATATGAGAGAAAGCATTAAAAGTGCCTAATCATTATTACTAATAGGGAAAAGTACCCAGCACAGAGTAAGCATTCAATAGCTATTATTTAATTTTAATAGAAGTAATAGCCTTTCAAACTCTTTCATCCCACCTTTAAACTAGAAAGGCTTCCCCCCACCCCTTTTATTACAGGAAATCAAGCTGAGGAAGAAATGAAGATAAGATAAAACTGCTCAGTAATCACTGCCGCTGGATTTTCCAACCTCGAGTGAGGTTTTGAGGCCTTGTTTCAAAGTCTCTTTTCCAGACAATGACAAGCACCCAATTGAAAAATGGATGAACTAAAGCTTTTCGCTGTTCTATTGGATTGGTTACCCAATTTGACTGAGTGCTTACTTAGAAATTAGTCAATAAGGCAACTAATTAATAATTTGACTGGGCGGGGAGAAGTCCATTTCTCAGCTGCACACAGATGTAATAAGTCAGGGAAAATCTTGAGGCCGCTTGCTGCATAATTCTAGCAAAACCTTGTTGCTTTGAAAATCTTGTAGGCTAAGTTAAAAAAGGAATTCTGGGTTTAGTTTACATTGTATTAAGCCTTTTTGTCTCAATGAAATAATATAATGGAGAGAAATGATATGCAGAGAAAAAAAACAAAGCTGTGAGAGTTAATACAAGATATAGTAAAAATATATTCTATATGATATGATTTATAAACTGTATTGCAAAATAACATAGTCATTATAATCAAAATGCAGAAGGTATTCACTATGTCCTAGGTATGTGCTAAGTAAGTACTTTGACTACATTGTCTTATTTAATCCTATGGTCCCACAATTAGGGAGGTACTATGATCCCCATTTTACAGGTGAGGAAACTGAGGCCCAGGGAGTTCAGCCATTTACCAACTGAGATTGTATAATAGTAAAGAGAACAGCAAGATTTTGAACCCAGATCCATGGATTCCAAACCCAGCTTTCCTATTCCTCTCCTCTGTAAGCATGGGGAAAATTAACCAGTGATCTTGTTGCCAATTTTCTCCCTACCTAGGGGAAAACTGAATGACTTCCAAGACTGGCCCTAATTTGCTGTTTGACCATGGACAAGGCGTGTTCCTCAGGACCTCAGCTTTCCCTGGACAAAGTCAGAGAGGTCCTCTAACAGCAACTCCATCAAATAACTTTATCATTCACCACTCTTGGCTCTGTCAAGAAATATGTTTTCAAAAAATCATCAGACATTCTGTCTGTACCCAGAGATGGCAAAACTTGAAAAGACTAGGGTTTTTTTGTTTGTTTGTTTGTTTGTTTTCTGCATTTTTAAAATTTTTATTTTATATTGGAGTAGAGTTGATTTAAAATGTTGTGTTAGTTTCAGGTGTACAGCAAAGTGATTCAGTTATACACACACCTGTATCTATTCTTTTGAAAGTAGGGTTTCTAAATCTGGAATGGACCTTAAGAGATTAGAGAGGCTTCATCAAGTTGTTAAGAACAAAAGCAGCCTGGGTTTAATTTGTGCTCCACCACTCACTAGGAAAGTGGGCCTCTGTGGCCTCACCTATAAAACTGGAATAATAGTATTAATAACACAGACATAAATACATATCCCAGAGGGTTGTGAGGGTTAGATAAGAAAATGTTTTATGCAGTGAAGGGCAGAGTGCCAGGAACACTGGAGATGTTCAGTAGGAGTTACCTAGAATAAGGATGATGGTGGTGGTGGAGTTGATGAGGACAGTAGTAATAATAGTGGGTGATGATGGTGACAATGGTGATGATGATGGTGGTATGGTAAAAATGGTGATGGAGATGATGATATTGGTGACGATTGTGATGATGGTGGTGATGATTCTGATCGTGAAGGGAATGATGGTGATGATGTTAATTCACTCAGTTAACAGTTGAGAAAATTGAGACCCCAACATTTTACTCTAATAACCAGCCTAGCTGAAAGTAGAAATCCATCTCCCTGGAGCTGGCCCACTGCCTCTGCCACTGTCCCATGCTAAAAATAAGTGGAGTAGGATTTGGCTGAAGGAAGCTGGGAACTGCAGGTCAGGTCATGGCTGAGAATCAGTGTGGTTTTGGCCTCCCCTCCACTCCGGGCTCATTTTACAATGCCAGAGAAATCGCTCTGTCCTCACCAGACCTCATTCACTGCCTTTTATAGATGATGCCACCTCCCGATGTTTAATTGAGAGGTAAGGGAAGGTGAGGTCCAGCAAGCTGCTTTTTAACCAGTAGCTCCCAGTGATCCTATTGCAGCTGGTCCCACAACTGCATTCTGAGAAATTCTCCCGAAGGGAATTGATTTACTTTCTGGTTTCAGCCCAAGAGACAAAATAACCTATTGAATTTGTCCATTTAATTTTCCAGAAGGGGCTAAGTGGCCCCTCAAGGGGCTTGTGATCAAGCCTGTGAGAAACCAGATTTGAAGGGAAAGAGGAGCATGAGAAAGGAAAAGAACATATATTTCATGCCAAGTAATAGCAAAATTGATATTTTGAGTCAGCGCACATCCCCAAAGAGCATTGAGTTTTCCCAATTATGAGAGAAAAATTACTTTTAAGATTTAAAGGAGCCCTACCATCAGGGGACAGCTACCCCAAAAGCCCAAAGCTAACAAACAGGAAGAATGGGTGATGCTGTTTCCCTTAAGGTACCCATGGCAGACATTACTAACAGATAGTGGCATCCTCCACCAAGCCCAAAGCAGCCGCCCATGGATTCTCACAGAGCTCTAGGCAGCCATGAGCAATCGATCAGAGTGGACCCGCAGATGAAAATGATATTCCACTTAGCATGTGGGAGACCCATAAATGATTCATAAGGTCTTGTGCCTGCTGAAAAAGCCATTAAGTGACTAGGTCAGGGGAGAGGTTACAGCCAGATTTAGGCTTCCCAGTCTAGTCACATTCCAAACATTGTGAGTGATATTTCATTCATTCATTCACTAATCCATCCATCCATCCACACATTTGTTCATCCACTCATTCATTCACTCACTCATCTATTCATTCACTCTCTTATTCATTTTCTCGTTCATTCATTCCTTCAATCACTCACCCCTCAATCATTCATTCACTCATTCCCTCTGTCATTCATTCTTTAATTTAACCAATATTTACTTATTCTGCATTCTGTGTGCCAAACAGTGTCCCAGATTCTGGAGACATAAAAATGAACAAGACAGACTCAACCCTGTCTACAGGGAGCTTACAGTCTAACAGAAAAAATGAAATTTAACAACTACACAATTCATTATTTCTTTTTAATTGTGATCATTGCAACAAAGAAAAATACTGGGTGCTCTGAGAGCAGAGATCAGGGACTCAGCTTAGCTTGGTAGGGAAAGGTGAGGGTAGGAATCAAAGAATGTGTCCCAGAGGAAGACACATTTGAGGTGAACACTTAAGAATGAGGAGTTAACTAGGCAAAGAGGGGGAAGGGTTTCCAGGTGGAAGGAATGGCTTCTGCAAAAGCCTGGAGGGGTAGAAGCACAGCACATTGCTGAAAATGAGAGCTCAGAGGTACCAGAGCCCAGAGCATGCAGGAAGGAGTGATGCTAGATGGTGCTACAGAGGTGGGCAGAGGGCAGTGCCCCCTCCCAAACGTGAGTCCTAGTGTGACCCTCACCTGCTAAGAACGCTTCAGTGACTGCCCCCTGCCCTCACAATGAACTCCAAACCCCTCACCATGTTCTGGCCCCGCTCACCTCTCCACCTTACCCCATGCCAGCCTTTCTCACTGAAGACACTCAACCCAGACTAAACATCCAGTTTCCAGAATGGGAAACACAACACTGTAAGCCCCATAGGAGCAGAAACAACGTGTGTTTTGTTTCCTGCAGCATCCCCAGTACCCAGGGTCCTGGCACAATGCCAGGCATATAGATGAACTTGAGAAATATCGTAAATGTACAAATGAGTGATTCTTTGACCCCACCCTTGGCATAGTGCCTAGCACAATGCATTGAAGGTTTAAACTTTGGACAAAAGAAGGGAGGAAAGAGAAAGGGAGGGAGGGAAGGAGGGAAGAAGAAGAAGCAGAAGGAAGGAAGGAAGGGAGGGAGGAAGGAAGGGAGGAGAGGGAAGGAGGAAGAAAAAAACATCCTATGTGAGTACTGGAGAAAAGTCATGCCATAACCAAGTTTTTCAAAGGTCTAATTCCCATACGAAAAGACCCAGTGAATCTAAATAATTTCAGAACAAATTATTGGGAAAAAAAAAAAATACAGACTCACCAACCTGGCAACACAGGGTCCGGGAGTGAGAAGGAGGCCTGACTGTAAGCAAGATGGGTGGGACCCATTTGGATGCTTCCAGCCAAAAAGCATTTTTGTGGCCTCCTAATTTCTGAAAGCTTTTGGCAAGGCTAACTGACTCCAGGCTCAGTCTCCTACAAAGATCTCATCTTTGCCGTTCCTCAGTTCACCCTCATATACCTAACACAGGCCAGGCTATCTGCTGGGCCTCAGTTTCCCCACCTGTAAAATGAAGTCGTTGGGTTAGATCATCTCTAATCCAACGCTAACACTGTTAGTCTCTCTTAGGTTCTTTTCTTGGAACTCCTTCCTACCCATCCACCTGAACTCCAGAAATATTAATAATAATTAGGACAATAATAGTAATTATTCTTATACTAGCTACCACTTATTGAAGCACTTTTATTTCATCTTTGCAACTGTCATATAAGGTAGATCTATGATCTTCATTTTTACACAGGAGGAAACTGAAGTTCAGAGAGGTTATGTACCTTACCCAAAGTAACACAGCCAGGAAAGGGAAAAGATGGAATTTGATCTCAGACGTGTCTAAACCCAAAGTCCACCCTCCCCTTCCTTTGTCCACAAATCTAACAGGTCCTGGCAGGGCCTGTGTTTACTGAACACAGACATAGATTCCCTAGTTAGCATGTGAGGCAGGGACAAAAGAGGAAAAGGACGGTTTGTGGTAGTAACATCATTATTGTTTGCCCAGCCTCCCTTTTTCCTTTTTTTTTGGGGGGGGGGGGGATGGTGCGTGTAAAGGTGTGTCTCACACATATACAGATATACAAAGTTTTAGGGGATATTCCTCTGCCATCCTTGTAGTTCTGATGGAACTACCAATCACACAACCCTCTCAAGGGCAGCAGTCGCGTGGGACCTAGGTCACGTGACCCATGCTTGCTCTATCATAGTGCGATAGTAGCCATCACCTGGTCACAATGATTGGTGATTGGTTCTAGTACTGGACATGTGAACCAAGACAGCCAATCACAGCCCTCCCCTGGTCTGAAGTTGGGAAAGAGAGGCTTTCTCTTTTCTCTAGAGCTGCTAAGCTGACATGATAGAAGCTTAGAGTTTCCGATGACCTTGCCCCACGGCCACCCTACCCATCGGTGCCATGAAAGGGAAGCCCCCTGTCAGAGAGAAGAATGTGGCCAACAGAGAAACTGAAATGGCAGAAAAGAAGAGAGGAACCCTCACCCCATGGATGGGCTGCTGAAACCAGCTCCACACCTGTCCTTCCCAGTTACTGAACCAGTAAGGGTCTGAGCTGTGATCTGGTCATTTGGTCATTAGGATCAATAGAATCCTAAGAGGAGTTTTTGACCAGTCTTGCATACTTGTGGCCATATCCCATCACACACACATATACATGCACACATACACACACACACGCACATTACATCTACTACTTAGAATTGTGAAACAGATCTAGAAAAGGGCATCAGGGAGAAAAAGAGGCAAGAAAGAAATATGGAGAGAAAAAGAGGCCCCAAATCGCCATTTCCTCCGCATCCAGGCTTGGCTGAGTCTCTGACCCAGGCCATAGCTCATGCATCGATGTCATCTGTGTTTGAGTTTCCCCAGAAAATCATGGCTACTCTTTACCAAACAGCTACCACTTTTTTCTACTTTAGCTCATTTAATCCTTACAAAAACCTGCAGAATAGAAAAGTTATATCCATTTTGCAGAGGAGAAAACTGAGCCATAGAGCAATTAAATTGCCACCTAATTAACGAGTGGCAGAGCCTGGAGTTTTGAACCAAGATCGTGTAACTTTAAAATCTATCCCTTTTTTTTTAAAAACTACATCCGACTGTCACCTCCATCAATGACACATCGGTTTGGATGCCAGCATTTTCAGTGGAGTTCTCCCTCTTCTCTTTCTGCTCTGATATGTCAAGGGGTTGCCTGAGCCTGAAGGTCTGAAATTAACCAGGCACATCCTGATACAAGAGATGTTTCTTTTCAGCAGCACAACTGCTTGCAGGTAGTTTGATCCTGAGGGGAAATATACCCAGGGCAGTGGCGGCCAACATCCAGCAGGTTCCCTCCGCTTCCAGGAATCAGTGCCTCTGTGTGTGGAAGGCAGTTAGGACAGCCCACTTGTTAATACAAAGGCAAAAATATGAAAATGAGGGTGTCTGATGGATATGGAATAAAGCAGGACAGAGGCCTTTGAAAGCAGACAAGATGAGGAAAATGACATAATATTCTTGTCACTTACACTGCTTTGAACCCCCAATCCAAAAGCACTTTTAAATCTATGCTCAGTGTTACTTTTCTTCCTGGGGGAGAAAAAGAGGTTCTGATGACCCATAGCAATCTGTACCTAGACTCTCTATTCAACCAATATTTATTGAGCACCTACTATGTGCCAGCCACTGTTCCAGGTACTGAGGACACGGCTGTGAACAAGACAGCTTTCCCAAAACCATCTTTTGAACCATAGATCTGATCATGTCACACTCTCTGTCTAAAACCTTCAATGGCTCCCCACTGCCCACAGGATCAAGTCCAAAGCCCTCAATATGGTGTACAAAGCATTTCATTGTCCAGCCTCTTGAGTTTCATCTCTTTCACATGCTCCCCATCCCCATTCCTTCCAATCCACGCTGTGGCTACACCAACATTTTTTCAGTGCCCCCCGGCCCCCAGGTTTTTAAGCTTTCTGCCCACCTTCCTTGGAGCAGTCTTCCTACACCGCCAGTGTCCTCTTGCCCACTCACTGGTTGCCTCACTCTTACTTATCCCTCAACATAGATGTCGCCTCTTCAGGAAGTTTTCTTGACCCCTCTTCCCGAAGAGTGTTAAGCATCTTTGAATGATAGTGTTGTTTTGTTAGTCTCACATCTCTCTCTTTCTTCTCTGGTAACAGAAAATCCTTCCTCCTTTGGAGAATGCATTTGAAGGCATTCAGGTGGGGCTATCCTGTGCTCTTATCCCAGCCACAGGTGACTTGAGCCTGGAATGTCGCTGAGCTATCACTGAGATCCCACTAACCTCTAAATGCCACAAGAGAAGGACAGACCTGTTTGCTTCACTGTCCTGACCTCAGCACCTAACACAGGGGGATTATCAATAAATATATTTAAATAGATGAAGGGAGAGAACTTACACTGCTTTCACATTTGGTCAAGCTAAAACCAGCTGAGTTTTCTCCCACCAAAAAGTCTTATTTTAGTTCATAGAGAACCAAATTTCAGCTTAAAGGTACCTGTGTTCATATCCTAGCTTTGCCACCTAAGAACTCAGTGGCCTTGGGCAAGTGGTTTACCCTCTTTGAGGTTCAGTTTTCTCATTCATAAAATAGGATTTTAAATGAACCTGCTTCATTGGATTATGGTGAGGGATAAACAAGATTATATATGCAAAATGCTTAGGGCAGGCACTGGCACTCAGTGGAAATCAGTAAATATTAGTGGTCTCTGAGACTGTATTTAAACTAGGAGATAGCATTAGAGCTTCCTATTCAGAAGAGTTGCAACTGGGCATCTATTGACCATCAGAAGAAAGATCCAGCCACAATGGCCCCTGACCAAGCAGACCTGCACTGGGAACTAAACAGTCAACAAAAGGCACACTTTTCAGCCTCAACTCAACTAGCCAGGAGTTTCCCTTGATGCCTTAAGGAGCATCATTTTGCCATATCCTCTACCCTTGTCTGTACCCAGGCATTGACCTGGATTGAAACTGCTACAATAAAGGACAGAGGGATGCCTGCTCATTATTTCCATTTGGTGGGCTTTGAAAGGCTTACCTTTGCCATACTCTTCTCATGGGATTTGATTTAGTGAAGCACCTTAATTACCTAGAAACTCTCTCTGAAACATTGGTGGTGTTTCCTTGGGTAAGCGTGGTTGTTCCTGAAAGGGATGACTGAAAATCAGGCTATTTTTAAGAGCGAAAACTGGCTCATTTCCTCTTTGTCAAATCCAATTAGCTGCTTTCTCCTACCAAAATGTAGCACTGAATGTATCAGAACGCCGTTGCTTGGTGCCCAACTGTGGTCTGAAGTCCTATTGGTAGTACTGCCTTGTGGGTAAGAGCATGAACTCTAGAATCAGAAAGACCAGCTGTGTGACCTTGGGGAAGTTACCTGAATTCTTAGAGTTCGTTTTCGAATAGGCAAAACAGGGACCCATGGTTGCCCTGGTTGATGTCCTAATTGTTCTAGTTGGTGTTCTCCCGAAAGCAGACCCTACGTCATGAACTTGTGTGCAGGTAATTTATTTGGAACGTGATCTCAGAAAGTAGGAGTGAGCAAATGAGGAAGGAAAAAGACCATTTTTATAACTGTGTTATCAAGGTCTCTGCCATAGGCAACAGGGTCTTGATTTTGCATGGAGTATTTATTCAGTGGTCCATTGGTTAAGTCCCTGCACTTCTAGAAAGAGCTTGGGTGCCACCTAGCAGGCTCTCAGAGCACCAGAGAAGGTCCTGGGACAAATGCAGAAATCCAGGGAACAAGTCCTTGAGACTGTCAACATAAGGTGTGTCTGAATTCCCAGGGAACTGTCCACCACTGCTGAGGCTGAAATCAGAATTGACTGGAGAAGATGTGGAACAGGGACAGCACCTGGGACATCTACCTAAAACTCTTCGACAAAAAATAAATGAGATGAGCATGGATCCTAGCAGATAATAAGCACTCAATGCACTCAATAAATAAGAGCTCCAAGTGGGAGTGTTGAGTAACTGGTAATTCCACAAGTACTACATGGTCAACTCAAAATAACAAATGTGTTTCCTCTCACGTGCCATTTCTGACCATGTGGGAGTTGGCTGCCTAGAGCCCTGTCGAGGCAAGGACTCTTAGATACCATCTGAGCTCAGTGGGAAGGAGTGCAGTGATGGATTATTGATGTCTGCCACGAGAATGGGGTGGGGAGTAGGGGTACATACGCTACTAATCTTGTATGGCCAATATTTAAGATATATTGTTTCCGTCTTCAAGTCTTCCATTTCACACTTAGAGGTTAAGTGTCCTCATCTGTAAAACAAGGATAATACCTATGCTTGACCTTCTTGCCTCACAGGAAGACTTTGAAATCGTAAATTTAAAAGTGCTTTGGAAAGATATAGGATATACATAAATGTGAGAGCTTCCCAGCCAACTCCCTCCTCCCCATGACGTGGGGAGGAGCCCTTGGGAGTAAGGAGATTCTCTGAGAAGATTAACCTGGTTCTCTTCTTGCTACTTAAATACATTGCATGAGACTGACTGATGGCTAGGGGATCCTTGTTTGACAATAATCCTTGTAGTCAATAGGTTGCTTTTTTCTGCCCAACAAACCTTAACTTTTCTCATGGCAAACTAGTACACTGAATTTCCTTTCAGACCCTCCACACACTCAGTCCATCTACTTTGGGTCCATCTTTCACCAGGGATGGGGCTTTAACTGGTCTAAACCAAGAGTCAGCAAACTACAGCCCAAGGGCCAGTCACCTACTTTTGTAAATAACAAAACTTTTGTTTTATTTAAATACAGCCATGACCATTCGTTTACATATGGTCTATGACTCTTTTCATGCTATAACAGCAGAGCTGAGTTGCAATAAAGATCATATGGCTCACAGCATAAAATATTTACTGTCTGGCTGTCTAAGAAAATATTTGCCAATCCTGGGTCTGAACTAATCACCCTACCCATTCACTGGGTACCATGATTGGTCCATAGATTAAATCTGACCCGAATCAGGCCAATGAAAGTTCTCTTTTTCTCTGTACAAGAAGCTTAGAGGATGTGAGGCCTGGAGCCCCTGCAGCCATTTTGCAGCAATGAGGAAAGACTAATCTCTCTGACCTCCAAGATCATGTAGAGGAAGTAAGACACATACAATTGAAAGCTTAGAACTGAAATATAAGGCTTCGAAGAGGACATAGATGAATAGAACATTCAGAGTCTTCAGAGAGATGGTGTGTTTGAAGCTGGTCCTAAAGGTTAGTGGAATTTGGACTGAAGGAGAAGAAGGAAAGTGTATCTCAGGTGGAGGTGACACAGCAAAGCCAGGGGTAGGAGTGTCTAGAGAACATTAGTGGGGCCACAAGGAGAGCTTTGCTGGGGGGAAACTCTATTCCACACCCATGGTATTTGAAGCCACATTCAACCACTATGGAGACTCTTCTTCCATGTTTCAGCTAAAAAGATATTCTCCAAAGCTTATATGATAGAAATGGATAAGATGCTTAGAGATAAAGTATTAACAACAACAATATGTGACACAGCAGCCAACCACAGCCTGGTGTTCATGGGTTTTTCTTGGAGGAGGAATTGCTTCCCCTGGTTGGGGGAGTAATTGGGTACATGCTAAGCACCAAGCATTGTGCTAAACACTTATTTTATCTCAGTTAATTTCCTAAAAGTTCTCCAGGATGCCCCCTGTTCTTATACCTATTTTACAGAGACAGAAACTGAGGCTTAGACAAGTTCGATAACTAGTCTGGTACATGGTAAGGATTTGAGCCAAGTTCACTGCCACTACTCCTCAACAATGTCCCTTCCTTTCCCACCCTGGCCCCCTGGTCACTGGTGTGGCCTTTCCTTGGTGTGTGAAGGAAGTTGTGGAAATCCCCGCCACTCTCTACCGCTTCCCCCACCCCATGCCTCCGTGGCTCATGTGATTGGAGGGGGCTGCATGATGACATTCTGTTTACCTGGCCATAACCTGGGCCTTATGAGGGAATTCCCAGGCTTGAGCTGTTTCTCCGGTAAGTCCCAGGTGGGAGGGAGGCCAAGGGCATTCCAACATTCCCAGCGGTTCAGAAGGCCCCTGAGTGCCTGTTCAGCCTCCAGTGTCCTTTCCTGGACTGTCATCCCCAGAATAAAATCCGGATTCCTCACCATGGCTCACCACAGTCTTACTCCTGCCCGCCTCTCTGGCCCCATCCCACCACACATGACCCCTCACCCTTGAGCTCCAAACGCGTGGGACTTCCTCCTCCTCTCCAATGTTCCATGCTCCCACCCACCCCAGGACATTTGCACAAGCCACTCCCTCCACCTTGAAAGTTCTTCCCCCAGTTAACTCCGGTGCATCTTTCATATCTCATCTAACATCCCTCCCTCAGGGAAACCTTCACTGACACCCTCTCCAGAGTTCATCAAGGGCCCCTTGTACACTCTGGTAGTCCCTGTGCCTCTCCTTTCTGGAACTTACCACAAGTGTATTTAAATAATTTCTTGGGTCCTTGTTTTAATACCGGCCTTCCCCTCTAAAATAGAATCTCCATGTGGCCAGGGCTTGTGTCTTCCCAAATCCCTGGACCCTGGTCCTCAATACATATTTCACTAAATGAATAAATGAAGTCCATGACATTCCCTCCAGGCAGGCTGCTGAAAAATTCTTTCTGGGTAGAGGAGATACTTTCTGGATTCTCTTCAATTAATATTTACCAGACACTTACTATGATGCAGAAGTGAATGAGGGACAGGACCTTTCCTTGGAGGCTTACAGTGAGGGAGAGAGATATGCAAACTGTGCCACGATGGCAGTTCCTAATTCTTTGGTGGTTGTTTTATGGCCAGCACTGCACCCAATGCTTTACACATGGCATCTCTCTACAGAATTCATTTCATTTAACAGATAAGTAAAGTGAGGCTCAGAGGAGCCAGGTAATTTGCCCAAGGTCACACAGCAAATAAGTGATAGAGCTAGCATTGGACCTCAACATGCATCTAACTCCAAAGCCAAGCTCCTAACCACTACACCCTACTCCCTTGATTTTCATACACAGCAGAATGACTTAAGTGCTATAATGCAGGTACAAGGGTTCAGACGGGTGCTGGGGGGTATCAGAATAGTGGGTCGTCCCATCTTGGAAATCAGAGAAGGCTTCATCGAGGAGGTGGCATTTGAGCTGGACCTTAAAGGTCGGGACAGATTTGGATATAAAGCAGCATATGGTATTCCAGGTGGGGGTCACAGCTTGAGCAAAGGTGCAGGGTCTTTGTTGTCTCACTTCTTCATTGGCTCCCATGGAGAATTAGTGTCAAGCTGGGGCTTGACACTCAAGGGACTGCACAAATGAAGAGGAAAGTTTTCCCATCCATATTTTCTGCCCAAGCGAGTTATCCAACTCTCACTCTGAGATTTAGGGTGGAGGAGGTAAGAAAAGGTGTCTGGACAGAGCGAAGGGAGAGGAGAGAGAAGAGATGAGGGAAGAAGGAATCAGTGTGAAACAGGCAGAGCGCAGGAGGGATCACTGACCCCCGCCTGGAGCAAGTTCCCTTTCCTCAAGTCTCCATGTCCCCAGCTGACACTTTCCTGCTAACCCCACCCTCAATCTCTCCAGCTAACACTTTTCATCCTCATCTCTCAGCTTGGAAATCACTGACTCCCCTATTAGGTTAGATGCCCTTCCTCCCGGCCCCCTGCCCCTGTGCACAGCTTGCCCTGCACAATCATTGCCTCTTGGGGCGCTTGTCTCCCCGCTAGACCATGAGCTCCATGAGGCCTCCTTCTCTGCTGTGTGTTTGGCACCCAGCCTGGTACCAGACAGAGAGACTTGCCACAGGGCTTTTGAAGTGGATAAATGATCCCAGAAAAAAACAAAAGAGGCAGAGAAAAGGGCCAAAGCCACAATCTTCAGCAGCCTTTACTCACTCATGAATGGATGAATATCTATCCAGACCTATATAGAGAGGCTGCTTCTCTTTGTATCACTTTAATTCCTGGACATACCCTGGATGATTCTGTTGTATGTGGACACACACACACACACACACACACACACACACACACACTTCTTGCAAGGCCCTAACAATTTTGCAATCATAATTTTGTGTTCAAATTATTTAAAAGGGCCTCTCAGATTATACACACTTGTTAGCCCCCAGAAAACCTGGGTCCTCCCCTGCCAATACCCATAAGGGATTTTCCTGGAAAGAAATTTAAGGAATTTTTACATTTTAGGAAGTCACTCTACTCCAACTTGGAAGTCAGACCTAGGGCACCCCACCTAGAGAGACCCAAAAACTGAAAAATTCCAACTACCTTATCAAATGATTACTGGCCATATTATTCCTTTATGCTCACCACCGTATTTGGTATCAGAAGTGCAACACTGGATCTCAACTCAGATAGAGCTCACAAGTGGCATGAACGTGAACATCCACATGCAAAATGGTTAAATAACCATCCAAGATAATACATACTTAAGGGCCAAAGTATTTGGTATAAACTATAAATCAGGAAGGGGGGCGGTCCCAGTTGACTGGGACCATGAGAGAAGACAATGGGAAGATTCTCAATAACAAAATTTCTAATAACGGGTACCATTTGGGGAGCACTTTCTGTATGCCAGGCATCGTGCTGAGTGCGTCATCTGCATTATTACATTTTGCATCATTACAGCCACACTCTGGGATAGTATCGCATCCATTTTGTGGATGGAGAAACTGAGGCTCAGAAAGAATACATGACTTGCCCCGTGATCCCACTCCTGGGCATATATACAGAGAAAACTCTAATTCGAAAAGATACATGCACCCCAATGTTCACAGCAGCACTATTTACAATAGCCAAGACTTGGAAGCAACCTAAGTGTCCATGAACAGATGAATCGATAAAGACGGTGTGGTTCATATATACAATGGAATATTACTCAGCCATAAAAAAGAATGAAATAATGCCCTTTACAGCAACACAGATGAACTAGAGATTATCATACTAAGTGAAGTCAGACAGAGAAAGACAAATATCATATGATATTGCTTATATATGGAATCTAAAAAATGATACAAATGAACTTATTTACAAAATAGAAATAGACTCACAGACATAGAAAACAAACTTATGGTTACCAAAGGGGGAAGGGGGGAGGGGTAAATTTGGAATTTGGGATTAACAGATACAAACTACTATATATAAAATAGATAACCAACAAGGACCTACTGTATAGCACAGGGAACTATACTCAGTATCATTTAATAACCTACAATGGAAAAGAATCTGAAAAGAATTTATATATATATATAACTGAATCACTTTGCTCTACAACTGAAACTAACACAACATTGTTAATCAACTACACTTCAATAAAAACAATTTTTTAATTACATGATTTGCCCCAAACATCAAAGGAGGGCTAAGCTCCACAGCTATTTCTCAGTACTTTCTCTGTTGCTGTAGCTATAGGTAGGTGTTAACCCTTGCTACTGAATTTCCCCTCTGTCAATTCATCTTTCCCCCAAAGTTCCTATTCACCACCTCCTGGTGGAGAGTGAAAGTAAGGACGCTCCATGCCTGGAATTTAGATTCATGAATTCTCCTGTTTCCTCCCCTGCCCTCTAAAATTCCCTCCTCCTTCCCCATTCCGGGTTTTGAGTCCCTGTGGAGGGCTCTGTCAGGGGCTCCCCAGGGAGCAGTGGTCTCCTACTTTCAGGAGTCCAACCCAAGTGGACCAGACCACTTCCTGCCAGGAGATTACCCAGACAGACCCATGCCTTGACCTTTGCTCTGAGTTCACAGTCAGCAGAAAGCACCTGCAATTCTGCAGCTTCCCTAACAGGCATATTCCCTCCCATAGGCTGGGCTTACAGCTCTAGCTGATGGAGGCAAATCAGGGGCCTGATATTAGGAGTCATACATGGAAAACCCCACTGCCAGGGGAGCAAAGGGAAGGGCTGACTTCATTTATTCCTAGCAGTCCTTCATGCCTGTTTCTCAAAAAGAAGGGCATGCGTTCATTTTCCCCCATAATATATCTGATGTATGTTAAAGTTCCAATATAGAGAAAATAAAAATACTTCCTTAATCTCACCTCCCATGGATATCTATAGTTACCAGTTTGATGCGTCCTTCCAGACTTTAAAGACTTTTTTTAGATAAATAAGATTATACTACACATATTATCTTGTAGTTTACATTTTTTGACTTAAATATAAGACATTAAGATTGTTTCCAATTTTTAATTGGCAATCTGTCCTAAAATGTAATTAACCTTGAAAATTATGAGAGAAATGTTCATTTCAAATAATGGTAATACACACTGTAATCAAGGTTTTCTTTTTTTTCCCTGCATTTTTTCTCTCAATAAAAAATTGTTTTATTGCCTCAAAAAATAAAATTAAAGATTAAAAAAAGATTGTTTCCAATTTTTCAATATTATAAACAACACAGCAATGAACATCTTCGTTCATACATCTTGCGCACCATTCCTGTTTTGTTTTGTTTTTTTTTAAAGTCAATTCCTGGAAATGTGATTGCTAGGTCAAAGGGACTCATATGTTTAATAAGACTCTTGATACATATTTCTCAGTCCTCTAAATTTATTTCTCAACTTGTCAACCCACCAGCATTATGTAAAAAATGCCAGTTTTTCCACATCCTTGGCTTACAAATAAAGGTGCAGCATCAGGGTTTTTTTTTAACTTTTTATTTCTAAATAACTTCAGCCTTACAGAAAAGTTGTAAAAGTATTTAGTACAGTGATTTCCCATATACCCTTTACCCAGCTTCAAATGTTAACATCTTATATAACTGAAGTACAATTATCCAGACCAGGAAATTAACATTGGTACAAAGCTATCAACTAGTCTACAGGCTTTATTTGGATTTTACCAGTTTTTCACTAATGTTTCTTCTCTGTTCCAGGATCCAATCTGGGATCCCACATTACATTTAGTTGTCATTTCTCTTTAATCCTCTCCAATATGTAACAATTCCACTGTCTTTCTTTGCCTTTCGTGACACTTTTAAAGAGGACTGGCCACTTCTTGGGTAGAATGTCCCTTGATTTGGATTTGTTGATTTTTCCCATGATTGCATGGAGGTTTTGCATTTGGGGCAAGAATGCTACAGAAACAATGGTGCATCCTTCTCAGTACATTGTGTCAAGAGGTTTAAGATGCTGTGATGTCTAATTTACTAGTGATATTAACCTTGATCACTTGGTTAATATGGGTGTCTGCCAGGTTTCTCCACTATAAAGTTACGATTTACCCCTTTGTAATTAATAAACATCTTGGAGGAGTTACTATAGTTGAGATTAGGTAAATAGCCTACTTCTCAAACTTTGGCCCCCTTGTCTCAGTATCCATCCCTGGATCTTGTCAGATGCAGCATCTTTTAAAGTAAAATTTTAAATGTGAACAAAGCATACCTGATTAAATAGGCAGTAGCTAGTGAGATCGGTAGATTAACTTGGAGTCTACACCAGCCGAGTAGGTATAAGCATGTGCACCCACCCAAGAAGATGTTGTTTCCTTTATGGTGAGCGCTGCCACATGACCTACCGCAGTGGAACCTATTCCTGGGCCAGTAATCTGCCAGTCTCATGCACGTGGAAAAGGGCTTGCAAGGCAAAGCACTCCACCATCTCTCTCTCACTCTCTCTCTCTTGCTCTCTCTTCCCCTTTCTTTCTTTCTGCCATTTGTTAGCAAGGTCACCCTAGGCAAATTACTTTCCCCCCTCAGTGCCTCAGTCTCACCATCTGTAAAATGGGAATAACAACAGTACCTACCTCATAGGGTTGTTGGTAGGACTCAGTGAGCTGATGACTGTACCATTCGGCACAGAGTAAGTGCTCAATGCACAATAGCGACCATTAGTGTTGTCGTGTAGCTTATCTGGTTGCTCCTGGCTGTTCTTGAGGAAATTCTCCTCTGCCTTTAGAGTGTCTCTATCACATTAGCAACCATCCAGCAAAACCCTCTTCTACCACAGAAGCAGAAACTGCTACTCCAAGAAGGTAAGTGATTGTGGGGAGATGATCGAAGCTGGAGGTTTCCTGGTTCACATGCCATTACCTTTTCCAGTGATGAATACTGAGTAGCAACACAATTCAAACAAGACACTTCATACACCCCCACTTTCCATCTGCCTTAGTCAGGACTGTTTTTGTGGAAGCGACAGAGGCCCAACTCAAACTAGCTTAAGCAAAAAC
The DNA here is from genome assembly GCF_949987535.1 of Balaenoptera acutorostrata. Classification (NCBI taxonomy): domain Eukaryota; kingdom Metazoa; phylum Chordata; class Mammalia; order Artiodactyla; family Balaenopteridae; genus Balaenoptera; species Balaenoptera acutorostrata. Next base: position 80,268,050 of record NC_080076.1, read on the forward strand.
GGGAAGGCCCAATTAACTGAAAAAAATCTACAGGCATAGTTGGATCCAGGGGCTAAAGCAAAATCATTTCATTAGAGCTTGAGGTCTTTCTTTTTTTATAGTATCTCTAAGCTTACTTCCTCCCAGATCCAACTCCACTAGACAGCAAGAACTTCTTTGCCAACAGTCCAATAAGTCCTGGAATGGAAGCCTGGGATGATAGCTATATCCAGACCTGCCTGCTGAAAAGTCCCAAGTGAAAATCTCCTAGGCCTACAGCAAAGATGCAGATAAGAGGACATTGCCCCAGTGCTGAGTTCAAGGCCTAGAACCTCAGAGCTTGACCATTCTGAGTCAGAGAATTATTACCTTATATATAATAAATATTGTGCCTGGGTGATGACATGGTGGAATATGAAAGACAACAAGTCCCTATTCTTCCCACCTTCGACATGGCAGACATCCCACTGTACTGAGACAATCAAAGGTCACAGATGCCTCAATGAGAAAATGAACCACATTCACTACCTACAGGCTTGTATCCTTTATATCCTTCATATTGCTTATCAACTACTTTAGTAGTAAAACAAAAAAAGCAAAAGGCACCAAGTCCAAAGGACTTACCCTTGTCCATCTTCAAACTTGGACTAAACCTTGTGATCTAGTCTAACACACCTGGCTTGGGTCACATGCTCTCCTCTGAACCAATCACTGAGGCCAGAGGGATGGAGTGCTCTGATTGGTCACATGCTAGTCCCTGGACTAGGGAGATAGTGTCTATCCTACCTGAACCACTAGAACTAAGAGTGGGGTTTCCCAAAGAAAATAAGGATGATGGATGCTGGAACGACAAAAATGACATATTCCTTCCATCTGTGCTAAAGAAACCAATTATTTGAGATCATTCCTGTCTCCACTTCCACTCTCAAAGAGGTTTTCTCTCTCCAAAGGATCCTCATTACATCCATCACCATTACCAATACTTAGCTTGTAGGGGCATTCAGATGGGTTGTTCAGAAACAGACCTGCCAGACAGGTCCTCTGGCACTCAGGAGATCTGGACTGAGGCCAACTGTACTGATGCAGACCAAACCAGTTCTCATCAGTTGATGATGGTCTATAGTGCTGTATCCAGATCTGAGCTCAGAGTGGAAGAGTGCAATAATTGATTAGTGATGTCTGCCCTGGGCACAAGCAAGAAGGATAGGAGCATGTTTGCAATGTGTGTCTTATCATGGAATATCTCGATGTCACCTTCCTGCTCTAACAGGCTAAAATCCAGGTCAAGGCAATAAATTTTGGAGCACACATTGTGCATCCCTCAGAGGGACCATACAAAATGAAGCTGTGAATGCAAGCTTTGTTCTATCAAGGAGCTTACTTTTAACTGGGAAGACCGGACATTTAGGAAAGCATCTGGATATCAGATGGACTTTCAGCCTCAGATGCTCCCAGTGACTCCTACCCACTTCCCCCAGGTTTAACTGTCTTCAGTTCCAAGGAACATCTTTAGCCCTGATTGAGCAGCTGTCTCTGCTCTTGACTATGGATTCAGGATCCCTTTACAATAATGCACCAAGCCTTATAAAGCCCCAAATAGAGGCTCCCTTCTTGATGTAATCAGAAGACTTGGAAGAGCACTGACAAAGAGAGAACATTGTGTATCCAGAACATGGTCCCCTGCATGACTAAACCTTTAGGCCTGGCCCATTCAGTGCTTCCTTTGTTCATGTCAATGCCCAGAACAGAAGCTACTCATGGAGAAAGCCTCCTGAATGTTACCAACACATGCACACAAGTGGAGAAGAGCCTGTTGGGCAGGGCTGATGACCTTACGATGCACAGGAGTCACCTGGGGATCTTGTTCAACTGAAGAGCCTCATTCAATAGACCGGAGGTGGGGCCAGAGCTGCTGCATTTCTAACAAGCTTCCAGGTGATGCCCATGGTGCTGGCTCACCTTGAGGAGCAAGGGGCTGGCTAATGGACAGACTAGATGCTGTGGGAAGACAGAAGGGAACTAGGGAGAGGGGAAGCTGCACTGCATAGGACAAGGGTAGGAAGGGAAATGAGTGATGTTCTGAACATCTGCATGAAAGTACCAGTCTAAAGCCTGACACATGATTAAAAATTAAATAAAAATAAAAAGTTCCCACCTTCCTTCTCCCCTTAATCCTTCTACCTTAGAAGTAGGTGGAATTGCTGTTTCCCACCCAACCCAACATACACACAGACACACAGACACACACGCACACACGCACACATTTCACATGGGGAAACAGGCTAACTCATCACAGGTTACACTTTGGGTAGAGTCAAGCCAGAATCCCAGCAGCCAGCCCCTGCCTATTCCCACTCCTCTGTGTTGTGACATGGAACCTAAAATGGGGCCCTGAGAGGACCTGGGGGCGTGTGCAGAAACAGCTTAAGGGTCCTTGTCAAAAGGCCTCCGGTTTCTCAAATAACGAGGCCAGTTGGAAGCTGTTAACACACATGGGAACCAGCCAGCAACAGGTGAAAGGCCGCTCAACCTATCAGCACTGCTTTAAGCTATAGCATGCTCCTGGCTTTCTCTCCCCAATTTCCAGGGGCCCAATCCCCAGATGCACCTGCCAGCAAACGAGCAGCAGCCAGAGGAGAGACGTGGGTCTCCCCCACTCTGCTCTGTGTTCCATGTCCTCCCATTTCCTGGGGCCCCTTGGGAGAACAGTTTCTCCAAATTAATATATAGTGCTAATGACGGGTAGCCGGTGGGAAAAGGCAAGGTCTACTTGATCCAGGGCTTGGAATGAAGCCAGGGTCCCTCTGGCCATAGATTCTCTGTCTCCTTCCAGGTTAGTGTGCTGTGTAAGGAGATTAAGATGTATAGTCTGCAAATGGACTAACCCTTTCCAGGCCTCTTTAATGAGGCTTCCCATAATAGGGCCATTTCTCTTTCTAATGTATGTGTACACATTCACACACACATACATGCACACATAGTCCTTAACATAACCCATATGGAAATAAAAATCTCTCCCTTGCTCTATTTTTTAAGTGGATGCTATAATGGGCAACACTTTTTTTCTTCAAATGAAAATCCACGGTTCAACAACACGCCTTTCCAGTGACTCAAGAAGGTAGTTTCAGCCAACTGGCTAGGCCCCCCTCTTAAAGCTCCACTTTATGGGTAGCGAGTAATCAACTAGACCAACAGTTCTAGGGTATAGTGGGAACCTAGCACAAGGTATGGTAAAGTTCCTAAGAAACATACTCAGTCCTGGGACTCTCTCTGGATGAAGTAGCATAAGCATCTTCGAACCCTAGGTCCCTGCAGTGAGGGAACACTATTATGTTCTATATCATTCACACCGTCATCTACTGGAAAGGAGAAAATTCTAGCCTCCAATATTGCCAGGTACCTTTCAGCTTTAAAATATACAGCGGTGGGGCGGGGATAAAAAAGCAGATTCTGAGCTGCCCCTCTAACCCTTGACTTTTTAACAACCATCACTATTATCCACACCAGGCCTACAGACGAGAACTCTCTGGAGAGAGTTTCAACTCCATCCTGGATCAGAGGATCTTCTGACCTTCAGCTTCCCAAAGAGGAGGGGCATTCTCAGGCCTATCTCAGATACATGAGCTTCTGAACTCAAAATGTCAAGCAGTGGCTCAAAGTTGAATTGTCTGACCACAGGGTAATAACACTAGATATTACTTTATTTTTTAAAACCCTGCCTATTTAGAAATTTAAAGGCATGTCCCAAATAGCATGAGACAAAGAGGAAATCAAACCCAACAATTACAACAAGGAAAATAACAATAATGAGAATACTGTGTATTTTAAAAATCACATGGGAAGTGCCCAAAGCTGTAATCAGAAGTGCAAGTCATAGTATTAAATGCTACCATTATTGTATTTTAAAGGATACAAATAAATGAGTTGAGCATCAACTCAGGAAGTTAGAAAAGAACAAAAAACAACTGGAGGAAAATACAAAGAACTATTAACCAAGAGAAAAGGAGAAATATGTGATTTAGATTTTAAAAATCCAAAGCAAAGATACAAAACTCCGAGGGGTTTAATCAAGAAAAAAATAAGCAAGATACACATAATTAGGAGGAAGGGAGTTGGTGGAGTAACCACAGAGATGGCAAAGATTAAAAATGGCAAAGCCTCTTAATCCATACAAAAACATTTGCTGAAATATTTGCAGCATCCACAAGGTTCATGTTTTAATTATAAAAATAGTTATTAATATTCCTATGTAAAGCATACTTGCAAAACCTTATAATAGAAAAATGAGCAAAGGACATGAATAGGCAATTCAGATCAGAATAAATACATATAGGCAATTAACATATCAGAAAATGCACAACAACACTGTAGGTCAAAGAAGGAAACATGAAAATGACTGTGATGTCATCTTTCCCGCTATCGAATTAGCAAAGTCGTGTTTCTGTGGTTGTCCTTACTGTGAATGGCTACATCCAGTGAGAATGGAGATGAGGTGGACTAGGTGCTCTCCTACCTAGGTGAGAGGAATGTACATTACTGAAAGACCCCTTGGAAACATTTCAGGTGACTGTGCGGCAATTTCCCTCAGGTGGAAAGTTTTTGAACGTAACTCTTCTTAGCAAATGCTTACAAAAACAACACCTGATTCCTATACATTTGGGGGTTCCAAGATAACAAAAGAGTCAAATTTGGGGTGCCCAAGAATGAGATCAAGCCAAGAAGGAGAATGCCTGGCTCCGGGATCGTGCTCTGCCACCAACAACCTATATGACTTTGACAAATATTTAATTTCTCACAAACTCCATTTCACCACCTGAGTAATGCAGGAGCTAAATTTGATCTATAAAAGCTTTCTCCCCGGCCCTGCCCCGATGCTGACATGTTGTTTCATTCTCTTCTCAGTGCCAGGATCTTCCTGGTGTCTTAAGATGTGCATTTCTGCACAAGAGGGAAGAGAAAGAGTAATGGGATGGGAGTCAAGAAAAAAGGACTAACCATCAAATACAAGAGAGAGTTTCTACCCTTTCCTCTGCTTCACTTTCTGCATTTCTTAAATGGGCTATAACGCTTTGTATGTTTAAGCTCTCAATAAATATTTGCTGAATTAAAAGATGAAATGAATGAATGAGTGATATAGAAAGCCTATTTCCACAAGTTTTTTTTTTTTCTTGCTGATCTCCAAATCACTGGTAGGATGTAACTAAAAACTATATATTGACAAATTGATTAGGGTCCCTCAAAATGAAATTGTGAGCCAAGGAAGGATACACATGGACTCTATTTCCTTGCCCTAAATCAGGCCTTACTTAGCAGTGGCACAAGCAGAACAAACGTCAGTCACTGTGGCCAGATGATCCAAAGCACCTGGTCATTTCAGAGGGGAGAAAATCTAGTCAAGCCCATTGCAGGTGATTCTTCAGAGCTGAGAGTTATGTGGCCAGTGGTGTCAGCCATATGGACTCAACCATGTCCATCCACTCCTCAAGCATCATTATCACCCTGGTGGTCAGGACGGGAGGAACCACTGTAGGCAAAGCCACATTCCAGGTGTGGCTACCACACAACATGACTCTGTAATGAGATAGACTAAAGCTAGGTCACAAAGCAGGCCAGCTCAAGTTGGATTCAGCCAAAAGCACAACCCACTACATGCGTATCACCACTCCCCAGGCCTTCACCTACAGCAGACATCATCTTAACCTTCCCCACTGTGCCCAGAGAGGACCTCAGAATCCTTCACAACACTGAACCTTCCAGGCTATACGAGCTGATATACCAGCTGATCAGAGTCACCACACAAGACAAAATGTGTCTATGATTTCTGGTTCAGAGAATATCTGATGTCCCAAAAACGGGTATTATGAACTGGGTTGTGTCCTCTAAAAATTCATACGTTGAAGTCCTAAGCCCCAGTACCCTGGAATATGACAGTAATTTGAAGACAGGATCTTTGCAGAGGTGATTAAGGTAAAATGAGGTCATCAGGGTGGATCCTAATCTCATATGACCGATGTCATTTTAAGAAGAAGAAATTAGGACACAGACACACACAGAAGGAACACCATGTGAGGACACAGGAAGAAGACAGCCAACTACAAACCAAGGAGAGAGGCCTCAGAAGAAATCAACCCTGTCGACATCTTGATCGCAGACTTCTGGCCTCCAGAACTGTGAGAAAATAAATTTCTGCTGTTTAAGCCACCTAGCATATGGTATTTTGTTTTGGTAGCCCTGACAAACTAATACAGTGCGTATGTTGATAATTTGTTAGGTGAAAAAATTAAGTTATAAAAGAGTACCTAAGATATAAGTTTTGTATAATTAAATCACACCTGTGAGTGTGGAGGGGTGTGCATCTGTGTGTGTGCAAAAGAGAGAGTGCACACCCACAAAGGAAAATGTTTGCAATGTTACAGACCAAAGTGTTCACAGTGGTTCTTTCTAGATGGGAGTACAGGTGATTTGAGGGAGCAAAGGCGTGGTTCCTTGTTGCTGCTAATCAATACTGCCTTTTCAGTGGTCATATATTAATTGTGTAATTCTAAAAGATTTATAATAGTGAACACATATCTAATCATTATAACAGCCAACCCATGTGTGATACTATGCATCAGACGCTTACTGTTTTATTTATTTGAATTCATTTAATCCTCACAATCACCCCACCAGGTAGGGACTGTTATTATCTCCATTTTCCAGATGAAGAAACTGAGGCACAGAGAGATGAAGTGACTGCCCAAGATGACAAAGCTGGCACATGGCAGAGTCAAGCCTCCAAACCAGGTGGTCTGGCTTCATATCCATGGCCTTAACCACAGAACTACTCAGCTTCTCCATCAGTGGTCAACTCACTGCTTTCCTAAGAGTTTATCTGAACACACTTTTGTTCAGTGCATGATTTGATAAAAGCGTACCTGAACACACACACACACACACACACACACACGCTCACTCACTCAAGTACATTTAGCTGTGCTTCATGGCTCAGCAAATTACTTAAGTCCTTTCCATTTGAGGTGCACAATTTAACTGGGTTCAAGACCCCATATCTGAGAGGGTGACACCCCTCCTGTAAACCTAGGGAGGAAGACCAGAGAAGACCCCCGTTCTTAAGTTCCGGGGGGATGACCCTTATGCTCTTGAACAGGGAGCAGGGTAAGCAACTAATTCATATTTTATAAGTTTGTTTAATGGAGCCTTATTTTTTGGGTTATGTATTTTTAAAGACCACATAGCTTAGATTGATGGAGACACGATGCTGATTCTCCTCTGAAAGCCGGAGAGCTGAAGGAAGCTCAGCCCTTCTGGGGCCAAGGTGGGACAGGGAACAGTCACAAATGGACAAATTCCCGTCAGCAGGAAACTGGTTAAATAAATTATGTTCATCCCCATAATGGAATGTATGCAGCTGTTAAAAGGAATGAGCTAGGGCTATAGGTCCTGTCAAGGAAGGGTGTTCATGACATACAGCTAAGGAAAAAAGATAAGTTGCAAACCACTAGGGATAATATGATCCTATCTGGTGATAGAAAATTGTGGGGTGTTCGTGTGTCTGTGTGTGTGTAATAATCACTAAGGATATGGACCCTAGTCAAACCCACTGGAGTTCACAACCCAGTTCCACTACTTCCTAGCTGTGTGACCTTGGGTTTTCTTAACCTCTCTGAGCCCCAATTGCCTCCCCCGTAAAATAAGAGGAAACGCTAGTGCCCAGCCCATGCGCGATGTGGTGTGAGGGTGAAATGAGAGATGATGGAAGGGATTTTCATTGGCTTGGTACATTAAGCACTCAGAAGATGCTTGTAAGATGATGATGATGATGATATTGAAAAGGTCCTTAAGAAAACCCGGCAAATTTTTCAGTGTCCAACCCCCCGGAGAAGAGTGTCAATGAGAGCGAGGCTCTCACTGTTTACCTCAGACATTTGTCGTATTTGAATTTCTATCATGTGTATATTTGACTTTCGTCATTAAAATACAATAAAGCGGAGTTTCGTTTTTTAATGAATGAAGCTGACAGCTCTCCTGAAAGAAATCGTATGACTTCTGAAGTTTCCAGTAGCCTCATTTCTGGTGAGCTGGTTGTGATATGGCCGCACTCCTGGGACAAGGCTTCTTCTCTGGGGGGTGGAGAATAGGAGACGGAGTCTTCCCGAATCTCTCAGGTGGGAATCAGCAAGGTCAATTTGCATACTCCCAAGATAAATGCCTTGAGAATGAAGTCTGACCTAACTTGATCGTTACAATCGCTCCTTTTTCAACTCAATTCAAGCATGCTAACCAGATAAAGCTGGGCCAAGTGAGCAAACCTACAAAACTTCAGGGGCTGTGAGAAGAGATTTTATAGCAGACAGCAGCAATAATTCCCTGAGTCCTTAAACGTGTCAGGCATGAGGCTAGATACTTCTGTATCACCTCATGTCATCTCTCATAGATATCCTTTAAGGTAAGTACTGATTGGTCCGCTATTTTATAGAGGTAGCAATGGAGGCTCAGAGAGGTGAAGACACTTGTTCAAGGACACACAGCTGATAGCAGCAAAGCCAGAGTTTGATTCTACGCCTACCTGGCCACAAAATCTAAGCCTTCCATGGTACACAATTTGTGTACTCCGTCAGAGAGAAAAGGGATGGACTCTTACATGGTCAATTAAATACCTAGACGCCCTCTACTATATAAATAATACCAAAGATAAGTGCAAAATATTTCATATTTGTGACCTCCCTTGAAATTTTTAATGCCAGCTCAAATTCATTGTTTCCGGGATACCATTCAGTTTTATTTTGTGTGATGGTAATAAGTGTTTTGTAAGAAAAGAGTTTCAAGATCTAGTGATTTTAGGGAGCTCTAAGTTAAATTCGTTTTCTTGGGTACATTCCCTTATTGCAAGACTTTTCAGAGCCTTTGATATGCCAAGTACATTTGACTCCTCAAAAAGGTGCAACTGAGTACGGTCCTGCTCACACTTTTTGATGATGGAACCCTTTTTCTCATGAAGCATCTCCCAGGACAGAATTCACTTTGGAAAATGCTATCCCAAATCAAACATACCTTCTTTTTTCCTTGCTTGTTTTTCCAAGCACATTAAAAAAAAAAAACAGTAGAAAAGTTTAAACACATTTAAATCTAAGACCGAAAGAAAAATTATCCAGGTCTCTCAAGAAATCATCCCTGTGCCTTCAGAAATACCCAAGATTCTTAGGTATATACCTGAATATAAGAGAATTCCAAATATAAGGTGACCCCACCTATAAGATGAACCCATGCTTTTCCCAATGGGAAAATCTAAAAATAATTTTTAATTATATATACATGTATATGTACACATATACATGTATATATAACTTGACTTTACAACTTTTAGGGACTAGGTAGAGTCCAGTGTTTACACTTATCATATGTAATTTATTGAGTCTGACATATATTTTTAAATTACATATAATGTAAAATAATGTTGATGTAGAAAATCTACTTTCTCCCACTCTCACATACCATGAAACAATTTCATTCAAACTCTTTGCCTGCATCGTTGTCTTAAGAAAGCCCCTTTCTGTACCATCTCACGTGGCATTCCAGCTCAAGTCACGTTCACTTCTCCCAAGTGTTTTAGAAACGCAGCCGTTTTTAACCCATGCAATATGCCATCACTAGAAATGTTATTTCAGACCACAGGTACTGATAAACACAACATGGTGACAGCTGGGACAATTGTGTTTTTCCCTCATGCATCCTGTAGGTGTCTCGATGTGACCTCTACAACACCACTGCTTACAGGGTTGTTTGTAAAGTCATCTTTAGAAGGCTTGGTTACACTGACATCAAATACTGGCAGTTCTGAGTCATAGCTCCTGGAATTACTGTTACGTCTCTTTGGTTCTGACAGGTGAATGCTGGAATCTTCCAAAGAACTAGCTTTGATGTCCAAGTTATTCTTAAATAGGACCTTGCTGGTCTAAATAAAATAATTGCAGGAGTGTCCCATCGTGTGAGGCACCTCACAGGGACCTAAGTGTTTGCAACTTCTTCTCTCCTGCAGGATAATTACGGAGAGGGGCCTCTCACGTTATAGTTGTGCATGTGCAGTGTATGTAAAGGAAGGACCTCCCCTCTAAAAGGATGGCTGTACTCTGTCGGCAATGAGTGGGTTAAGGACAAGCTTTGCACTCCAGCTTGGGAAAGAGTCAGACCTGATATGGCATGGGCCTCTTTCTGCCCAGGACCAGGAAGAGTGAGGGCAAGAAAGAAAAAATTATTGACCTAGGGAGAGCACTCGATTGCAACCTCATGAGTAAATGGGCCATTTATCCCCCAGTCCGGAGCTCCTGGAAAAGGTGACCGTCCATCAATCCCTCCTCCGAGCTGCCCCTTGACGAGCTGTACTATCAATGGGCTAATTTAGCTGATTACAGAGGAATTTGAGAGGAATGGGCCGCCAGAGCCTGGGTCTGGGCCAGCAATGCATTAAGTCCACCAGTGTCTCCATCACCCCCCACTTGGGACCGATAGGGGCGTCTTATTCCTGAAAACATGTCCCATCTGATGGGCTTTCTTTAAACTCAGCTCCAGCTTATCAGGTGCTAGGTGGAAACCCTCCTGCTACAGGGCATGGACTGTTCTGTCCTCCGAGTCCTTGATGGGGGAGGATGGCCTCTGGGACCAGTGCCAGGCTATTCTCGGCTGCTGGTCAGCAGCGTGTCAACGCCCAACCTCATGGGATGGGAGTGTGGGGAGCGATGCAGAGGCCCAGGCTGGCCTGTCACTGCTCCTTTACCCCTCTGACTTTTTACAGCATACGAGGTTTGGGAAATGCCCCCACCGTCCTCCAACACAGGGGAGGCTAAACTCACGTACAGGTGGAATAGACGAAAAACCATGCTGGGAATCTCCCCACTCCTTCCGAAAGGAATCACATTCAATAGCCTCTAACATTTTCTACCATTCCCATCTCTTGGATTAAAGTATTGCCCTATCCAAATACTCCACTTAAAATATTGAGTTGTTAGCCATTTACACTTTAGTATGAGTTAGTCTGTCCACTCTAAGGCTCTGGGAACAGGACATACAAGGATACGTTCAGAAGATAGAAATCTATCTGGAGGAAAGGAGGCCTGAGGGCTGCTACACTGAAGAGTACAAAGGCGTTGAATTCTCTGCACAGTTGGGTCACAGCAAGTTTCAATGGAAGGGAAAGGAAGGTATAAAAGAGGAGGAAAAAGGACCCAGGCTTTTCGACTGAGAGGGATCCCAAATGCAGCAAAACATGAACCTTCCAGCTCAAACACCTATTTAAAGGAATAAGAGCACAGGCTCATATAGGTAGCTATAAAGTGACTTGAGTATCATTCATTTCTGTTAAGGAGGGTCTGAAACGATCCCCTCCCTTTTAGTGGACTTTCCTATTAGGACTGTGTTGGTACACAAGTAATCCCACTTGTTCATTTCTCCAACTTAAAACCCAAACCCGTTTGTATTAAGCAGAAATCTTTTTTGATTGCAAGTGACAGAAATCAAATTAAAACCAGCCTGAGCAAAAGAAAAGCTTTACTGGCTTGTGTAGCTTTGAAGTGTAGAGGACTGATTTCAGGCATGGCTGGATCCAGGGGCTCAAATTATATGCCAGTAACCTTTTTCCAGCTCTCAGTTCTTCTCCTCCCTCTTTGTTAACGTCATTCCTAGACAGACTTTCCACATGTAGTCTCAAAAAAGGCCACAGGGAGCTCCAGACTCGCATTCTGCCAGCTTAGAAACCCACTCGAAGGAGAATAACTCTTTCCTGAGAGCTCCAGCAAAAGTCCCAGAGCTATTTCTCATTGAACCCATTTGAGTCTCACACCCATCCCTCAACCAATCACTGGGGCCCAGGGATGGACTGCCCAGTTGGCCAGACTAAGTCTCAGGCACAGCTCTGAATCTGATGGGTGTCAGCCCCACCCAAGCCACATGACCTGTAAGTGGAGCGGGGTAATCCTCCAAAGAGAAACAAGGAGGCTGCTTCCAGTGAAGAAGGAAGGGATTCTGGGCAGGGAAGCAGCAGGGTCCCTACAAGGCTCATAAATAGACCAGTGCAGTAAATTGTTCTGGGTTCTCACATAGAAAATTCTAGATCCCAGTGGTGGGTGAATACAGAGGCAGGACTAATTTCAATGATCCCCATAAGACCTCCTCAAGACAAGTTAGTCCCCCTCTGGAGTTTTACCCCATTTCCTGATATTCTAAAATTTGCTGATCCTCTTGAATTTTCAACTCAGTTGGCTTAACTGTGGCTTAAATGTTACATCAAAGACAAACTGCTAATGAGAAGAGGCTTGACCCCATAGGGAACATGTGGGGTTAGGTTCCAAAAAGATGGATTTCTTTCTTCATCTCAAGGAGTAACTTTAATCAAGCCCAATGAACTCTTTAAGCCCCTCACTCGATTCTACACAACAAAGAGTGGTGGGTGAAAGCTTCTTTGGAATCAGAGCTGTGTTCAGATTGGCAGCTCTCCTGTGTAACCTGGGGCTAGTGAATTAACCTCTTTGAATCTCCATTTTCTCATCCACAAAATGAGGTTAAATAACCTCTACTGTATAGATTTGTTCTGAGGATTAATCATCCATTCAACATTATTTGAACATCTACACTTGCCTGGCACAGTGCTAGGTACTGGGAAATATAAAAAGAAACAAAATCAACAAAATTCTCCACCATTATGGAGCTTATATTCTAGCAGGGGAAACAGACAATAGACATTAAGAAATAAGTAAGTTATTTTGAGTGTTAAAAGATAAGTTTTATAGGGGGGAAATGTAGATCAAAGTAGCAGAAATTAAGAGTATATGAAAGAAAAGTTTCAGTATTGAATAAGATGGTCAAGGTGAGTCTCACTGAGAAGGCGATATTTGAGCAGAGGCTTGAAGAAGGTGAGTGAGGGGGTGAGGAGGTGGGGAAGAGTGGTCCAGTCAGAGAAAGCAGCCAGTGCAAAGGTCCTGAGGTGGGAATGTGTCTGGTATAGTCAAACGTAGCAAGCAACCTATTGAGGTTAGAGAAGAGTAAGCAAGGAGATGGACAGAGAAGAAACAAGGGATCCGATCCTGCAGGACCTTGTGGCCACTATAAGGACACGAGCATATGAAATGATCACCACAACTTGGCCCATAGAAGATTCCAAGAAGTGGAAGAGTGGTGATGAAGATGCTGACGGTGATGATGGCAATGGTGACAGCGATGTGATATGACGTGGCACCCAGCCCTCCAGCAATAGCATCCTGGCTTAACAAAGACACACTCTCACCTTTCTGAGCTCTTCTGAGGATTTCCAAATTAACACAGGCAATTTGCACTTTGAACCCATGCTGAGAAAATCGTTCTGTAAACATAGGGTGTTTCCTGTCACCACAAGTCTTTATCATGTGCCTGACACCATTATCACCGAAAGGTCACCAGGTGGCACCCATTAGCAGGACTAACACTTGTTCTGCTTACACATCCCTGTTCTACACTTCCTTCTGGTATCAGCAGAAATTCCCTGAATCCAACCAACTGCCCCCATGGATATCATGTGTTCGTCACTCATGGCCTTTTGCCCAAACCAAGTGGATCATTGCCTGGGTAATATGTGGTGTATGGGTCCAAATTATCTGGATATTATTAACAGCAACTGACAAGGCTCCAGGCTATCAGTATTGACATCATCTAACCAGTGCCTGCCTCATCCTGGCTCTTGACTCCTGGAAGCTATTCCAAAGTGCAACTAATCCTTCTCAGGTGACTAGCACCCCAGCTGAGTGGTACCATAGCACCATTTCTTCAGAAAGGAGATCCCCCAACATTTCCAGCTCATGGACACACACACGTGTGAGGTTGTTGAGATATCCTTTGACAATGCCTCCTCCCACTACCTCTGACCTGGCTAAGTGGGCTCCTTGCTTCACCGAAACTCATTTCCCAAATCCGCTGCAGCAGAAAGTCTCTTTTTGAAATTTAAGTGCGGAACTATCAAACTATTCAACATGTTCCAAACACCCTCGGGAAGGTTCAGACTCCTTAGAACACCACCATGACTTGGCCTCTGCCTTCCTCTCCAGCTTCATCTCCCACCAGCCCCTCTGGCCAGGCTAAGAACCTGAGAACTACTACACATGCAGTTCCCCATCATCCAGGCCGTTCTGTTCTCACAGGTCCTCCTCTTCCACAAATCCTCTGCAGACCTCCTAACCATGGGCAGGAGCCCCTGCCGTGTGCGCCTGAGTAACCAGTCCAGAACCCCACTGCAGCTCTTACCACCTGTGTCATACTGTGCCTTGATGAGGCTCTCCCATCTGCCGGATGTGCGATCTCATTCACCCTTGGGTCTTCGCCTCTGGGGAAGGGGTCTTCTCAGAGCAGATGCTCTATAACTGCCTGTTGCTTGAACACCAGGACCAGTCACGTGTTTAGTCAAATACCATCCTCACCTTACACTCTGAAGCAGATGAAGACATACAGTCCACAGCACATTGTAGCAGCCTGGATCGGCGGACCTTGGTCCAGATCTCCGCTCCACGACTTATCGGCAGTGACTTTGGGTAACTCAACTTTTCTAGTCCCAGTTTTCCCATCTCTGAATGGGGGGTAGCCTCACCACTTCTTATAGCTACACTGAGGATTAAATAAGATATTCTAGTGAGTATTCAAGGAGCGCTAATAATCACTATTATTATATTTTCCACTATCGATGAAGTGGTCACCATATCCGCAAAGCTAGAGATTCTATTTGTTCACTGATGTAGCCCAGGCTCCCACCATGGTGCCTGGCACATAGTAGGTGTTCAATAAATGTCTGAATGAATGAACAAGCTGGTCTTGTTAGACTGAGGGCGAAATTCCCCGTATCCCTAGATTCTTTGGCTTCACATGTAGGATTCTCAAGGTGTCTTTTTCCCATCCCCAGAGATTCCAATGTGACAGGGCATGGGTGGGACCCGGAAACCTGCATTTGAATGGGCTCCCCATGATCACCCCATTCTCCATCACTTCAGGAGCCTCAGCACCAGATGATTTAGGTCTCCATTACCTCCCCCTCTTTTCTCAGCTCATCCCCTGTTCCCTTCCAACTGCAGCCATCTGAAAGTCCAGCCTTAGTCACAGTTGTGACCATTGCATTGGGGTTGATATTATTTGCGTCGGACACAGAGACCCAGCAGAGGCTTTTAAGTGAATACTTGGTAATGGAACAATCAAGTTAAAAGAGCAGCGTGACACAGAGCATGAAATAGGAAAGTCTCATGGCCAATTGATTTGGACCACACTTATAGGTTTGTGAAATGAATTTCATTTTCTGGACCAAATGGAAACCCATCTTATAAATCACTGCCGCTCTTAGAGATTAATAAAGGAAACAGGCTTGATTAAGAATTCAGAGCATTGGTCCCATTGCAGATTTATAGACCCAGAGGTCTTGCCACAGGGATTTCAAGATGTCCCACCTGTTAATCGTCATTTAGGAAGATTAACCCCAGGGCTTCTGACTAAGGCTTGAGGGCAGGGCCCAAGCCCTGCTTGGACAATAAAGTAGATTCTAGGAAACACACTTCTCCGTGTATTTCCAACCCTCCCCAGAAAGGAACTAGTCATGTGGCCTTTGACATAACATCCTGTGGGGTTTTTCCTAGATTCTGGACAGGTGGGGAATTTGATTTAAAAATCTTTCTGCATCTCTACTCAAACTTGGCAGACAGTGTTGGGTCAAGATTTTAAGATAAAAATAAAGCAAAAAGTAAAGCAACAAGAGAAAAAGATGTTTAGTGAAATCAACCAAATGCAAAATAATCCCCATCAGCTCTGATGCTTGCGTACCCTGCGCGTGGGAAGGTTTACAATGAGTGCTAAGGTATTTAGCATTCAAGAGTATCTTTGTAATTCCTTATCTGTCAAAGCCTGTCTACTCAAGACCAAAAAGAGTAGAACTCATGAAGCTGATGTGAGGAGAGGGAACAGGACCACACTAACAAGCTTTCTGGGACAGAATCAACTCCTGTTATTTGGTGAAATGCTTTGGTTTGGGATCCAGTACTTGCAAAAGTGTGCTCTGCAAATAGGAAGTCACGTTAGTTTAACATTCTACTCTATAATATTTGGGGCCCTGATGGTTTAAAATTCAGCAAAAATTAGAAATCAGGATGGTGTTCATAACAATGAAAAGGGACAGACTTCCTTGGTGGCGTAGTCCTAGAGATCTATTGTAAAGCATAATGATTATAGTTAACAATACTGTATTGTATAATTAAAATTTTGCTAAGAGGATACATCTTATGTTAAGTGTTTGAAACTTTTGCAGGTGATGGATATGTTTATGTCATTGATTGTGGTGATGGTTTCACAGGTGCCTACTTATCTCCAAACTCATCAAGTTGTACAATAAATAGGTACAGCTTTGTGTTTGTCAAACAAATAATAAAGTGGTTTAAAAAAAGAAGTGAGGGGCTTCCCTGGTGGCGCAGTGGTTGAGAATCTGCCTGCCAGTGCAGGGGACACGGGTTCGAGCCCTGGTCTGGGAAGATCCCACATGCCGCGGAGCAACTAGGCCCGTGCACCACAACTACTGAGCCTGCGCGTCTGGAGCCTGTGCTCCGCAACAAGAGAGGCTGCGATAGTGAGAGGCCTGCGCACCGCGATGAAGAGTGGCCCCCACTTGCCGCAACTGAGAAAGCCCTCGCACAGAAACGAAGACCCAACACAACCATAAATAAATAAATAAATAATTTAAAATATATATATATATATATATATAAAACATCTCTTTAAAAAAAGAAAAGAAGAAGTGAGATGGAAAGAAGTGGATGCTCGCTGCAGATGCTCAGTAAAGAGCCAAGTCACCTTGATGGCAGAAGCTAGAATATAAATCACAGACTAGCTTCTGAGGACCCTAGGGCCCCTTCCGCCAAGAAACCCTTCTGAATTCCCCCTTATATTCCTGTAATAAGCCCTTTTACCTTGAGTTAGCCTAAGTCAGAATCTCTACAAACCAAGTGTTATCGACTGAATTGTGTCTCCCTGCCCACCCCAATTCCTATTCAAAGCCTTAGCCCCCAATGTGACTATATTTGGAGATAAGGCTTTTAAGGACATAATTAAGATTAAATGAGGTCATAAGGGTGGGGTCTTAAACCAACAGAGCTGGTGTCTTTCTAAGAAAAGGAAGAGACTCCAGAGCTCTCTCTGGGTGTACACACCCAGAGAAAAGGCCACGTGAGGACACAGCAAGAAAGTGCCATCTGCAAACCAAGGACAGAGGTCTCACTAGGAACCAATCCTGCTGGTACATTGAACTTGGACTTCTAGCCTCCAGAACTGTTAGAAAATAAATTTCGGTTGTTTAAGCCAGCATGTCCATGGGGCTTTGTTACAGCAGTCCAAGCAGACTAACACACCAAGTGTATTTGGTTTTGTGGCTTTCAGTTATATATATTACCTGAGACTCCGTTAATACTGACATACCACAAAGGTCTTAATGGGAGTAGCTTTATTGGCCCTTTAAGAGTAATTTACCATTACTCTATTAGTAGATGTCCTATAAATCTTGCTAGGTATGGTCAGAAGGGGTTATTAGAAGCAGGATAAACATTGTCCCTGTTAACTTTCCTGTGGGTCATTCATCCATCCAACAAACATTTATTGCACACCAACCAGTATTGTGCCAGGCCCCGGGAGAGAAACAGTAAACAAAGCATGGCAAATTTTGCTCTCGTGGGGCTGACGGTCTAGTGGACAGAGACAGAAAATAAGCAAGTGAACAAGACAATGTCAAAGAGTGACAAGGGCTCTGAAGGAAACAAAATAGTGCGGAGCATGATGGGAGGCGTAATTTGGACTGACTGGATTGTCAGGGAAGGTCTCTAAGAGGAGGTGACATTTTAGCTGTGACCTAAAAGAACTGCAGGGGCCAGCCAACAGGAAGACCTGGAGAAAGAATATTTCAAGAAGGGGGTACAAGTTCAAACACACTGAGACAGAAAGGAGGACATATAAAAGCCCCTCCAGCCAAAACTTAGAATTATCACTGGGTTTGAAAAAAGGAGTAGGTGTTCAGTACCTATTTGTTGCTTGAACAGAAGAAACACTCACCTGTTTAGTCCTGTGCCATCCTTACTTTACCCAGTCAAGCTGTTGTAGGTATACCAGAAGTCCCTAGAGCACTGTAGCAGGCTTGTCCAGCAGACCTGGGTTTGGATCCCTACCCCATTTCTTAGGGTCTAGTGTACTTGTAAGGGAAAGCCAACATTTATCCAATGGGATGCCTTTTATTCAAACCTTGTTATGTTACCCAACCTGTTAATGAAAGCCTTCAGCCCAGCAACATCAGCATCACCTGGGGGCTTAGATATGCAGCATCCCTGGTCCAACCCAGATCTACAGAGTCACGATTTGCATTCTTAACAGGTTTGTATGACCATTATAGGTTGAGACTCATTGTTCTACAAAACACTCTGGACCCATCATTTAATTTCATCCTTGGAAGAAAGACATTAAAAGATATGGACCCATCAGCAAAATATGACTACATCATCCTCTCCCTCCTCTTTGACTTATTGTAACGTCTGTTAATAGCCCTGGAGAAATACAATGACCATGTGGGCTGCAGAGGCACGACTCAGGAGAAACGCGTGGATCTGGAAAGGGCTCATCAGTCAGAAGGGCTCAGAAGGGAGGAAACTCAGAAATGTCTGGTCTTCGTTTTCTGTTCAGCTTACCCCAGAAATCAGAGTCAAATGGGGACAGATTCCCCTGAGAAAAACCAGGACCAAACAGCCGCACTGAGTTATGACTAGTGTGCTTTTCCAGGAGGTGGGAGAGCCCTTTGTTATAAGCTCTTGTAAGGTCCCAGAAAGGGGAGCAATTACCGGCATTGGTTACACACAACTTCAGCATCTCCAAGCCTTTGGGACCAGAGGTCTGTCTCCCCCGAAGAATCAGATGGAGATGCTTGTGAATCAGTGTTATCATTGGTGGGGAGAAGGCCCTGGAATTTGATTAGACACAGCTGGTGCAGCAAGGGGTTATTTGCCCAGAAAATTAGGTCTATCTTGCCTAAAAAGCCCTAAGCGGGGAAAGTGCAGGGTCGGTTGAAATGGTTTCACCATCCATGGGACAAATTAAAAGGCAAAGAGAAGAATATAATCTATAATTCATGAACCCAACCAGAGCACGAGAACTGCATCAGAGAGAAAAGCACATGCACATGCAGGACGGGTTCCGTCGCCTGACCGTCTTAGGAAAATGATTATGATTATTCTGCACAGGAAGGAAAAATGTTTCCAATAATCAATGAAGATTCGTATTCAGAAATGTCCATAAGCTGGCATAAGAGACAAGACAGGAAGGATCTGGGTATCTATTTTACAGAGCGTTTAAAGGTGCCGACGGCATGATCAATTACTCAGGCAATTTTCTAATTTGAGGAGCATCATGCAAAAGGCAGATTTTTCCATTCCCACCCCTCAGATCCCTCCTCCCAGATCAGTTGATTCTGTTCACCCTCCAACAGCAGATCAGGAGACGAAGGGGGTGAACCCTGCACTAGAGTGACTCACAGAAGTTCAAAGGCAACCCTTGCCCACCCTCCCTCCCTATCACTGGGCTGAGATGGGGAGCGATCAGGGAGGAAAATACAAACCCAAGGTCACAGGAATGGAAAACCAAACCCTAAGCAGTACAGATTCCTATATGGATTCAATTGAGAGTCCTCTAGACTAGGGACCAGCAAACTTTTCCTGAAAAGGGCCAGATAGTAAATATTTAAGACTTTGCATATCATAAGGTCTCTGTAGCAACTACGGAACTCTGCTAGTGTATCATGAAAGCAGCCATAACCATATGTAAAGAAATGAGTGTGAGTTGTTCCAGTAACACTTTATTGACAAAAGCAAGTAGTGGGCCAGCTTTGACCCAAGGGCCAGAGTTCATCAACCCCTGATCAAGGACAATCTAGTCCTATCTTCTCATTTTACAGATGGAAAAACCAAGGCTCAAGGGGGGAAATGACTTGCCCAAGGCCACACACCTAGGTCAAGTCAGAGCTTAAGCTGAAAGCCTAAAATGTTGACTGCACTTTTTAAAACTCTCTCCACTGTACTAGATGGTCCCTTCCTCCCTTGCTTCCTGTCTTCCTCTTTTCATTATGTGCTAAACAACTAGGGATGCGGTACACCAACACACAGTCCCTGCCTTCATGCCTCCAGCCTAGTGCTATACTCAGAAACCATTTTTTAAATAAGCTCACTTACAGAATCAGCATTATGTTTGTGTTGGTTTGTAAATATTAATATTCTAAAACCACTGCAATTAAATTATTAGAATAGGGCTTCCCTAGTGTTGCAGTGGTTGAGAATCTGCCTGCCAATGCAGGGGACACGGGTTCGAGCCCTGGTCTGGGAAGATCCCACATGCTGTGGAGCAACTAGGCCCGTGAGCCACAACTACTGAGCCTGCGCGTCTGGAGCCTGTGCTCCGCAACAAGAGATGCCACGATAGTGAGAGGCCCGCGCACCGCGATGAAGAGTGGCCCCCACTTGTCGCAGCTAGAGAAAGCCCTAGCACAGAAACCGAAGACCCAACATAGCAATCAATCAATCAATCAATAAATCTTTAAAAAAAAATTATTAGAATAGTGCTGGCCTGGAGCATGCAATACCTTTGGAAATATATTTTCTCTTTTCATAGTTTTGTAGTTTTTGGTTAATTGTATATTTTCTCTTTTCATAGTTATGTAGTTGTTGGTTGATTAATTAGACAACTAATCGTGCTCATTGAAAGGAAAAAAATTTTAATGTAAATAAGAGGTGGAAAGAGAAATTGCCCAGTATCTTGTTATTCAAAGATATCTGCATTAGCAATCTGGTGTGTATCCTACATTTTTATATATCTTTATATAGACACGGATATATATGTGTGTGTGTGTGAGCGTGACGGGTGTTTTTGAGGGCGGTTAACAAAAATGAGATCTTTCTAAGCATATCACTCTGCACGTGTGTAACATTGCTTCTATGGTAAAATACCTATTTATTCCCATCCACTGACTTACTGTAAATTTTTGGAACACATCCCACTCATGAGGTGGCATTTGTCTGAATCCCTCAAAAGCCTGTGGGGCCTAAGATGGAGTGGTGGTGATGGTGATGGTTGGAAATAGACAGGAAGACTCGCAGAGGTGCTCCCGATCTCAGGAAAGGCGAAAGGTGAAGGTAGTAGCCTAATCCTTGAGTGTTAAATTTTTTAACTAGTTTGCCTAATGATCTCACAGTTTAGGATGAATTTGATGGTCCAGAAATAAGGGCACCATCATTAGTAGAGGGCAACTTTCACAAAGATCCAGACCAAGGAGCATCTAAAGATAAATAATCCATGGCAGGGAAATATTTGGCATGGGTCTCCAGGAAGTGGACTGAGGGGTTTTTTTTTTTACCTTCTCCATCTCAGATTTATGAATCTGACAAGCATGTAAAACATGAGACCGTCTCAGACTGGGGGACTGGGGGTTGTGACATCTAAAACCCCATGAGCTCAAACGTTCCCTCCTCTTTGAATGGTGCCTCAGGTCACATAAATCATCCACGTCCTGACCCAATTCAAACACAGCCATTTTCTGAAGCTGGCAAGGGGAGGGTTTTGTGATCCATGCTGATTAGTTCCATCTATCCATCTTTGAGCCCTGACTCTATACAAGGGTATTCGTCTAGGGTGTTCTCAGTTGTAAGCAACAGATGCCAACTCTGGATGCCATAAGCAAAGCAGGACTTTTTTGGAAGATTACTGGGTAGCTCACAAAGCCTAAAGAATAGACTCAGAAAACAAGAAGCAGAGCACTATGTCCAAAAGCAAGAACTAATGGTGACACTCTTCAAGGCGTCACACTCTGGATGAATCAGCTCCAACCCTTTTTAGTCCTTGCATCACTCCACTCAAGACTTCAATTTTCTGGAGAGCCCAACTGATCCTCCTGGGTTCCACGCTCACCCCACGGCTCGGGGAGGATGGAACTTTGATTGACATGCCCACCCTTGGGAGAGGGGTGGCTTCCCCAGAGCAAAAGCAGACAGATGTTACTGGAAAGAAGGGGGAATGGATGCCAAGCAGGTGGAAATCACAGATGTCTGCCGCTGCAGAGGATGTGCTAGGGCTCAGAGCTGACGTAGGAGCACACGGTCAGAGGAGCTCACAGCGCACAGAATACGTGGTTAGTTGTTCCTCCATATCCTAGTCTACCCTTCTTCCTCAGGCACATGAAGCCTGGGGGTGGGCGGGGAGGGAATGACTTGATGAATATGGCCTTTTAAGAAGAGCAATTAAGCCGAAACCGCTGGGCATGACACAGTACTTCCAAATGGTACTTCTATACCCGTTCTTGCTCACCACCACCCAAGTTCAATTCCCCTCCAGCAGTCAGTGCACTGCTTCTAAAATTCACCTCTGGGGCTTCCCTGGTGGTCCAGTGGGCAAGACTCCATGCTCCCAATGCAGGGGGCCCAGGTTCAATCCCTGGTCAGGGAACTAGGTCCCGCATGCCGCAACTAAGAAGTCCACGTGGCACAACTAAAGCCTCCACATGCCGCAACGAAGATCCCGCATACAGCAACTAAGATCCGGCACAGCCAAATAAATAAATAAATAAATAAAATTCACCTCCAATCACGTCCATCCCCCAGTTAAAGCCCTTCACTGGTTCCACACTCTCTCCTATACAGATGCCGCATGATGTATTTCAGATGCCAGGGTCTGGTTTCAATCTGCCTCATCTTCTGCCTGTTCTCTCCCTCGCTCCCTGGTTCCGAGTCCCCAAATGCTACAAGTTCCCTCCTCCCTCGGGGATTTGGCAAAGCCCATTCTTCTTCCTGGATTTCTCTTCCTCCCCCCTCCTTCCTACGCCCCACACCTCCTTCACCTGGCTAACACCTTCCCACTTGTATGAGTTTACTAGGGCTGCCATGGTAAAGCACCACAAACTGAGCAGCTGAAACATAGTTCTGGAGTTGGGTCACAATTCTAGATGCTAGACATCCAAGATCAAGGTGTGGACAGGGTCAGGCTCCTTCTGAAGGTGCTAGGGAACGATGGTTCCACACCTCTCTCCTGGCTTCTGGGCGTTTGCTGTCAATCTCCGGCGTTCCTTGGCTTGTAGATGCCTCACCCTGATCTCTGCCTTCATGTTCTCAAGGGCGTTCTTCCTGTGTGCGTGTCTGTCTCCAAATTTCCCCTTTTCATAAGGACACCAGTCATACTGCATTAGGCGCCTACCCTGCTCCAGGATGACTTTATCTTAACTAATTGCATCTATAATGACCCTACTTCCAAATAAGGTCACCTTCTGAGGTACGGGGGGTTAAAACTTCAACATGTAAATTGGGGGAGTAAGCGGGGGGGGGGGACACAGTTCAACCCCCAACACCATCCTTCAAGTCTGAAATTAAAATGTCACACAAGACAGTCTCCCCGGACTCCCCAGACTAAGTAGTGCCCCTCCCCCAGCCCCATACGCATTATACCTGTGCTTCCCCTTTGTGGTACTTCTCAGAGCTCAAATAAATTATTTGTTTTATGTTTCTCCCCCACCACCAGATTAAGTCCCATGACATAGGGACTGTACTGCCTCCTTTATGTATTATTTCTGGTGACCAGCACATAGTAGGACCTCCACCCATATTTGTTCAATGAATTAACCAGTCACAAACTAGCCACAAACAGGGTAGTGTGAGGTTTACAGCCTCAGGTTTCAGAGGCAGACCACCTGGGTTTGAATCCCACCTCCACTCCTTCCTGGAGGAATGATCTTGGTCCACGACTCAGTTTTCCCCTCTGTAAAATAGGAATAATAACGGTACCTCCTTCCTCAGGATGTTCAGTGAATTAATACACATGGAAAATATGGATACCGGTGCCTAAAGCAGGGCAAGAACACAATGATAGCCCTTCAGGCAGGGAACGCCCAAATAAGCATATGAGTGGGACTTACCAGCTGGCGCAGTGGTTAAGAATCCGCCTGCCAATGCAGGGGACACAGGTTCGAGCCCTGGTCCGGGAAGATCCCACATGCTGCAGAGCAACTAAGCCCATGCACCACAACTACTGAAGCCCACGTGCCACAACTACTGGGCCCGCACACCTAGAGCCCGTGCTCTGCAACAAGAGAAGCCGCCGCAATGAGAAGCCTGCCCACCGCAACCAAAAGTAGCCCCCGCTCACCACAACTAGAGAAAGCCCGCGCACAGCAGTGAAGACCCAACACCGCCAAAGATAAATAAATAAATGAAATAATTTATTAACAAAAAAGCATGAGTGACTTTGCTGTGACAAAAACCATGTGGCTTTTACTAACTTTCAAGGCAATGCTTTCTCATTTCACAAGGTCACTGGCCCCGGTCTCCTTCCATGCCTGCATTTTGTATTTCTGGTTGGTTTGGCCATGCTTCTCCCTGGAATGCAATTTCACGCGGTTTGCGAAGATATGATGTTCCTTGAAACTTCCGCCCCGTGGCTCTCCCAAGATTGCTCAGAGATAGAAAAGTAGGTTTGGCTCCATTCAGAACCTGTTTGAACATTCGTTGCACGTACTTCAAAAACCCCATCCCTTGGATTTCTCACCCATTTACTCTTGGCAAAAAGCAGCTTCCTGCTTCTGCGACGTTAAAGCTTTCAAGCTTAGGGGAAAAGGCTTTTTGGACAACAAACAGCCCTTTAAAAACAATATTTTGATGAGTTAAGTGTAAATGAATCAGAAACACATGGATTAAGCTTCTCTTGATGTACACATGGGTTTAATAATTATAGGAGGTGGGGGAGAAGGGAAATGGGGCTGGAAAAGCCGTGTCTTGGGTTTTATCAAATCTAAAATGTTTGAGAAGTAATTCAAGACATTCCACACATCCCCAAATGTAGCCAGATTTTCCGATTCCACTTCCAAGGAGCCACACTGGATCTTTCTAGTAACGATTTGAGTGTTCTAAAGCGCCAGGTTTTCGTGGCTTCTGATTGGCTGGGCATGAAGCTATGATTTATGAGACCATTCAAAGATTTATATATTGCCATTATAACAAATTCCTTCCAAACTGAACGGTACCCAAATGCAGCTTTATAAATATCTTTCCTGTTAGAAGCCTCTTTCTATTCACAAAACTCTCCTTCTTTGCTTTTTTTTCTCCTCAACCCCCCTTAAGCCACAGATTCCCCCATGAGGTCTCAGACCAATGAAGAGTGAGGGAATTAATTTTACCACGGCTGAAACGTGTTTCACCTTGGATTGAGTTTTAAATGACTTGGGTCCATATAAGCTGCAGGTCATAAGAAGGTTATAGCTAAAGGGCTCATAAGTTAGGTGAAGGGTGGAAGGGGTAGAATTTTATAAATGCTGATTGCTTTCATAAAAAGAAAACCTAAGTTGTGTTCGTGCTGAACACAGCCAAACACTCAATACATCAGGGCACGCTGTTTCCTAGAGGAAATGTCTCACCCTGGTTTGGTGGGTTTCTGCCTTCCTACATTTAAATGACGTCATCAGTGTTGGGTAAGTAACTTCTTCCACATGTCACCCTCCATGTGTCCTTCCCCCAAATAAATTTTGAGTCACTCAAAGCTCAGAGGTATCCTAAACTGCATGGCTTAAGGGGCAGCAGGAAGGTGGGTGAAAGGTGGTTGGGGAAAGGACTTTCTGATTTTCTAATTCATTATCCCATAGGTCTTGTTTCCAGTGATATGTTCATAAAGCCCCATCCACCATGGAGTACAGAGGTTATCAGGAAAAGAAATAACAGAGCTAATCTGCATGGGGTTCAGAGGCAGGCACATGATTGCAAAATTGGAATGGGAGGTTGGCTGATTTATCAAATATAATATACGGGGGTCATTGACCCAACATTGCTGCATAGGAGAACCATTGTCCAAGCGACCCAAGCCATCTGTATTAGTCAGCCATGCCACAACAATGCTGCATAACAAAATATCCCAAAATTCAGTGGATTGTAAGGACAATCAGGTTTTTTTTTTAACATCTTTATTGGAGTATAATTGCTTTACAATGGTGTGTTAGTTTCTGCTTTATAACAAAGTGAATCAGCTATACATATACATATATCCCCATATCTCCTTCCTCTTGCATCTCCCTCCCACCCTTCTTATGTTTGCAGATCAGTGAGTTGAGTGCGACCAGCAGAGGTAAGATAGGTTTCAGCCTCCAGATTCTGACTGTGGGCTCCAGGCTGTGAATTGAGTTCAAATCTGTTTCAAGTGTCTTTCATCCTCCTTGTACCAGTGGTCACCCAGATCATGTGACCTGCCCCACATGTCACATTCTGGAGCTCAGATCTGCAATTCCTTCTCAGATATAAAGACTTACTATACTATGCTGCTTCTTGTTGTCTACAATTCATGGCTTTCCTCTACTGCAAGAGAGGGTAATCTGATTTCCCCTGCACATCTCAGATGGTCACCTGAAGTCCAAATGAGCAAAGAGGTGGGAAAGCATATACACTTCATGAAGGCAGATTTTGGTTCTCTGTGCTATATCTCCAACCCCTAGAACAGAGCCTAACACATAGTAAATGCTAATACATATTTGTATAAGTAATAATGAAACTGAAACCCAAGCAATGTCTTCTACAATCCCACTGGAGCGGATTGACAGCCCCATCTGCCCAATAATGGGGTGGATTGTACAAACTGAAACCTCCTTGAGGTTACAGCCATTCGATCCGCCTTATAAACAGGCTGTGCATTCAGGGTTGGTCATTTCATAAACTGAGTCATGATAGTGGTGGTGAGTGCCAGGGATAGTGAGAATCATACCATCAGCTAGAAAGAATAGAAGCCCAATTCTAATTAGCTTAACAAAACAGAGGCGGGGGGTGGGGCATGCATTGGTCCACCTAACCAAAACTTCCAAGTCAGGTCAGGCAACTTAAAACAAGGACCCAGGAGTTAAAACAAGCACCCAGCTGCTCTCCATCTTTCCATTCTGTCTTGGAAACTGATAGCTTTAGGTAGCGTTAGTTTGCTGCTGGAGTTCTATACAAGACCACCCTGTGACGTTCAAGGAGCGTGGTTTGCAATGGCTCATCCCCCATTCTGAGGAAGTTAGAGGGTCTCCACTGGCAGCCCCCTCAGAAGGGGAAGGCACCCTGTCTCTCAGAAACCCAATCAAATGTCTTCCTGCATTTCACAGGCTCTGACGGGTTAGATATTCATCCCTGAGCCAATGACTGCAGTCCGGATAGAGATCTGCTCATTGCTTGCGCCAGTTGGACCTGGGAGCTGGGTGTTGGGCCCATCCCACCCAAACCTTCTGGCTAAGAGGGACAAATCCCTGCAGAGAGAAACTCTAGGTAGTGCTAGTGGGGCAAGACTGGACTGAATGACGGTATGCCCACTACACACCACCACCTCACATTTAGTTTACCTTTTTACAATTTCCAAAGCTCTTTCCCACAGATGATCCCTATGGAGCCTTACAAAGGCTCTGTAAGGAACATAATAAAGTTTTTTGGCTCTGATGTTTCCCACCACGTTCACCAAGAGGGCACACATCTCTTCCCACTCTGCATTTGGCGACGTAATGTTGGGAGCTGGAATCAGCCATGGTGGGATATTTACCTGGAAACTGGCAAAAGCTACAAATCATGACCTTTTTTATTCTTCATATCCACCAAGTGGATCAGAGAAGGATCTGTTTACCATCCCCAATCCATCCTCAGAAAACACAAATCTGACTCAGGCATTCCATATCAATCCTTCCATAGCTAATATGCCTTCAAATTCTCTTTCCAAATTCATTCCCTTATTTATCCTTTGAGCTCTGGCCATAACAAGTCATTTGCTAGTCCTTAAAATAGCAGGTGCTTTCTCACCTCTATGACCTGGCACATGCTGTCCCCTCTGTCGGAACACCTTTGTCACCATTCTTCACCTGGTGAACTCCTACTCCTCTGTCAAGACCCAACTCAAATACTCCTATTTTGCAACTCCTCCACGTAGAGCTGACCAATTGTTCTCTGGGGTCCCAGCTCACCTCTACTCCAAGACTTGTCATCGTGAATTTAATTACTTATTTACACATTTGTCACCCCCCTAGAAGACTGCCTCTTTTGTTTCACTGTTGTCTTCCAAAGTCTTGGACAGAGGCTCACATACAGTAGATAGTACAAAAATAATTCTCAAATTAACAATGGATAAAACAAAGATGTATTTATTACCCATTATGTGTCAGACTCTGTGCTAAGCCCTAGACTTTGTGACAGTGATCAAACATGGTCCCTGACCTCAAAAAGCTCCGATTAGGCAGATAAGCAAACAAGATAGAGACCTATCCTAATCATCTTTACATCCCTCCCACCTAGCATTTACTATGTGCTAAACATCTGTTTGTGGTACGAATGATGATTCAAACCCTCCCTTGACCAATTCGAGCCAGTGGGAGAGCATTCTTGACTCAGCTGTCATCTGTAATACACCAGCGTCACCAAACACTATTAAGCATTCTTTCAGTATAAATACAAAACAAGTTACAGAGACGCAGACCTTGATGTCTGGGAGCCTGCATTAAACTAATGACATCAACCCTCAGCAAATAGGAAAGAAAAAAACAAGCAGAGAAAAAGCTGCATGCTTCACGGTGCAATGGGAATGGATGGTACCGACCCAAGATGGGATCAGAGCACAGGGACACAGAGTACCAGGAACTCGGCCCAGCTGCCCTATGTGGGTGGGAGATAGAGCATGAATCACCGCCTCACTCACACTCGAAGCTCTAAGGATTGTCCTGGATGAGAGGTGTGTAGGGCACAGAGACGATAAATAGTCATAGCCAACATTTTTTGAGTGCTGTTGTATGCACCAGACACTGTTCTGACCATTCTCTCTCTACCAGGTCACTGAATACCCACAATACGCCTGACGTTAATTCGCTTTATACAGATTAAAAAACTGAGCTTCAGGAGCGTTAAGTCACGTGCCTAAGACTGCGCAGCCAGTAAGCCAGAGGGCTGGGTTTCCGGCTCAGATCTGTTTGATGCCTGAGCCTGATTTTTACCATAGCACCATACTAACTCAGAGAAGTTAGCCAAGAATACAAGACAAGTTTTTTTTGTTTTGGTTTGGTTTTTTATTTATTTATTTATTTATGGCTGTGTTGGGTCTTCGTTTCTGTGCGAGGGCTTTCTCTAGTTGTGGCAAGCGGGGGCCACTCTCGATTGCGGTGTGCGGGCCTCTCACTACCGCGGCCTCTCTCGTTGCGGAGCACAGGCTCCAGACGCGCAGGCTCAGTAATTGTGGTTCATGGGCCTAGTTGCTCCGCAGCATGTGGGATCTTCCCAGACCAGGGCTCGAACCCGTGTCCCCTGCACTGGCAGGCGGATTCTCCACCACTGCGCCACCAGGGAAGCCCCACAAGACAAGTTTTGACCCTCTTTTTCCAAGAGGGAACAAGTCTGGGTCAAGTGAGTGTAAGAGTTTGCGAATCAGCCAACCTTTGATTTATTCTCGACTCTGGAGACCCTCTGGCCTTTCACATGCTCCTGTTCCTGTTCCTCACTGATATTTTTTTTCTGTCTTCTTTCTGGGCTATTAGGAGGGTAGATAGAAAAAAAGATTCTAAGATCCTAAAGGGAAAAAATCTACAATATAAATTCATCACCTAACCAGATTGCCAGGGTGAAATATCTCATCTGCCTCTTTGTCCAGGATCCTTCGGGGAGTGACCCTAGTATACGTCAGAGTCCTGGAAAGAAAGAGATGACCCACTCCATCTGTGCTGCTGAGAGGATTATTTACAAAGGCTTAGCAGGATCAAGGAGATTCAGCAAGGGATGGTGTAGTACCCAGGGGCTGACAACAGCTGGGAGCCATTACTACCCTGGTTCTCAAGAGTCAAGGGGGAAAGTGATATTAAAACCTGAAAGAAGGGGCCTCCCTGGTGGCGCAGTGGTTGAGAATCTGCCTGCTAATGCAGGGGACACAGGTTCGAGCCCTGGTCTGGGAAGATCCCACATGCCACGGAGCAACTAGGCCCATGAGCCACAACTACTGAGCCTGCGCGTCTGGAGCCTGTGCTCCGCAACAAGAGAGGCCACGATAGTGAGAGGCCCGCGCACCGCGATGAAGAGTGGCCTCTGCTTGCCGCAGCTAGAGGAAGCCCTCACACAGAAACGAAGACCCAACACAGCCATAAATAAATAAATAAATAAATAAATAATTTAAAAAAAAAAAAAACCTGAAAGAAGAAAGTCAAGTAGATGAGGCAGCCTTGATAAGAACAGAGCTTTGGTGGAGGGCCATGATCAACCTGGCAGGAGGAGCCTGGATCATAAACACTCAGCTCCACCTCTCTGAAACCAACCCCACATCTCATGCTGGTTCCTCCCAATAGCTGAATCCAACCAAAGCCAGAATGCAGGTAACCCCGTTGATGCATTCCAGTTGGGACAGCTTCCCAGGATGAGAAAGTGGATCTGGAAGCACTAATGGAAAAAAACAAACCAAACAAAAAGGGCACACCCACTTTATGAAGTCAGTGTCCTAGAGGTAGAGCCTGAAACTCACTCTCCCAGCTTCCCTTGCAGCTAGAACCCAATCATGTGACCCAGGATCAGCCAATCAGATGTGTTCAGGTGTAACATCCATTGCACTGAAAGGGGATGGCCTGGGATGCACTCTGACATTGTGGTGGGGAGACATCCAGCCTGCAGAGGGACCAGTGACAGGTGTCTTAGTGGTGCTGTTTTCGGTAGTGTTAGTGGGTCACGTTGCAGTGCCCAGGCCTGGTGGAGCAACCCAGGGGTACAATTCAAACTGTGCAGATTTTAAGCCTTATTTTCTGTCCTGGAAATTCAGTAAGCTTTCTGGTACCCTCAACGCAATCCTTTTCTGCCTAAGCTAACTAAAGCAACGGTCCCCAACAATTTTTCCTCGGACCGGGGTTGGGGGGGATGGTTCAGGTGGTAATGCGAGAGATGGGGAGAGATGGGGAGCAGTAGGTGAAGCTTCGCTCGCTCACCCACCGCTCACTCCTGCTGTGTGCCCGGTTCCTAACAGGCCATGGACCGGTACCAGTCCACAACCTGCGGGTTGGGGACCCCTGGGCTAAAGCAGATGCTGTTGCTGGCAACTATGAACTCTGACTGATGCACTCCTCTACTCAAGAACCTTCTATGGCTCCCTCTTGCCATTGAAGTGCTAAACCCCTTCACAAAGTTCTTCAGAACCTGGATCAAATCCAACTTATGTTCCAAGCCTGAATAAAATCCTCTCCTCACTCCCACCTTCCTCCCAACTGCCTTGCTCTCCAGTCACAAAGAAGTCACCATGCTCTTTATCACCTCCGTGCCTCTGTATAGGGTCACTCCCTGCCTGCCTGTATCACCATTTTCCCTCCCCTTTATCTAAAAAATTCAGTTTTTGAGAATGCAGTGCGGTCACCTCCTCCATGAAGCCCTCCTGTCCTGCCTCTAAGAAGATGTTGTGATCCTTTCCCTGTGCTCCCTTAGTTCTGGGCTAATGTGTCTACTGATATTCTTATTATACTTTCCTGTGTTTATGTGTCAATCTGCTCCCGACCAGGATGGGCGCAGGGTCTGTGTCTTAGACTCTGTCATAATTTCCTAGGGTGCCATAACAAATTACCACAAACTGGGTGACTTAAAACAACAGAAATCTATTCTCTCACAGTTCTGGAAGCCAGAAGTCGGAAATCAAGGTGTCTGCAGAGTTGGTTCCTTCCGGAGGCTCAATAAATGCTTGGACCAGGTGAATGAGTGAATGGAGTATATGGAAATCTTTCTGGTAGATCAAAAGTCAGTGTTTCCTACCAACAGCCCCTTTCCTTCAGGGACCAGGGTCAAGTGTATAGAACATCTGTCAGGAGAAAATGCAGCTGCTCCTCCATTTCTCCTGACCCACCTCCAACCCCCCACCAACTCTTTAGTCCATTTTTATATAACCCAGCCAGGCAAACAGGTTTGGCTCAAATCTCCCTTTCATTCTTAGACTACCTAATTTCATTTTTTATTTTTTCCCGGCTTTACTGAGGTATAATTTTTTTTCTTTTTTTGGCTGTGTTGGGTCTTCATTGCTGCACGCGGGCTTTCTCTAGTTGCGGGGAGCAGGGGCTACACTTCGTTGTGGTACACAGGCTTCTCCTTGCGGTGGCTTCTCTTGTTGCAGAGCATGGGCTCTAAGCACATGGGCTTCAGTAGTTGCAGCACACAGGCTCAGTAGTTGCAGCACACAGGCTCAGTAGTTGCAGCACGCGGGCTCTAGAGCACAGGCTCAGTTGTTGTGGCGCACAGGCTTATTTGCTCCTCAATACATGGGATCTTCCTGGGCCAGGGCTCGAACCCGTATCCCCTGCATTGGCAGGTGGATTCTTAACCACTGAGCCACCAAGGAAGTCCCTTCAGGTATAACTGACAAATAAAAGTTGTATATATGTATACAAATAAAAACTGTATATAGGTGTACAACATGATGTTTTGATACACACATATGCTGTGAAATAATCAACACGATCAAGTTAACTAAGATATCCATCACTTCACTCACCTAGTTACCATTTTCTTTTGTTTTCTTGTGTGATGAGAACACTTAAAATCTACTCTCTTAGCAAATTTCAAGTATACAATACAGTACTGTTGACTATAATCATCAGGCTGTACATTAGATCTTCAGAACGTATTCATCTTACATAACTGAAAATTTGGAATGGGAGAAAATATTTGCAAACCATGTATCTGATAAGAGGTTAGTATCCAAAATATGCAAGGAATTCATACAACCCCAAAACATACACACACCAAAAAAAAAAAGCAAATAATCTGATTAAAAAACAGGCAAAGGACCTGAACAGACATTTCTCTAAAGATGTACAAATGGCCAACATCACTAATCATCAGGGAAATGCAAATCAAAACCACAATGAGGGGACTTCCCTGGTGGTCCAGTGGTAAAGAATCCGCCTTCCAATGCAGGGGACACGGGTTCAATCCCTGTTTGGGGAACTAGTATCCTACATGCCACGGGGCAACTAAGCCCGCGTGCCACAACTACTGAGCTCGCGTGCCTCAACCAGAGAGAAGCCCGAGCGCCACAACGAAGACCCGACACAGGCAAAAAAATTAAGAAAATAAATAAATATTTTTAAAAAAAACGCAATGAGACATCATCTCACAGCTGTTAGGATGGCTATTATTAAAAAAACAGGAGATAAGTGCTGGTGAGAGTGTGGAGAAAGGGAACTCTTGTGCGCTATTGGTCAGAATGTAACATGGTGCAGCCACTATGGAAAACAGTACGGCGGTTCCTCTGATTTCTTTTGCGCTTCCTGCAAGTGACTGGCTTATTGTAAGTGGAACATTCTCACGAGAGGTAATCTCAGCACTTCCCTTTTCCTCCCCTCTGTTCCAGCCGAAAATGCCACCATAATGGCTTCCATCTGGGACAGGAGGTAAGAAATGAGGAGGCACCTGGGGATGTGAAGGAAGTTAGGGTGTGGAGGCAGGAAGAGCTCAGACACATCTAGCGAGTGGCTGGACCAGGGGCTCATGGTGGGGACCAGGGAAAGAGTGAATCTAAATGCAAAGTCAAGTTTCTTCTCTTTCGTTTGAAAATTACATATCTATGCTTGACACAGACAACTTCATGCAAAAAGAGAAGCCGGAAGTGAGCCACAGATCCCAGGTCCCTTGTAAAGGAAGCTCACTACCATTGTGAGTTTTCTAAGGAACAATCCTAGTATCATGTGTCAGTTAAATGCATGGGCTTTGGAGTTAGTCCCATCTGGTGGTAATTCTCTGCTCTAGCACTTGGCAGAGATGTTGTAGTGGGTTAAATACCAGTCCCCGCAAAGCTGTGTCTACTTGGAACCTCAGAATGTGACCTTGTTTGCAGTAAGGGTCTTTGCAAAGGTAATTAAGGTAAGAATCTCAAGATAAAACCACCCTGAATTCGGGTGAACCCTATATCCAATGATGGGTGTCATTATAAAAGAAAGAAAAGAGAAAACACACAGAGAAACCCCAAGGAGAAGCCCAGTTGAAGACAGAGGCAGAGACTGGTGTGATGAGTCTGCAACCCAAGGAATGCCAGGCACCTCCAGAAACCGAAGAGGCAAGGAAGGATCGTCCCCTAGAGCCTCCAGAGACAGCCATGACCCTGCTGACACCTTGATTTTAAACTTCTCACCTCCAGAACTTAGAGAATAAATTTCTGTTGTGTTAAGCTGCCAAGTTTAGCAGTCCTAGAAACCAATAACAGATGTGATATCAGGCAAGCCGTTTCATTTCTCCTCTCTAAACCTCTGTTTTCTTGTCTTTAAAATGGGTACAATAGTAACATCTACCCCTCAGGGGTGGCAGAAGATTCGATTCAAGGCTGTCTTCAGGGCTGCTGTCATTATAATTCTTACAAGCCTATCAATTACAGAGGGGAGAGCCATGAACAGACTATCCCCATGACTTGAGACAACTGTCTAGCACACACAAAGGGAAGAAAAGGGAGCAATGTGTCATTCTTTTTTTGTTGTTGTTGTTATTTATTTATTTACTCATGACTGTGTTGAGTCTTCGTTTCTGTGCGAGGGCTTTCTCTAGTTGTGGCAAGCGGGGGCCACTCTTCATTGCAGTGCGCGGGGCTCTCACCATCGCGGCCTCTCTTGTTGCAGAGCACAGGCTCCAGACGCGCAGGCTCAGCAATTGTGGCTCACGGGCCCAGTTGCTCCGTGGCATGTGGGATCTTCCCAGACCAGGGCTCAAACCCGTGTCCCCTGCATTGGCAGGCAGATTCTCAACCACTGCGCCACCAGGGAAGCCCAGCAATGTGTCATTCTTGTAGACCAGCCCCAGACATCAGAGGTGAGAGCTGGGAAGGGCAGGATAAAAGCAGAGAAGACCTCAGATGACGTATGTGGGGAGGAAAGGGACCCCAGAGACAGGCTGGAGAAATGCAGAGAGAAAACCTAAAAACAAAAAAGATCATGCTCCTTCCGATGCTTCTGAGAGGGCCTGAGACACAACTCTGCATCTCTCTGAGCCTCAGTTTGTTTTTCCACAAAATGGGGATCATAATAGAATCTCTCTTGTAAGATTTTCTGAGGGTAAAATGACACTTGGTGTAGAAAGTGCTTGAGATAATAATGCCTGGAATTCATTCATTCATTCCATTCATAATTGTTGGACCCACGTATGGGCCAGGCACCACGCTAGGCATGTAAGAAGCACTCAGTAAATGTTCTCCATCATTTTTATTTGTGTTATTATTATTGGGTGAGCTGGAAACATCTGTGTGGCCATGAGCTTCCCTGACTGTGGAAGAAAGGTGCAAAGGGACCATCCTTTTCCTCTCCCTCAATCTCAGCCCGCAGACGTTCTCCTTGGCATCCTTCTTAGAGGCCTCCAACCACCAGCAAAGATTTTTCAGGACCACAAAGGACTGGGGGTAAAATCGTCCCACTCCTGTACCGTGGGAATCTGCCCTGAGGACATGGCCCCGGCTTCCCAGAAATGCAACAGGAGTGATGGGACAGCCATAAATCTTACAAATGACTTCAAGCTAATCAATCATGGCGCTCAACAGAGAAACAGGACACAGGGACTTCGCAAGCTCCCTTGTGCCCTCAGACCCAAGAAGAAAGATCACTTCATTTGTTCATTCATTCATTCTTTCTTTCTTTCAATAAGCAGTTGTTGAGCATCTCTATGTGTTAGGAACTGTTCCAGGCTCCAGGAAGATAAAGGGGAAAAATAAACAATGTCCCTCCCATCATGGAGCTAATAGCTCTGTTTATTGTACAGATGAGTATATTATTTCAGACCACGGACAAGTACACCAAGGAGAAGTTATCCAAGGTAATGAGAGTGTTTATAGAGGGATCTGACCATGGGGTCAGGAGAGGGGACTGATTGGGGAAAGCTAAGAGCTGAAGAATGGTACATAGGAGTTAAGCAGGCAAGGAGGGGAGTGGAAAAGTGTTCCAGGCAACGGGAACAGCTGGTGCAAAGGCCCTGTGGTTACAGGGAGTATTGCTGGAGGGTAGAAAGGGAGGAGGGCTATGGAGAGCAAGGAATGAGATAGGGCTGGAAGGTAGCAGCAGGCTCATGAGATTGATGCTACATCTCGGCTCCATTTCACAGGTAAGAACCCAGGGTCAAGGAGGTTTAGTCACTTGCCCAAGCAGCAAAGGATGTCCTTGACGTGTCTTAACTTAGGGGTTTTGGGTTTTGCTTTGTTTGTTTGCTTGCATAAGCAAAAGGAAGATAAGGAGAGATTTTGGAAAGGAGGTTGGAATAAGGTGGGGGTGAGGGATAGACATGCATGGCTTAAGCACAGTTCCCCGGACAAGCGGATGGGCCAGAGTATTATTATCATTTTGCCTTTAAACAGCACTTTTGTTTTTCTTTTTTGTTTGTTTTGTTTTATTTTTTGGCTGCTCTGCCCAGGATGTGGGATCTTAGTTCCCTCACCAGGGATTGAACCCGTGCCCCCTGGAGTGGAAGCATGGAGCCTTAACCACTGGACCACCAGGGAAGTCCTCCACTTCTGCTTTTCTATTTATGATTCCCTTCAACTTTCCAGGTAAGTATTATTATCCCCATTTTCCTAGAAGGGAAACTGAGGCCATGAAAAGTGAAATGTCTTGCTCTGAAGCAGAGAGCTCATAGTGCTAAAGGTGGGATTTGAACTCCACTTTTCTGGCTCCTAAACCAGTGCGCCTATGGGCCACCTCCAACTGCCACTCTGGGGCAACCATCTGTCTTTGCCCCAATTGTCTCATCCCACATGCCATTCTGTGCTAAGACCGTTCTCACAAACACACAGGGTGATCCTGGAAGAGGACATTTTCAGTAGGAGCCTCAATTAACTCTAATCTGGTTTCCACACTCTCAACTGGAAAAGGTGAAAAAAAAAATGGTTGTCAGGAATTTGATTTTTTAAGTAACTTTTTATGGATCAGGACCCATATTTTCATCCTCATTCCCATACTTTTCCCATCTGTAATGTTAGCCAAGCTTACCTTTACCTCTCTGAGCCTGTTTTTGTAAAAAGACTGGCTAGCCTGAGAATTACATGAAAAACACAAGACCTTGAATGTAGCCCCTGGTGTGTAGACTGTGCTCTGCCGAGTTAGCCTTTACCGTTGCTCTACGATTAGAGCCATGAATGAGCTTTCCTCAAGAATTTCCTTCATAAAAAGTCAAATGCAGTCACCAGACAAGGCATCAAGCCATTTTGGAAAGACCCTTAACAAACAAGCTTTGGAGAAACCAGTACAGAAAATAAATTATCTGATGAACCATTGGTTAATCAGGGGAAAAAATGTATACGAACTTAAATCTGGGAGCAGTCTGCCCACACAGGTTCTAAGCTAGCAGACAGACTCCTGCTGGGATATTCTGTGTGGCGCCCTCTTCCCTGCAATAATGCTGCAAGGATGCTCTATCCACATTGGACACCTCATCTCTCCTGGCTATGAAAAGAAAAACTGGGTTAACAACTCCCTTTTATTGAGCATTTATCCTTTTCAGATACTACACTAGTGGTTACATACATTGGTATACATCACATCTCACATAAGCATCATATCAACCCTCTGTAGCATATATTCTTGTTACCCCCATTTTACAGATGAGAACACTGAGGTTGGTTAAGCCAAGTGGCAGAGGCAGGTGTTGAACCCTGGGCTGTTTGATGCTACACATTTAGAACATTTTGCTCAGCAGCCTCACTGGTTGATGTCCAAGCCCTTTCCAGATCTCAAAATTGCACAGTTCTCAGGTGTAGACTCACCCTTAGTCCTGCTTCCTGGAAATCCTCTTATGCACATTATTCTTCCATAGGTCAGTCTTGGCAGCCCCAGGCAGGATCAGGGTACAGCCAGGCCAGGGAAGTTAAGTTTCTCGGCCATAAATTCCCTGTCTCTCACACGCCCCTTAACAGCTTATCTTTGGAATACATGACCCGGGATAAAGCTGGGTGGGGGCAGGCCAAGTCATAAAGCAGATGGCCAGGGGACATGCAGTATCTGGGTGATGCTCCTGACATTCCAGCTGGACGATGGCAGCAGACCAGCCAACTCTCCCCTCCCCCTGCAAAATGGCCTGACCCAGAGAGACGCCACAGGGAAGTCACCAGAGGTCTTCTCTCATCCGTCCCCAATCTTGCCAGATCCATTACCCCCTGTCTGTCCTTCACCCTCTGATGTTTTTCAGATGTGTGAATATGATATGAAAGCTCCGATTTCAAAGCCCCTGTGGACTGAGGCTCCGGCCTCTTGGTCCCCAGGCTCTTCATTAAGGTCCTTTCCCATAGACGGACGGACGGACGGATGGATGGATGGACGGACGGACGGATGGATGGATGGATGGATGGACGGACGGACGGACGGATGGATGGATGGACGGACGGACGGACGGACGGATGGATGGACGGACGGACAGACGGACGGACGGATGGATGGATGGATGGATGGATGGACGGACGGACGGACGGACGGACGGATGGATGGATGGAGCCAGCACACATGACTGCAGTGGCGCCGTCTTCCCAGAGGTCTTTGTCTTTCTGACAGAAAGGGCACCAGAACTCCCTCAACCCAGAGTGAGGCCGGAAGAAGAAAGCTGGGGGAAAGATTAAACTCCTGCTAACCCAGGGGTGAGCAATCAGAAAGCTCAAATGACCACACATTGGGGTGAGGGTGTGGGGGGAGAGTGCCCAGGGAACCTATAATCACTGGAGACTGTTTTCCAACAGCAGTATCTTGGGCAGGACTCCTCAGCCTCAGCTGTGCATCAACATCACGGGGGAAGAGTTTCTTAAATACCGTTGCTTGGACCAACCCTGGCGATTCTGGTTTATTTGGCCAGAAGTTGGACTCGGCTGTATTGTGTTTGCTCTCGGAGTTTCTTAGGTGATTGTGTTAGTTGTCTATTGCTGCATCACAAATTACCACAAACATAGGGGCTCAAAACAACACACGTGTTGTCTCGTGGTTTCTGTGGGTCAGGAATCTGAGCATGACTCAGCTGGAGTCTCTGCTTCAGTATCTCTTATGAGGCAACAGTCAAGGAGTTGACCAGGGCTGGGGTCTCATCTGAAGGCTCTACTGGGGAAGGATCCACTCCCAAGCTCCTGTGTCATTAGCAGGACCCAGTATCTTGCAGGTTGTACAACTGATGGTCTCAGTTCCTTACTGGAGATTGGTATCAAACCAAACCTGTACTTCTCATGCTTTAAAAAGCGTATAAATCTCCTAGGGACCTTGTTACAATGTAGATTCTAACTGGTGCCTGACACTCTGCATTTCTTACAAAGTCCCAGGTGATATGCAGGCTGCTGGTCCTCAAATATTTGGAGGGAGCAGCAAGGATCCAGGGAATGTCATAAGGCCAAGCAGATGTCCAACTCAGTCCACCATGACACTGGATTAACCAGAATCCCATATTCAGTATCACATCACTGAGCACGTCTCCTATTTCCACTCAACTGGGGTAGTCCCAAAACCCTAATGTTTTGGTTTTTGAGATTTCTTTTTATAAATCAAAAGAGTTCATACACGTAAATACATACATATAATGTATTACATAAAGCAACTCCAGTGATGCTACAGAAACACAGTGTTTACTGTCGACCTACTAGAAGCTCCAAAGGTGACCAAACTTGGAAATAAAGAGAACAAACTTTGAGTTCCCAGTACATACTCTTTCAATTAAAAACGTTCAGCGTCCTATTGCCTTGATTCCCAAATAAAAATTCTGAAATCCAAATATGTATTAAAACTGATGTGTACAGTTGATAATAGTGATGCTTTTGTTTCCCTAAAACGTCGCCAATATTTTGATGTATATTATTATTGCGATAATCTCTTAAGTCTCCCCATCTCCACCTTTGCACCCTACTGTCCACTCAGCACACACACCAGAGTTAACCTCATAAAGGTTAAGTCAGATCAGGTCCCTGTCTCACTCAGAGTATAATCCAAAATCCTTACCACGGTCTACCTATGTGATCAGGCCCCCTGGACCTCTCTGATTTCATCTTCTACCCGCCTTCCCATCACTCACTCTGCTCCAACCACATGGGTCTCCTGGCTCTTCTCTGAATATGCCAAGCACAGCCCACCCCAGGGCCTTTGCACTTGCAAATCCTTCTGCCTGGAACACCTTAGTCCAATACTTGCATGTCTCACTCCCTCATTTCCTACATGTCTCCACCCAAATGTCACCTTATCAGAGAGGTCTATCCATGACTACCCTATTTATAAAAGCCCTATATCCTACTTTAAGTGACTTTATAATACTTATCATTTGTTTCTTGTCTGGCTCCCCAAACCAGAAGGTATGTCCTACTGAGATGAGGGGTTTTGTTTGCATTATTTACTGCTGTGTCCTCTGCACCTAAACAGTGCCTGGGCCACAGTTGGCAATCAAATATTTTTTCAAGGAATTACATGATAAATATGACCTTTTTAAAAATGTTCTTCATAACATAGTTAAGCAAAAGTTACTATTAATGCAATTTACAGATGAGCGACCTCAGGGTCAGAGGGGTCAGCTAATTTACGGGGGTACCAAGCTGGTAGGTGTCAGAGCTGGTATGTCACCCCAGTCCCTGTGGTTTGAAAGCCTGAGACCTTTCCATGTGAGCTCAGAAGGGACAGATGAACCCAGAGGGTTTGGAGCCCCCTGGGGCCCAGGATTTCTCTTCAAGAACCTTAACCACACCTGAGCCCAAAGGTAGGATATCAAATCCCCAAACTAGATCCCTAGGTGGAGACCAGCACTATTGCCATGTAAAATCCACAGCCCAGAAAAAAGAGTGAGAAAGCTGCTCACCCAACTTTCATAACCTTAGAGAACTTTCTTCTAGGTTTGTCACCCACCACCATCACAGATCCAGAGTGGGGATGAGTAGTTCCTAAATTCTTTTCATAAAGGTTCATCTAACTGATCTGGATTATACCACCTGCCACTTTAAAACCAGATAAAGACCAAAATAAGAAAAACTATACATTGCCTTTTAATACTTCTTAACTCAGTTCTTCCCAGGATATACGCTGGCATCAGCAAGGATTTATAGGAAGGCTGTACGGACCTGGGTTCAAATCCTGACTCCACCAGTTACCAGCTGTGTGACCTCAGGCAACTTACTTAACCTCTCTGTACCTCATCCATAAAATAGGGATAGTTCTAGTCTCCTGGGAATATTGGGAGACTTAAGTGAGATGGTCTGTGCCAAGTGCTTGGCACATACTAAGTACTCCATAAATATTAAGGTTTAATTCTTTTTCATTCATGGGCTGTATTGTCCTTTAATTTGAATCAACAACACGTCTCTGAGTGCCTACCAGTTTTTGAGTGAGTCTTTTCCCAATATTATATCATTCCAGGCTCGCTCCACGAATAGCTCTCTCCCAAAGCTATTTATGTCTACATAGAGGAGGAATGGTATCATTTTAACATGCAATCAAGTGAAAAATATTAGGAATTTTACCCGTTGCGTCATTTGTGAGTCTTTGAAAGCCGGCGCACGTGTGGCACTTACAGCCCATCTCAGTTTGGATCACCCACACTTCATGTGCTCGATGGCCACACGTGGCTGATGGCTGCTGTACTGGACAGCACAAGCTGTCCTGGATGCAAATTCCCCTGCATGACTGTCCTCTGAGATCAAGATGCTTCTCACCCCTGCAATCCCTGCCCTCCACGCGGAAAGTTCCCATCTGTCCATAATCAGCTTCCTACAACTTCGTAGAACCACAGAGGAGCAGTGCCCCTCCTGGAGCTCTACCTGGGATGGGTCCAGCTGAGAGGGCAGCCCAAGCGTGCAGAGGGAGACAATGAGAGGATGGGGGCTGTGAGGTCAGCCCCCTCTGC
Source organism: Balaenoptera acutorostrata (assembly GCF_949987535.1). Taxonomy (NCBI): domain Eukaryota; kingdom Metazoa; phylum Chordata; class Mammalia; order Artiodactyla; family Balaenopteridae; genus Balaenoptera; species Balaenoptera acutorostrata. The sequence continues at coordinate 80,309,887 of NC_080076.1, forward strand.
CTGCTCTGCTCCCAGGAAGCCTGCCCTGCCCTGTCTTCTGTGCCCTTTTATTTATTTACTTATTTATTTATTTATGGCTGTGTTGGGTCTTCACTGCTGCGTGCGGGGTTTCTCTAGTTGTGGCGAGCGGGGGCTACTCTTCCTTGTGGTGCGCGGGCTTCTCATTGCAGTGGCTTCTCTTGTTGCGGAGCACAGGCTCCAGGTGCACGGGCTTCAGTAGTTGTGGCTCGCGGGCTCTAGAGCGCAGGCTCAGTAGTTGTGGCGCACAGGCTTAGTTGCCCCACGGCATGTGGGATCTTCCCAGACCAGGGCTCGAATCCGTGTCCCCTGCACTGGCAGGCGGATTCTTAACCACTGTGCCACCAGGGAAGTCCCTGTGCCCTTTCTTAGGTCTGTCTTCTCCCTCTGGGTCAACACCAAGTGAGGAACACAAACCAACACCGCAGGCATCTGAGTAGAAATACAGAAGCATACAGCGCGGAGTGGTGGGGACTCCCGGCAAACTCGGAGCCACGTGCCGCGTCTGAAAGGGCCGCCCCTGCTCACCTTCTACGGATTGCTGGCAATCAGGACATGAGCCCGGTGTGGCTAGATCTCCCACCTTTTCAAGCTGAGAGGTTGAGATTATTATATGAAATCTGATATTTAGTGTTGGCTCAATAGATTTTTTAACAGACTTTATTTTTAGAGCAGTTATAAGTTCACAGCAAAATTGAACAGGAGGTACAGAGATTTCCTATACACCCCTTACCTCCCACACAAAGACGGCCTCACCCATTACCAGCAGCCCCCAGCAGAGTGGGACATTTGTTATAATCGATGAACCTACACTGATTCACCGTCATCACCAAAGACCATAGTTGACATTAGGGTGCACTCTTGGTATTATACACTCTATGAGTTTGGATAAATGTATAATGACATGTATCCACCATTATATATCATACAGAATAGTTTCACTGCCCTAAAAATCCTCTGCGTTCCACCTATTCATCCCTGGTCAAAAGACTTAACACACCAAATGCAATTATGTCATCACTAAAAACTGTCAACTGCACCCTTGGCTGTTGCTGGCCTCTTTTGATTCATTCATGTAATAAAGATTTAATGAGTGTCTACTCTGAGCTTGGTTCTGTAAATAGGAGATCTGGGCAACAACTCAACTCCTGCCCTCCAGCAACTTACAGTTTGCTGGATGAGCCAGGCTAGAAAAATCACAATGACAATTGTGAGACAACCTTATGATCGTGATGATGGGCTGAACAAAACTTGGGGGTTAGGAAGACTGCCTGGAGGAGGTGACTTCCAAGGCACAACCTGAGGACGCATGGAAGGAAGAGCATTGCAGTGGGTAGGAAACAGATGCGCAAAGCCCTGGAGCAGAAGGGGAGAGTGGTTAAGTAAAGTAGGGCTGAACAAGATGGAGAAACTGATGGCATTTAGCAAAAGGGACTTTCCTCTCCTTTTACATGTAGCCTATTGGAAAAGCCTGACTTCCGGCTGCTGTGATGGGGAAAGCGGTAGACATTTTGCTGGTGTCAAAACTGTCCCTTACACTTCCAAATGCTGGGGGCTCTTTCTGCTTTAATCCACGGAATTAGCTTCTGGCCCTACCAGCGCCATTCCCTGAATTGCTGGAGGGCAATGGTCAATGCATTAAGCAGGGCCGATTAATACCCAGCTGTAAATCCCAGAAGCAGCATTTAAGCAGCAGTAATATTTCACATGGGATTGCTCCAGACATCCATCGGCCCATCTTTGGGAGGGTATGTGCTGTGCCCCGCGCCGGCCGTGTTTACGAGCCTCGCCAAGCCCTCCTGGGCAGCGCTCTCCACACACCACCCTTTGATCAGGGAAATCCAATACCTGAGGTCTGGGCTTTATGGGCAAGCAAGTCTAGATTAAGGGAATTAACGACAGTAGATCACAACTAATAAAACGGTGCCTGAGCCCCACCGCAGCGTGGCCCCGAGGGACAGGTCGGGGGTGGAAGAGCCATCCAGGGTCCCACCCAAAGGCCGCCACTCCCAGCCTCCTCCCAGCGCTGCCCGTGCAGGGGGGCTGAGAGTGTGTAAGTGTGTGTGTATTTTCACCCGAATCCTCTCATACAATTTATTTTCCTAGTCTCCACTCTCCACAGAACCTTTCACGTACCAGCTTAGATGTGACATTTCCTAGAGAAACAGGGACTCCCGGACGATGCATGTATTCATTTATTTCTCCATGCAATCATTCACTCATCAAATATTTAGGAGGAATAGATATGGTAGGCACTGTTGCGAGCTGAATTGTGCCCCTCAGAGGATATGTTTCAAATCCTAACCCCTCATACCTGCGAATGTGACCTAATTTAGAAATAGGGGGACTTCCCTGGTGGTCCAGTGGTTAAGACTCCCCACTCCCAACGCAGGGGGCACGGGTTTGATCCCTGGTTGGAGAACTAAGATCTTGCAAGCCACGAGGAGGCCAAAAAAAAAACAAAAAACAAAAACAGAAATAGAGTCTTTGCAGATGTAATCTGGTTAAGATGAAGTAGTACTGGATTCAGGTGAGCCCTAAAGCCAATGATTGCTGTCCTTAGAGGAAGACAGACACACAGGGATGAGGCCATGTGACAATGAAGGCAGAGACTGGAGTGATGCAGCCACAAGCCAAGAAAGGCCAAGCCTCACTGGCAACACCAGAAGCTGGGGGAGAGGCATGGAACATATTCTCCCTCGGAGGTCGCCAGAAGGAATCAACCTTGCTGACACCCTGGTTTTGGACTTCTGACCTCCTGAATCATGAGAGAATACATTTCTGTTGTTTCAGGTCACCCAGTTTGTGGTAACTTGTTACATCAGCCCCAGGACACTAGAACAGGCACCATGGTCTCAGCGGTGAGTAAAACAGAGCCAGGTGCTACCTACAGGAGCCTCCAGTGTCCCTGGGAGAAAGACAAGGATGAGGCAGTTATAATGCAACATGGTGAGTTCTGGGAAAGAGAGAGCCCAGGGCTATCTGGAGGGCAGATGAGGGGCACCTAGCATGGAGGTATCATGGAAGGCTTCCAGGAAGAGGTGAGGTTTCTGCTGAAGTGTAAAGATGATTAGAGTTGGCTAGACATAGACTGGGAGGGAACGGTGCTAAAGGCAGAGGGACCAGCCGAAGAGAGGGTCCAGAGGTGAGACAAAAAGGGTGCATTTGAGGACAGACAGAGGACACAGGGTGGGATCCGGGTGGGGAAGGACTCTGTAAGTCAGGGTTAACGAGCGTGGGTTTGTCCTGTGGGCGGAGGGGAACCACCAAGGGGGTGAGTGACATAGCCCAGGTTGTGCTTAGAGGTTAATCCAGTAGCTGGGTATTGGAGTGAAGCTAAGTGCCTGGAGGTGCCTTAGGATAAAGTAAATACCTCTCTCTGTAGGATTCTCCCTATTACGCGTGGAGTGGTCCAAAGCCCCCTTCCTGTCATCCCTCTCTCCTAAAAGGTGGAAAATATGGGAAAGGGGCTTCTGGGGAGCAGGGCTCACAAGCCACACACATTGGCCGTCATTTCCCTCCAGCAGTTTGCCAAACACCTACCCGGTACAAGTCCTAGACCTACATCAGCAGGCGCTGTTCCTGCTCTCTGGGAACATGTCAGAGCCTGGCACACTCTTTAATGTGCACTAAGATGAATCAAGCATATCATCCAGTCTGCCATAATGGAGCACAGACCTCTCTGGAATAGCACAGAGTACGGCTGTTTTCAGAATAGGGCAGGGACACCTGGAAAGAATTCCTGATTGAGGGGAGGTAAATTTTGAACTGGGACGTGAAGCAGGTAATTTCAATAACACAAGAACAATGATAACAAGAGTGAGCATTTATTGAGCACCTACTGTATGCAGCACTCGCCATGCAGAGGGATTTCCAAATGGCTACCTCTTTTAATCCACCCAACGGGCATAGGCTGTGGGTGGTCCTGCCACACCCAGGCTCCAGATGAGGAATCTGGGCTGCAGGTAGGTGAACTGCCAAGGTCACACAGCTCTTGAGTGGCGCAGCTGGGCTAAAAGCTCAGATGTGTCTTAACCTGGAGCCCGAGTACTTAATCACCCACTGCACGCCCTGCATCCTCTTCTTCCTCCTTTCTTAGTTTTGAACCAGAGGGTGAGTGAGGGAGAATCAAGGAAAAGAGATGCAAATCAGGCAGAGGTTGAGCCTCCATTTAATTAAGGAAGGTAGTGGGGAGAAGGGAGCGCTCACCCCACACACCACTGTGACATGACAGTATCGCAGTGTCTCCTATGGAAGAGGTACCAAGCTCATCCGTCAGCAGCCAATGGACCAGATGGGAAAATAAACCCCAGCTATCAATTCATATATGTCCAGTCCTCTTTAGGGGAGATCCATTCCAGGATCTGAGAAGCAGGAGAGACATCAACGCTTCAAGAAAAGTCTGATGTTTTAGGCAACAACCCTAACATTCTACAATAGTATGATCTACAGAGGAAGGTCCTCCCTACCCACAATGAGCCCTTGCCCCTCCCTTCCTTCTCTCTTCCCACTGCACACACCATGACTGCAGGTTAATCTGAACCATAAGGAAATTAAAAGGGTGTCGTAGGCATCTCTAAAGATGGCCACATCCTAATCCTCAGGACCTGTGAATCTGCTATGTTCCATGATGGCAAGGGGGAATTCGGGTAGCAGGTGGACTTACGGTTGCTACTCAATTGACTGTAACATACCCTGGCTTATCTGGGCGGACCCAATGTAATTGGGGGGTGGGAAGGGAGGTGGGCAGAAGGAGGGAGGAGAGTCAGTGTCAGAGTGATATGATGTAAAAGGCTTGATTAGCCAGTGCTGCTTTGAAAGTGGAAGGGGCCATGAGCCAAGGAGCGGGGGCAGCCTTGAGAAACTGGAAAAGGCAAGCAAACAATTCTTCCCTAGAGCCTCCGGAAGGAACGCAGCCCAACCTTGATTTTAGCCCAGTGAGACCACATCTGACCTCCAGAGCTGCACATCCCAAGAACCCAGCACAGTGCCAGGGACAAAGCAGCTGCTCAGTAATGACCTGTGAATGATCTAGAATCCTCTTTCTTCTCATCGTGCTAATATTAACACCATCTGCCCCAGCACTCATGCTAGACACCGGGTCTACACGTGTATCTCCCACTCGGTGCTGTCAATTCTACTACCTCAACAACACTCACATCCATCCCCTCATCTACATTTTCCCTGCCTGTGTCTTGGATAAGACTCTCAGTGCATCTTGTCTGGAGCACTAAAATGGCCTCTGTCGTGGTTAGTTTTATGTGTCAATGTGGCTAGACCACGGTAGCCAGATATTTGGTCAAACGTCAGTCCACATGTCACTGTAAAGGCATTTTTTAAAAAAATGAGATTAACATTTAAATCAGTAGATTTTGAATAAAGCAGATTACTCTCCACAATGTGGGTGGGCCTCGCCCAATCAGTTGACGGCCTTGTGACAAAAAGGCTGAGATTCCTCCAGGAACAGGAAATTCTGCCCCAGAGTGTCTTCAGACTCGAACTGCAATAGCAACTCTTCCCTGGGTCCCCAGGCAGCCTGCTGGCCTGCCCTGAAAATTTTGAACTTACCAGCATCCACAATCACATGAGTCAATTCTTTAAAATCTCTTTCTCTCTCTATGTCTCATTCTCTCTATGTATACTTTTTATATTTTATAAACATATTTATATTTTTATATATTTACATAAACATGATATTTATATAATTATAAACTGTATATAAATGTATACACATTCATAAATTATAGTTTATGAATAGTAATTATAGTTCATAGGTTATAATAAAAGATTATGTACTATATAATAAATAATATATGGGTTATTTATATTTATAAATTATATATATGCATGCTATCTGTTCTGTTTCTCTGGAGAAGCCTGGACCAGCCTCAAAACTAGCCTCCTTGCCTCAAGCCTCATTTCTCCCGTCCACTGTCATTTCTGTGTCTTTACTCACAAAACTTCCTTTGTCTGGGATTACCTCCTTCCAAATTGGTCTCCCGCACGTTCCAAGCCCCAGCCCCCCAGCTGGTCCCAGCCCCACACAGAACTGTCCATCTGAGATCAGTCAGGGTAAGACTCCGACCCAGGTTGCTCTGACCCCAAAGTTCATGCACTTTAAGGTGGCTCAATGGTACACTCATAACATAATTCAAGTGAGCATTTTTTAATTCTGGAAATTTTCAACATATAATAAAGTAAGGAAGGTAGAGGAAATAATATAACAAATCCCTCCTACCCATCTCCTAGCTTCAACAATTATCAGCTCATGGCTATTCTATTTCATCTACACCTTCCATCTCCCTCCCTCATCTCTTGCATTATCTTGAAGCAAATCCCAAACATCATACCCATCATCAAGCTGTTCACAAATATTTCAGAATGTATCTCTAAAAGATAAGGGCTTTCTATTTTAACATAACCACAATACCACTGTCACACCCCCAAATTTAACAATTTAACAATAATCTTTAATATTATCAAATGTCCAGTCCAGTATTCAGATTTCTAGTAATCTCATATGTCATTATTTTTTCAGTTTTTAAAATTTTTTTCATATTTCTTTTTTCCTTCCAATTTTATTGAGATATAACTGACATACAGCACTGTAGAAGTTTAAGGTGTCCAGCATAACGATTTGACTTACAGACATCATGAAATGATGACCACAATAGGTTTAGTGAACCTCCATCATCTCATATAAATACAAAATTAAAGGAACAGAAAAACCATATTTTTTTCCTTGTGATGAGAACTCTTCGGATTTACTCTCTTAGCAACTTTCCTCTATAACATCCAGCAGTGTTAATTATATTTATCATGTTGTATCTTATATCCCTAGCACTTATTTATCTTATAACTGGAAGTTTGTACCTTTTGACCACCTTCATCCAATTCCCTCTGCTAGCCACAATAGCCTCTGCTAACCACAAATTTGATCTCTTCTTCTATGAGGCTGTTTGTTTGTTTTTAAAGTATAACTGATCTACAACACTATGTTAGTCCCTGTTACACAACACAGTAATTCAATATTTCTAGACATTTCAAAATCATCTCCATGATAAGTCTAATCACCATTTTTTCAAGTTTTTCTTTTTTTTTTTTTGATTTGTTAAGAATCAGGATCCAGGGCTTCCCTGGTGGCGCAGTGGTTGAGAGTCTGCCTGCCAATGCAGGGGACACGGGTTCGAGCCCTGGTCTGGGAAGATCCCACATGCCACGGAGCAACTAGGCCCGTGAGCCACAATTACTGAGCCTGCGCGTCTGGAGCCTGTGCTCCGCAACAAGAGAGGCCGCGATAGTGAGAGGCCCGCGCACCGCGATGAAGAGTGGCCCCCGCTTGCCACAACTAGATAAAGCCCTCGCACAGAAACGAAGACCCAACACAGCCAAAAATAAATAAATTAATTAATTAAAAAAAAAGTGAATGATAAAATGTTGATTTGTTTTAAAAAAAAAAAAAAAGAATCAGGATCCAGATAAGGTCCAGGTAATTCCAGACACAGGTTGTGACAAGCTGATATCATTAAAAAAAAGCACTTCCCAGGTTCCCGGTAAGACACCTAAAACCACACTCACAGGAAGAAAGGTCCCCAGACTGCATTCAAAACAAATATCATGCAAACCAAAACCACAATGAGATATCACTTCACACCCATCATGATGGCTACTATGAAAACAAACAAACAAACAAAAACAGAAAACAACAAATGTTGGCAAGGATGTGGAAAAATTGGAACCCTCCTGCATCACCACCAGTAAGAATGCAAAATGGTGCAGCCACTGTGGAAAACAGTATGGTGGTTCCTCAAGAAATTCAACATGGAATTACCATGTGATCCAGCAAGCCCACCTCTAGCTACATACCCAAAAGAACTGAAAGCAGGGACTCGAACAGATATTTGTACATCCATGTTTCTACCAGCGTTATTCATAACAGCCACAAGGTGGAAACAACCCAAGTGTTCATCAAATGATGAAAAAAACGAACAAAATTGTGGTATCTACTTACCATGCAATATCATTCAGCCTTTAAAAGGACGGAAATCCCACCACATACTACCACATGGGTGCACCTTGAAGACATTATGCTAAGTGAAACAAGCCAGACGCAAAAGGACAAATATTGCACAGTCCCACTCATACGACCCAAAATACTCAAATTCATAGAGACAGAAAGTAGTGGTGGTTGCCAGGGGCTGGGGGGGAGAGGGGAACGGAGAGTTAGTATTTTTGGAGTATGGAGCTTCAGCTTGAGATGATGAAAGAGTTCTGGGGGTGGACGGTGATGATGCTTGTACAACGTTGTGAATGCACCCCACGCTACTGAACTGTATATTTAACATCGTTAAGATGTTCAGTTTTACGGTATGTATATTTTAGTAGAATAATAAAAAAAGAAAAAGAAATATAGTTGTGTCTAATTTCCTTACCATTTCAGCCACTGGAAAAGCCCTAGTCTCCACGTCAAGGCAGAAGAATAACAGTGTGCCAGGGGACACGTAAAGGAGAAATCATTCCAGGCAGAGTGAGGCAAGGAAGAATAACCACTCTGTACAAGACATGGAGTAATTTTCATTTTCTTCTGTTGTTGCCACTCATGTTTTCAATTTTCTAAAATTGCTACAGCTCTGGGTTTTCAAATGTCAGGGGCAGAAGTTTTCTCTCCATACAGAATCTCCCAGAACACTGTCATCAAATTATACACTGGACGACAATGCCGTTAACATTCATCTATGTCACAGATGAACATCATATTTTAGAGCAACTAGTCTTTTTTAAAAAATGCAACTTTAGACCAAAGGACATAGACTTGGCTAAGAGAGTGGAAAAAGAAGCAAGCAGGAAGGGAAATGTTTTTCAAAGAGGTTTAAAGATGGGGAGGAAGAGTCATTGGTGATAAAATGTGGATCCCGTGGGACGAAAGCAACATAATTTAAAGGACAGTGTGGATTTACCCACTTTCATAGGCAAGGAGAGAATGGTTGAGGATACACTCTGAAGAATTTAACACAGTTATACAAGTAAAAGAACTGATTACCATTACACATACTTAAGTAATATATAATTTTTTGACTCTTCATCTTTATGGCTTCCAGATCGAGGAGCTAGTACGGTCCAGGTTCGGGTGAGAAAGAGCGCTAATCTCATCAGCGAGTGCCCCACCCTCTTGACCTCATCACCTCCCAAAGGCCCCGCCTCCTCATACCATCGCCTGCTGGGTGGAGGGGATAAGTTTCAATATCCAGAATTTGGAGAGAGACACAAACATTCAGACCATCACGGAGAGGAAGACAGCCAGTAAATGCACATTACATGGGGTGCAACAGCTTCATAGACATCAATTTCCTTTGGAGATAATGAGAATGTTTTGGAACTAGAAAAGGCGGTGGTTGAACTAGAAAAGGTGGTCACCACGTGGTGAATACAGTAAATGCCACTGAATCTTTCACTTTAAAATGGTTAACTTACGTGATACGAATTTTGTCTCATTTTTTAAGTGTTTTATCAATTTTACCACACTGTGGATGATTTAATCTCTTAATTTCTTAAACTCACTGTGGAGCTTAATCTTTCTGGGGAAACTCAGGGTGTGTCATCCACGCACAGCAGAGTTATCTCCCCCAAGTGGTGAGGGATCTGGGGTGTCAAATGTCAGTCCAGGGTTGAGAACTCTCCCTAGGGGATGCGATTTCGCAGGCACTTCCAGCCTGCAATGGAAATGGCAAAGTGAGTGGGCTCCAGCTGGTGGCGCTGAAGATACAAGCACAGAGTCATAGGTAGAGCAGGTGTCAACAGTGTCACCTGCACCAAAGTTCACACACTGTTGCCATCAGCATCCTTCATTGTTTTGCCTGCTGAGTTATGTTTCAGTGTTTGAAAACACCTCACTTTTTTCATCCACTTTATCACCAATGTGCACTCAGTTTGTCTCTAGCCATTATTGTAAACAGTAGCTGGGATCATTCTTATTTCTCTTGGATATACATGTAGGAGAAAAATTACTAGATCAGAGGATTATGAATTTTCAACATGAGACTATAACATGAAGCTGTTTTGCCAAAGCACTTGTGCCAATTTGCATTCCCGCTGCACCCCACATCCTTTTTCATCCTGGTTTGTCAGATTTTTTTTTTTTTAATTTTTGCCAAACAAATGAGTGTAAAATACTATCTCATTCTGGTCTTGATGTACCTGATGATTAATGATGTTCAACATCTCTTCATGTATTTATTAGCCATATATGTCCCTCGTTTGAAATGTCTGTTCATGTATTTTGCCCATTTTTCTATTGGGTCGTTGAGCTATACTTATTGATTTCTAAAAATTCTTTACATATGACTGATAATACTCTCCTTTGTGAGTTCTGTGTATTGTATTTTCTCCCAGTTGGTAATGTGTCTTTCACCTTTTAAGGTTTCTGTTGATGAGCAAAATTCTTGATTTTAACAGTCAAGTTTATCCATCTTTTTCTTTTAAAAAACAAAAAAACAAAAAACATTAAATATCTGACAAGAGGGAACTGATCAAATAAACTATAGTATGCCCATGTAGTGTAATATTGTATAGCTATTAAAAATTACTTTGCTGAAAAATATTTTTTGAAACAGAAAGACGTTTGTAATTTAAGTCAAAAATAAGCATATCAAAAAAGCAGTATGTATAACAAGTTCTCACAGTATGTTTTTTTAAAGTTTGATAATATACTGTGTTAGCAAGCTTGTGGACTAATAAGCTCTCTCATTCATTACTGGTGGGTGGTGTACATTGATACAATCTCTAGGAAATGGAATTTGGCACTGTCTATCCAAAATCTTAATGTACATATAATTTAACCCAGCACGCCCTCTTCTGTATATTTACCCAACCAATATCCTCACCTGTGTGCCAAGAGACAGACATAGAATAATAGTCATTGCAGCTCTGGTTAACAGCAAAAGGTTAAATTATGAGACAGCCATAGGATAAGATACTAGGTAACTCTTTAAAAACATGAAGTAGTCTATTGTATTATAATGAAATCATCTCAAGGCCTATTGTTAAATGAAATGAATAAGAGGTTTCTGTATGATACCATTTGCATTACAAATATTTAGAGCTTTGTAACTTCTTTGCATGCATTCTTTGTGTAGACTATCTCTGGAAAAAAGCAAAAGAAACGGGTAACTCCTTGCTTCCTAGGAAGGGACCTGAGTGGCTGCAGGGCAGCCTCACAATCTTTTTAGGTAAAAAATATTATTATAATCATTGGAGATGAAGACACTACAAACAGAGCATTCTTGAAGACCCACTGGGGCAAAAAGAAAAGAATCCAAGGAAATCACCTCCATTAATTCACTCCAAGTGTCGTGATCATTTTCTCTACTCCAGGCTCTGTGGGATAATAATAGCACCTGTGCCTTGGGATGGTTTGGTGATTAAATGACACCCAATAAGCAGGAATTAGCACCCCATGAGTGCTCAATAAATAGGAGCTAGTTATTAAAACAATACTTTTTAGTAGTATAATTTATTTTACAGGTTACCTCACTTGGTTTTGCCAATAGCTCTTTGCATTGAATAAGACAAGGACGGTTTCTATCATACCCATTTTAGAGAAAACTGAGGCTCAGAAAGGTTAAGTCCATAAGGGTTCCTCACCCAGCTTTGGAGAACACAGAGGGGGCTTCCTGGAGGTGGCGGTGCCCGACTACAGACTGTGCCACCAGATGCATGGGATCATATCCGGGCTCTGCTGTTCACTCACTGTGGGACCCTGAGCAAGTTCCTTAAGCTCTCTGTGCCTCCATTTTTGCATCCGTAAAATGGGAACAATAAAAGTACCGCTTCCTAGAATTGTGAAGATGAGATGAGCTCATTCGTGTTAATTGCTGCAGCCAGTGAGCCCTTTAAAAACATAAATCAGATCACATCACTCTTCCACTAAACCCTTTCATTGGCTCCTATCTCACTTGGAATAAAACCCTAGTTCCTTACAGGGAGGGGCCCACGAGGTCTGACAAGGGCTTGGTTGTCCAGCTACCTCCCTCTCTGGTCTCATCCCTTAACTCACTCCTCATCCATCCACCACTTCCTGGCGGTGCCTTAAACATACCCAACTCCGCCCTGCCTGCAGGCCTTTGGACCTTTTGTTCCCTCTGCCAGGAAGGCCCTTCTCACAGGTACCCCCATGGCTCCCTTGGCCACTTCAAATCTCTCACAAGTGTCCCTTATCAAGCCGATCTTCCCTGACCACCTACCTCCTTATCCTGCTGGGTTATTTCTCCCTGACACTTATCACCATATATCTGTTTATTTGTGGATTCATATCTCGTCCTTAAACATAAGCTTGATGGGGGCAGGTGCGTCCTCTGTTTTGTTCATCGCTGCATCCCCGACACTTAGAACAGGACCTCTCACCCTTCGGGCCCCTGGTAAATAATAGCTCCCCCAAGAGGCGGGAGGGAAGGGTGTTTCGGGCAAAGGGGGCACAGCCTGAGCAAAGGCATGGCAGTGGGGAACAGAGCATGACCCCCGCAGGAGCCGTAGATGGCTCCTTTAACCTGGCTCCACCTCCTCAATTACAGGAAAGGGCCTCTGCGTTCCACCAAAAACTCAGATGCGTTGATTCCTTAGAATCCCAGCTAAAACACTTGGGACTGACACGTCGTCCAAGCCCTTCTTTACCTCCCTCGTCCTTTCCCAGGGCCGCTGCTGCCTTAGTCTCCAGCCCCCAAGGCTAGACGTACAGCCAGCCGGTCCCAACCAGCAGCTTGGGGGGCCTTGGGAGGGCCTGTATCTAGCAGGATGAGGGAGAGATTCTGGGGGAGAGGGATGCATCCCTAGAGCAAAGCCGCCTAGTGGAGCATTGTGGGTTCACAGCAAATAAGCAGAAAAAAAAAAAATACTAGAAAGGGCCTGCATCTCCTCTACCCCTTTAAGAAAGACACCTCCGGACTCTGGCTGGAGGTCTCAGCAGGAAACCAAACACACACAGAAGGGCTGCCCAGCCAAATAAATAGTCATTTATTAAGGTACTTGTCTCCACAGCAGGAAATCAGCATGGGGGTCAGGGAGCCTCCCCGAAGAAGGCAGGCATCTTTAAGAGACAGGGGGGAAGAAAACTTGATTTGAAACACTTGTCTCCAGATGGGACCAGTAAAAACGCAGGCCCTCAGCCTGGTTTCAAACCTTGCAGGAAAAGGAAGAGCAGTGAACAGCTTTCTAGAAACTTCCAGGCCCGGAAGAATGGCCCTCTCCAGGCCACCACGCAGGCTACATTGCCTGAGCTCCCACCAGACCTGTCGCCACACGGCTTCCTCTGGGTTTCTGGCTGGAGCTAAGATGGTAGCCCAGTGGCGTGTTTTGTTTCTGCGAAAGGAGGTTGTCTTTGAAACGGAACCAAGACAAGGTCTGAACAGGGAATTCCTGGGCAGGAAAGCTCTGGAGCACCGCTGCTCTGCTTTCCTGAAAGCTGCATGCTCTCTTCTTCCGTGGAGCCGTGCAGAGTTTTCTCACTTTGTCTGGAACACTCTCTCCACACCACCCCGACCATCCCCACCATCACCACCTTCTCATCCTTTAGACCTCAGTCCTCCAGGGAAGCCTCCTCTGATCACTCTGACAAGCTCAGATGCCATGTGATGGACTCTCCTGTACCTACCCTCTCTCCAAAATCTACCTTGCCGGTGCTTATCACAGCTAGCATTTCACATCTGATACAGGTGCAACTGTCTATTGCCAATCTTCTCCAGTCCTTCTGCCGTGCTCACCATGAGGGCCACAGTGCATGACACACAGTAGGCCCTCAATTAATATGGGTTCAATGAATGAATAAATGGACCCTCAGAAAAAAATGCGCTCAGGCTCCGGGGCAAGCGTCCAAACTCTTGAATGTATGCACGAATGAGCGAATGAATGAATGAGTGAGCGAAAGAATGAATGAGCGAATGAATGAATCAGAGTGAAAGATGAATGAGTAAGAGAATGAATGAATGCGTGATTAAATGAGTGAATAAGTAAGCAAAAGACTGAGAATAAATAGTGATGGCTCCCTCAGGGGTGGCCCTAGGCTTCACACCTTTTTTCTGTCTCTCCTTTTCTCTACATGCCATTAGCGAAGGAGGTAGGAGAGTTTGGCATGCATATGACTCTAATCAAAACACCTAGGAGGGGCTTCCCTGGTGGCGCAGTGGTTGAGAGTCTGCCTGCTAATGCAGGGGACACGGGTTCGAGCCCTGGTCTGGGAGGATCCCACATGCCGCGGAGCAACTGGGCCCGTGAGCCACAGCTACTGAGCCTGCGCGTCTGGAGCCTGTGCTCCGCAACAAGAGAGGCCGCGACGGTGGAAGGCCCGCGCACGGCGATGAAGAGTGGCCCCCGCTCGCCGCAACTAGAGAAAGCCCTCGCACAGAAACGAAGACCCAACACAGCCAAAACTAAATAAATAAATAAATTAAAAAAAAAAAAAGACACCTAGGAAGAGGAGGACATTTCCCATAGGGGCACCTGGTGCGGAGGCTTCCAGGCCGAAGCTGACCCCCAAGGGGAGGCTCTGTCCCTGACCCCTTTCACCTTCCCTTGTTCTGATCTTTATGGGGCCGTCTGCCTTTTACCATCAAAGGAGACAGCAGGGCCCTGATTTGTCCCACAACCGCTCTATAAAAATGTAATTACCCAATAACCCGCTGTCTGCAAAACAAACCATCTTCCTGTTTCTTCTCCCATAAAAAGCATTTGACAGCTCTGTTCTATCAGCTTATAAAACCTGGAGAGAGTCGACTTAGCCCTCTCTGGAATGAAAACCCTCAAGGGGGGAGCATCCAAAGTGGGGAGAAACACACCTCTGATCTCCCAGGCAGTTGGCTGCAAAGTCTCTGGAGGTTTCTAGGGAAGGCAAGGGAAGCAAGTCATTTTGGTCCGATCTGGGACTGGACAATGCAAGTCTCACCTAGAAAGGACAGGGGGAGCTTGGAGATGCGGAGAGCCCAGGCCTGCCGCAGCCATAGGCAACCTCCTCACCGCTGCTGGAAAGGTCATTCCTTCATTTAGTCACTCAACAAACACAGATCAGGCACCTACTATGCACTGGCCATTGTACTAGGCCCTGAGGGTTCAAGTTCAGTACAACACGTCATTCAAGAAACTCACATCTATAAATATGCATTCAGTTTACATGATAATGGAGCACTTTGATTTGAATTGACTGACATGCAAAAGGCGTGTAGAGTCCAGCATTACATGGATGAGGCAGGTTATAAAACAGTAAGGACACTACGGTTCCATCTTGATTTTTTTTTAAATGAAAGAAAAAAATAATGGAATTTGAGGGAGGGGTGATAGAATTGTTCTCTATCTTGATTGTGGGAGCTATGGTCATGGGTTGAATTGCATCCCCCAAAAAGATACGTCCAAGTCCTAACCCACAGTACCTGTGACTATGACCTTATTTGGAAACAGGGTCTTTGCAGATGTAATTAGGCAAGGATCAAGATGAGATCATCCTGGATTAGGGAAGGTCCTAAATCCAATGAGAGTGTCCTCGTAAGAGGACGGGAAGGGAGATTTGATACACATGGGGAAGAGGACATGGGAAGACAGAGGCAGAGATCGGAGTGATGCAGTCACAAACCAAGGAATGCCTGGAGCTGGAAGAGGCAAGGAAGGATCCTTCCCTAGGGCCTTCAGAGGGAGGGTGACCCTGATGCCACCTTGGTTTCAGACTTCTGGCTTCCAGAACTGTGAGAGAATAAATTTCTGTCGTGTAAGCCACCAAGCTTGTGTTAATTTGTTACAGCAGTCACAGGAAACTGACACAGGGTGGCCACCAGACCAGATGCATTGAACTGTTCACTACAATTCTACTGTATTTAAATTATGTTTTGATTTTTAAAGTATTTTAAAAACAGGCATCTTCATCAGTCATGCGGAAATGCAAATCAAAATCACAATGAGATACCACTTCACACCTAGTAGGATGGCTATTATCAAAAACAAAACAAAATAACAAGTGTTGGTGAAAATGCAGAGAAACTGGAGCCCTCATACATTAGTAGTGAGAGTGTTAAATGGTGCAACCATTGTGGAAAATAGTTTGGTGGCTCCTCAGAGTTAAACATAGAATTACTATACAATCAAGCAGCTCCACTCCTAGGAATACACACAACCGAACTGAAAGCAGGGACCCAAACAGATACTCGTACACCAATGTTCATAGCAGCATTATTCACGACAGCCAAAAGGTGGAAGCAACTCAAGTGTCCATCAACAGACGCGTGGATAAACAAGATGTGGTATGTACCTACAGTGGAATATTATCCAGCCTTAAAAAGAAATGAAGTTCTGACACAGGCTACAACATGGATGAACTTTGAAAACACGATGCTTAGTGAAAGAAGTGAGGCACAAAAGGACAAATATTATATGATTCCTCTTACATGAGGTACCTCGAACAGAAAAATTCATAGAGAAAGAAAGTAGAATAGAGGTTACCAGGGGCTGGAGGAAATGGATGTTAGTGTTGAAGAGGGGTACAGAGTTTCTGTTTGGGATGATGAAAAAGTTCCGAAAACAGATAGCAGTGATGGTTGTACAATATTGTAAATGTACTTAATGTCACTGAATTGTACACTTAAAATGGTCAAAAAGGTTAAAATGGTAAATTTTATGTTGTCTATTTTACAAATATATAAAATATGTGTACTTATATATATTTTTTTTTTTAAAGAAATTCACGTTCTTTTATTTATTTATTTATGACTGTGTTGAGTCTTCGTTTCTGTGCGAGGGCTTTCTCTTTAGTTGTGGCAAGTGGGGACCACTCTTCATCGCGGTGCCCGGGCCTCTCACCATCGCGGCCTCTCTTGTTGCGGAGCACAGGCTCCAGACGCGCAGGCTCAGTAATTGTGGCTCACGGGCCCAGTCGCTCCGTGGCATGTGGGATCTTCCCAGACCAGGGCTCGAACCCGTGTCCCCTGCATTGGCAGGCAGATTCCCAACCACTGCGCCACCAGGGAAGCCCTATATATATTTTTTTAATAGGAGAGATGCCTAGATGCTGCCAAGGACTTGGAGTGGTCTTTGTTTTCCTCTTCATAATCTGTGGTGCTTTTAATACTTGTTTTACTATGAATATATATTGTATAAAGAATTCACAGTCTGGTGGGGGGATAGATAAGGAAATCAGCTACTACAGTATATGCTAATGTACACACAGAGCCGGGGCATCTAAATCAGACTGTGGGGATACCATGCAAGAGTCTCCAGAGAGAGGGCAATAAGCAGGAATGAGCCAAGCAAAGAGGTGGGGTGGAGGGGAGAGGACATTCCAGTGGAGAACTGACATTGGAAATGCAAAACACTGCACAGTTTGATTCTTGGCTTGGCTACCTACTTGCTGTGTGTCATTGGGTGAGTTAGTTAACCTCTCTGTGCTTCAGTTTTCTCTTCTGTAAAATGAGGATCAATAATTGTACTTACCTCATAGGGTGCTGTGAGAATTAAGTGAGTTATTACATATAAAGCAATTATAACAGTGCCTAGCATATAGTAAAGACTATGTAAGAGTTAGCTTTTTTTTAATGACTATAAAGGACAGGAAATTTCTGGAAATAGTAAAAAGAGAAATGGAATGGGTAAAGGAGCCTGGGGAAAGTGCAACGTACGAACCATCTTCAGTGAAATGTAAAGCAAATAAAGCCTTGGAAAAAAAACAAAGGGAAATCGCAAATCTGAAAATAAAGTGTCTTATGATGATGGGATTACATTTTGGACCAAGATATTTATAGCTAACAAAATTGAGTTAAAATGGGTTTTGACTAAGTGAAAAGATGCTGAAAATGCATAAAGGAGTCAGGCTTGAAAGACTGAATATAAGTCAGCCTCTTTGTTAGAGAAAGCTCCACTGTATTCAACATTTGGAATTGATGACTTGGTGGTTTCCTTTGGGGAAGAAAATATCTTGACATTTCCTGGTAAGTCTTCCTTCCTACCCACTTGCTCTCAATGACATTCTCTGTCAGCATAATGTCCCTGCTTGAGCACTGATGGGTGTGCGTATGTTGATATGCAGGATGTTAGCAGTTTGTACGCTCAGGTCAGTATCTGCCATCTTCATGAAGATGCAAGTAATTCTACTGCCTAAGCACCCCCTTACAGTCACAAATCACCGTTCGATGGATTCCAGGATCTCAAAGCTGTGGCATAAATTTCCAAGCCAGAAGAAAAGCATGGAAGCCTTAAGTGCTGGGTTTCAACCCTCTAGACTCCCTGGAACCACTGTCTGGGGTTGTGGCAGCATCGATATGGCCCTTTCCTCCTTCCAAGGGATATGGATAGTGTGTTAAGCCAATGAGAGATAGCATGTGGTCTCTCAATGGAAGCCACAGCATGTACTTCAAGGCTCTTGGACACACTTTGAAATTCTGAATGGCGAAACTCTGCCCCTCATTCCTCTGCATTATCATCTTTTAGATGGGTACAGCAGTGTTTTATTCTGGCACAGAATAAAAGGTCTTAAAGTCTTTGAGGGAAGGGAGGCGGGGTCAGTGTAAGCCTATAAATATTAGGACTTTATTTCACATTTGAGGGAAAGGTTTGGAAATATCCTTTTATCCATTAGGAATACATTCAGCTTCAAGTAATAGAATATCTCATTACAGTGCCTTAAATTAACAGGCATTCATTTTTCTTACATAAGAATTCTGGAGGTGGTCAGCTACATATCTTGATTCAGCAGCTCAACAATGTCCTGACCAAAGTTTTGACAAAAGAGCTCCCACAGCTCCAGCCATCACATCTAAATTCAAGACAGGAAAAACACGAAAGGGGAAAGTGCCACATCTGTCCCCTTTTTCTAGGAGAATAATTTTTTTTCCCAGAATCTCTTGCAACAGACCTTTTGGACAGAACTGGGTCACATTCCCTCCAGGTGCAAAGAAAACTGGGAAATTAGGGATCAGAACTTCGACCAATTATGACCCATAGCCCGGGTCTGGACTTACTGGGAGTCACTGTACCACCTTCACAGGCTGGTAGAGAGAATTAAATGAAATGATCCATAAGGAACTATTGGCACTGTGCCTGGCACACAGTGTGTTCAACAACTGATAACTATTACTCAAATTCTGAGTTTCTGTGGTTCATTTGGTCTCTTCTTTAAGTCATCTTGGTCTGGGTAGTCTCTGGCCCCAGCCATGCCAACCAATCAATCTTTATAGGCACTTTGAGATGTCCAAGATCAAAGTATGCCAGAGCATTTGTTCCTTCTTCTTTTCGCTTTCTACACAAATCAGGAAGTACCTAGATTAACATCTAACAACCTGTACATGAAGAAATACGTCAAAGAGTGATGAGAGGTTTAATTCAAAATAGAGAAAGACAAAGCACCTCCCAGATCTCTTAAAACCCATAGCTGTCAGGGAAGGCCTCCAAATTAGACTCAAAGACTTTCTGCCTAGTTTGAACCATGAAGAAATTTCTCAAGTGATGGAATTGGGAACATATGTCTTGATTCATTTGGAGCTCTGCAGCCTTATTAAGCCAAGTCAATAAGAGGAATTATTTAAGTGACATTGTATTCCATACCTAGCAGAGAGAGAGAGATGGAGAAGGGGGGGAGGGGGAGAGGGAGGAGGAGGAGGAGAAGAGGAAGAGGAAGAAGAAGAGGAGGAAGAGGAAGAAGGGAAGGAGGAGGAGAAGAGGAAGAGGCGGAGGGGGGAGGAGGAGGGGGAAAAGAGGGAGATTAAGCACACATGTGGGGAGGGATGAGCAGGAATGGACCTTTGCCTAGAACCCCATGGTAGGCGTGGGCGTGTGTCTGGTATCTAATTTCTGCTGGCATGTGTGGCCGGGAGAAGCACATGTGTGACCTGATCTGGGAGGAGGTCAAAATGACCCACAAACAGCTGAACATTCCTGATCATTCCATTTCCAATCCAGGGGTTGTTTCCAGGAGCTCCGTAATTTCTGCCCCCCTCCACAGTCTCCCCGCAGCCATGATCTCCCATGCACTCCCCTTCACCTCTCCCTGCCCTTGGGAGAGCTCACCCAGATGCCAAAATGCGGAGGCTGGAGGGGGCAGTGGGGCGGGGGCGGGGGTGAGAACACTGCAGGACTCAGAAGATGACACAAGACAGCTTACTCAGAAGACAGAGACATGATCTGTCCTCCCATAGGCAGGCACCACTCGCTTGGGGGGCCAGGAGCCGCCAGGTGTAATTAGACTAAGCCCCAGCAACAGGCCCCGTGCCCCATTCATGTCAGGACCCTGTTCCTGGCATCTGTTTCTAGTGCCTACGCAGCATTGCGTTACCCAACCACTGACCTAGGGGAGCCTCCCAGCAGAGAAGGGGCCTGCAGCTTGCTTCTTGGATGGCCATGGCCATGGCCATGATTCTAGGAAAACTAGTAATAATAATAACAAATAGTTCGTAATAATGATTGGTGCTAATAATAGAAATAATAATATTACCATCATAATGACCACCTTTTGAGGAGAGACTTTGTGGCAGGTACTTGGCAAGGTACTTAATGCACCTTGCGTTAAGGATATTACCTTCCTTGTGGGGTTGATGGGTGGGTACTCATCAAACCTACCCAACAACCCCATGAGGAAGGTAACGTCCTCATTTTCCAGATGATGATAGTGAGAAAAGCAGGAACTGAACTCAGGTTTTCTGGACTTCCAGGCACAGATGCTTAACTGCTATGTTCTATTAACCAATGATGGCTTTCAAAATATGCTGCTATTCTTCCAGCTTGTGAGTGAGTTCCAAACTCCAACCTAGGATTCTGAGAACTGGATTCGCTGGATTCTAACCCAAAATTACTAGCCCTTTATCCTCTGGTTTGAGGAAGCCTTGCATACATGGTAAGTATATAGCAGGACAAAGCTGAAAAGGAAAATTGACCCCCGATCTTGGAAGGCATTAAATACGGTGTGTGATGAAAACACTGAAACAAACTGAACTGGCCTCTCTTTTGATGTATGTATTTCTGAACACCCTTCTTTGAGCCCAACTTTTGTAACAGGCCCCATACATAAGTACTGGGACCCACAAAGCATTTATTAAGCCCCTGCTGGACACGATATGCTGCTATAGGCACTCTATAAAATGCAGGGAGGGTCCAAGTAATGACTCCCTAGGAGGGTCTAATCACTGAGGCAGGAAACACCTAAAGCAAAGATGTTCATCACTGCCTGCACTGTTTTAGCTAATAGCTACAAATCGCTGTTTTGTAGCACCTGGAGCAGGCAGGTGAGTTGGAGAAAGCAAGTATTCTCCTCTCCCAGCCATCAGCGTCCACAACTTCCCCACCTGCTCACAAAACAAACATTCTCTGCATCTTCTTCCTGCTCCCACTACATATCCTTGAGGTGAGAATGAACTGTTCCCCCCCCCCCTCCATAACTTCAGAACCATCAGTGTCACTGGGGGCAAAGGTGCACACGGAGGCTGAGAGTTTTCTCAGATGGGATCCAGCCCAATCCCTCTTATATCAGAATGCCTTGTTTACCCATTAGTGGAGCTTTGGACACTAGCAGCAGACAGGCTGGCTCCAGGGCATTTAAAAGGTCACAAACTGAGAGCCCAGGAAGGCAATCAGCTGGGATTCTGATCAACTGAGCTTCCAGGGATGAGCACAGTTTTCTAAATGCACCAACAATGTGCTTTGTCCTAGAGGACACTGGGACCCATCGGTCAGAGATGAGCCTCTCTAGGAAATGATCTTTCTCTCCAGCCCACGATGGCCAACAAATAACCCTTGGGCACCTGCCCTCAATCGGAAGCATTGCCTGAATCACTTTGACCTTGGGGAAACTGAGATGACCTTGGGGGAACTTCCTTGGTAAAATCACTGCCTTGGAGAAACCGAGGCAGTAAAACTAAATGGGACCCATGATCCTCAAGAGTATGCTCTAATCCCAAACTGTTGGAATAATGACTTAAACATAACAAGCAGAGCCTTTTTAAATCACTTGTAGGCACCAGACATTCCTGCTGAGCACTCTACATGCATTCTCTCATTTAATACAAAAGCCCTAAGAGGTACTTACTTTTACCCCTATTTTACAGGTGAGGCTCAGAGAAGTTAAGTCACTCACCCAAAGTTATCCAGCTAGTTAAGTGGTGGAGCTGGGATTTGAACCCAGGTCTCTAAATCGAGGTTGGCCTCATCCAACCTAGAAGGGAGGAAATGGATGGAATCTAGCAGAAGGAAGTTATAAAGGTGTCAGGGCAGAGAGCTTGGTGAGGCCCAAATTGGAAAGAAAGGGTATTTTTGTTCATTGTTTGTTTTTCCCAGCACAGTTCAGGGCAGAAGGTCCTCTGACAGGCTGAACTGGTCAGACTGGGGGTAATATTGTGATGGACTTAGAAGATAAATGCTGACTCACCATTTGAATGTTTTATAGCAGGTAGAAAACACAAGGAGGGAGACTTGCTGGCTAGTATCTTAGAAGAAGAAACTCTCCTTATTTTATAGATGTGGAAACTGAGACACAGATGGAAAGTGTCCTGCCTAAATACAGACTGGGATTATTGGTTTCCTGGTTCCTAGAACACCTCTTCTTTAAATAACAACAGTAACAACCATAGTAATAATAAAAGCGGCCCACATTTTACTGTGTGCTTTGTATGTGTCAGGCTCTGTGCTAAGCATTTTATATATCTATAAATACAACATTGTTCAATCTTCACCAAAACCTCACAGATAATTTCTAAGGCTCAGAGAGGCTGAGTTAATCGCCTAAATCACACAGCTAGTAAATGGTGGAAGTAAGATTTTAAAACTTAGGCAGCCTGACGCCAGAATCTGAGCTTTTTTCTTTAAATTTTTTGGCCGCACCATGCAGCATGTAGGATCTTAGTTCCCCCACCAGGGACCAAACCCACGCCCCCTGCATTGGAAGCACAGAGTCTTAACCACTGGACCACCAGGGAAGTCCCCAGAATGTGAGCTTTTAACTCTTCAGCTCTGCTTCCTTTATAGAATAGCATTCATCAACAAACACTGATTAAGACCCCACAGGGTTCTGGGTGAGTGAGAGGTTCCACCGATCCTCCATGAACTCACCAGTGCATCAAAGCAACAAACACATACATAGGGAATTTAACACAGTGTAAAAATGCTTGAGTGAAGGAGGAAGCAAATAACAACCTGAGTTGGACAAAGACTATCAAGAGATGTTGTCTGAGGGGCTTCCCTGGTGGCCAGTGGTTAAGAATCTGCAGGGGACACGGGTTCGAGCCCTGGTCCGGGAAGATCCCACATGCCGTGGAGCAACGAAGCCCGTGCGCCACAACTACTGAGCCTGCGCTCTAGAACCCGCGAGGCACAACTGCTGAAGACCACTCGCCTGGAGCCCGTGCTCCACAACAAGAGAAGCCACTGCAATGAGAAGCCGGCGCACCGCAGCAAAGAATAGCCCCCGCTTGCGGCAACTAGAGGAAGCCCGCGCGCAGCAACAAAGACCCAGTGCAGCCAAAAATAAATTAATTAAATAAATAAATTTTAAAAAAAAGAGAGACGTTGTCTGAGCTGAGTTTTTTTTTGTTTGTTTTTTTGGGGTTTTTTTAAATTTCTTATTTATTTAATTTATTTTTGGCTGTGTTGGGTCTTCGTTTCTGTGCGAGGGCTTTCTCTAGTTGTGGCAAGCGGGGGCCACTCTTCATCGCGGTGCACGGGCCTCTCACTATCCTGGCCTCTCTTGTTGCGGAGCACAGGCTCTAGAGCGCAGGCTCAGTAGTTGTGGCTCACGGGCCCAGTTGCTCCGCGGCATGTGGGCTCTTCCCAGACCAGGGCTCGAACCCGTGTCCCCTGCATTGGCAGGCAGATTCTCAACCACTGCGCCACCAGGGAAGCCCTGAGCTGAGTTTTGAGGGATAAGCAGGAGTTTACGAAATGAAGATAGGGAAAGGCATTTCAACAGGGAGAATAGCAAAGTGTGAGGGGAGAGCTATGAAGCATGCTGTGTCTCTAAAGAACAGCAAGGATGTCTAGTTGGCTAGATTATGAAGTGGGGAAAAAGCCCAAATGCCTACCGACAGGTAAATCAATTTTTTAAAAATATGGCAGAACTCTACATTGGAATATTACTCTGCAATAAAAAGAAACAACTAGTATATGCAATAATATGGATGAATCTCAAAGCCATTACGTTGCGTGAAAGAAACCGGACCAGACACAAAAGAGTACATACTGTATGATCCCATTTAAATAAAATTCTCGCACAAAAAAACTAAATGAGAGAAATCAAAAACAATGGTTACTTCTGCGGGGGAAGTGTCACTAGAAAGACAATGAAGGAAGCTTCATGGTGGTGGAAATGTTCCATATCTTGACTGTTGTAGTGGTTAGATGGGTGTGCAAATTTGTCAAAACGTGCCAAATAAAACTAGTAAGATACGTGCATTTTATTATGTGTAAATTATATTATGATTTGAAAAGAGAGAGAGAAGAACGAAGAGGAGACGGAAAGAGAGAGAGATCTTAATCTGAAGGATTGTGTATGCCTTGTTACGGAAATTGGACTCCAGAGGGTAGGAGGGAAGTTATTGGGATGTTTACACAGAGGGGTAATGATGTGGCTTGATTTGAGAAGAATCATTCCGGACTCAAAAGGAGGACAGAGAACTGGGGGAGGCAAGGAAGAAAATTAGGAAGCTGGTACCTAAGAAATGGCTACAGATTCAATTAACGCAGTTGCCATAGAGATTAGGGAAGGGATGGGAACATTCAGGAGGCAGAAGTGGGAATGCCTGGATACCAACTGGATGTGGGAGATAAGGGACAGGGAAGAGCTCTGGATAATTCTGAGGTTTCCAGGGGAGCAGGTAAATGTCAGCATCCTTAACAGAGATGGACATTTTTTTTAAAGGCAGGTTTGGGGACACAGGAGGGAGTTAGAGTAATGAGTTTAGGTTAGGTTTACACATGGTGAGCTTGAGGGGCTTGTGGGACATCTAGGGGGGGTGGATATTCACAGAACAGATGGTTAGGGGGCACAGGAGAGAGACTGGAGAAAGACAAAGAGAGATTCAAGAAACAGGAGGGGTGGATGGTTATAGAAGTTACCATTGAGAACACGCTTCCTGCACTCATGACGTCTCCTGATCCTCACAACACACACTGAGGAAGCTATCTCCATAGAAGGACATATGATTTGCTCAAAGTCCCCCAACTGGCAATGGGAGAAGCCAAGATTCAAACTTGGGCTAACTGACCCCAGTGCTGAGGAAGGTTCCTGACCACCATGCCACACGAGTGCATAGGACCCCTCCAGGAAAGCGTTCACCGAGCTGAAGCAGACCTTCCATTGGCCCATAGCTTTTTGCCCCAAAGTCATCGTCACCTGCCTCTTCCCATCATGCAGTTAAAATCAACCAAACCTGACTGAGAACCCTAGGCTTCAGGGAACACTCAGTTTTAAAGGACAGGGTTCTTCCCCTCTAGGAGTTTACAAATTCAAGGCCATCTTCAGACTCACACATTTGAGGAAGCCTATATTCCATGCAGGGGTTCCTCAAGGCCAAATTTAGATCTGGTTCCCAAAATAGATTCACCTCTCCCTATAAACCAATTCTGGGCTCATTGTGCATACCCTAGTCTTGTATAGGTAGCAGGAACTTGCATCAGTCCTGAAGACAGTTCTTGCATACATTCACTCAACAAATGTTTATTAATTGCTGGCAATGTGCTAGGCATTGTGATAGGCACTGGTGAATACAAATGTTTTAAAAAGATAGAACTTAAAGTATCAGCAAAGCAAGGGCATCAAAAAATTAAGAAGGAAAGTCTTTTTTAAGAATTTCATATTTTATATCCCCCCTTAAAAACCATACAAGTAATCATAATAGCAAAAATTGAATTTAGGGACTTCCCTGGTGGTACAGTGGTTAAGAATCCACCTGCCAATGCAGGGGACACAGGTTTGATCCCTGGTCCGGGAAGATCCCACATGCCGCAAAGCAACTAAGCCCATGCACCACAACTACTGAGCCTGAGCTCTAGAGCCCATGAGCCACAACTATTGAGCCTACATGCCACAACTACTGAAGCCCACGTGCCTAGAGCCTGTGCACCGCAACAAAGAGTAGCCCCCGCTCACCGCAACTAGAGAAAGCCCACACACAGCAGCAAAGACCCAATGTAGCCAAAAAATAAATAAATAAATTTAAAAAAAAGAAAATTTCATATTTATATCCCCCCTTAAAAACCATACAAGAAATCATAATAGCAAAAATTGAATTTAGGGACTTCCCTGGTGGCACAGTGGTTAAGAATCGCCTGCCAATGCAGGGGACACGGGTTTGAGCCCTGGTCCAGGAAGATCCCACATGCCGCGGAGCAACTGAGCCCGTGCACCACAACTACTGAGTCTGCGCTCTAGAGCCTGCAAGCCACAACTACTGAGCCCACATGCCACAATTACTGAGCCCACGTGCCGCAACTACTGAAGCCTGTGCTCCGCATCAAGAGAAGCCACTGCAATGAGAAGCCTGCATGCCGCAACAAAGAGTAGCCCCCACTTGACCAACTAGAGAAAGCCCACGTGCATCAATGAAGACCCAACACAGCCAAAAAAAAACCGTAAAATAAAATTTAAAAATTGAATTTAGGGCTTCCCTGGTGGCACAGTGGTTAAGAATCCACCTGCCAGCACAGGGGACACAGGTTCGAGCCCTGATCCGGGAAGATCCCACATGCCGCGGAGCAATTAGGCCCATGCGCCACAACTACTGAGCCTGCACTCTAGAGCCCATGAGCCACAACTACTGAAGACCACTCGCCTAGAGCCCGTGCTCCGCAACAAGAGAACCCACCGCAATAAGAAGCCCACACACGGCAACGAAGAGTAGCACCCGCTCGCCACAACTAGAGAAAGCCCGCGTGCAGCAACAAAGACCCAACACAGCCAAAAATAAATAAAAATAAAATAAATAAATTTATATTTAAAAAATTGAATTTAAAGGGTATATTTTCAGTACTCTGGGTCTCTAACTAGTCCAAGAAAAAGACATTAGTCCCCAGTCTTTATGGAACTGGATGAAATATGTTAGAAAATATTTGAGCATGGTAGTTTTTGAGTCAGACAGGACTTGGTTCAAATCCCATTTCTGCTACTTTGTAGCTGTATGATTGTGGACTAGTCCCTTAAATTATGAGTCTTGGTTTTTTCATCTATATAAATGTGAATAGAAACAACACGCTCTTAGACTTGTTATATGGATTTCATAGAGTAAAGTCAATAAAGTATATGGTCTAAATCAATATATTTAGATTATATATTTATATCTCTTTTTATGAGATCTTCCTTCTCCATGGTTGTATTAGTTATCTATTTCTGCATAAAAAATCACCATGAATTTAGCATCTTAAAACAGTGTACATTTATTATCTCACAGTTTCTGCACATCAGGAATTCAGGCATAATTTACCTAGGCTCCCTCTTTTGGAGTCTCTCACAAGCTTGAAATCTAAGTATTGGCCAGGGTTCGGGTCCCATCTGAAAGCTCAACTGGGGAAGGTTTTTCTTCCAAGCTCACTTATGTTGTTGTTGTCAGGATTCAGTTCCTTCTGGGCTATTGGGTTGAGAGCATCAGTTCCCAGCTGGCTGTTAACCAGAAGCCACCCTCAGTTGCTTGTCACATGGGTCTCCCCAACATGGCAAGTTGCTTTATCAAAGTCAGCAAGGGAGAGAGTCTGAACAAGATAGAGTTTACAATTGTTTTTCCCCCAAGAGGGGCAGGAATTCAGATGAGATGGCTTTCTCCACCTCTGGCTAAGACCAGGTTGCATTCCAATATCAGACCAGAGCATTGGAACCACCAGCCTTAGGAATCATGGTACATGGAAAAGCAGGAGATGGAAGTAAGCTGAGAACACAGGGCCTGGAGCAGGGGGTGGCAAACTTCTTCTGTAAAGAACCAAACGGTACATATTTCAGCTCCACAGGCCAGACAGTCACTGTGGCACACAAGCGGCCATAGGCAACACAAAAACAAATGGGTATAGCTGTTTTCTAATAAAACTTTATTTACAAAAATAGGCAGTGGGCCAGATTTGGCCCCTGGGCCATAAGTTTACCAACCCAGGATCTAGATCCAAATGGAACAGCTGTGAAATCCCAGCTGCATTGTGCTGTGTGTCCTTGTATGTCACCTAAGTCTCTTGAGCCTTAGTCTCCTCATGTGAAAATTCAGAAAAATAAGAGTACCAGCTTCACCGTGTTGCTGTGAGAATCCTCACATTTTAAATACAAAGTATTTCACATCATTCTGGGAACTCAGTACACCAGGATAAAAGTCAGCTGTTACCACTATCTGGTCTAGACTGCCAAGGTTCTGAACATGGCTCCACCCCTTCCCAGCTGGGTGACCTTGGGCATGTGATGAAACCTCTCTGTGCCTGAGTTTCCCGTATGTAAAGTAGGAATAATAACAGTCATGAGAATTAAAACAATTAATGCAAAATTAGAATAATACCTGTAAAAGCACTCAAAAGTTAGCTTGAGTTATTGTTTTGTTATAATATGATAAATTATAAATTATTGTTTTATAATGTTTCTCACAGAGAAGAGATTGAATCAACAGAGTAAGGGGGAAAATTCCTTCACAAGCAAAGAAAACAGCACCAAGAACCTTGCCTTTCCCAAAAACTCTTTAAGACTTGAGCCTTTCACCGAAGACACTGAGTGTAAAAATGTCTTTCTCTGCACCCACAGGCCAGCCAGGAGACAACCACACTGAAACCAGCAGGGTCAAAGCTGAATAGTATTTATCACACTTTGCTTTGCCTCTAAATTCCTACTAAAGATGAAACACAACATTTAGAACCTTCGTGGGAGCTTTGAGACAAAGTTATGGGATTGGGGGGGTGGGGGGGGTGACTATTTTACTAAATGGATTATTTTCATCTGGTTTTAATCTTAGTTTCACATTTGTTTCAGCTTTTATTTAGTCTCCAGAATTTGCCATCAGCTTGTCAAAGACAAGTGATTCCTCAGCAAATATGTTCTCTTTTGTTATTCATATAATATATATGAATGTCTCTTTGGATGGGGGTTTTCCTACCACACACAAAAGCCAACACAATTAACTTTCCTTAAGGAAATTCCATCACCTTTGAGAAAAATGGATCTTGATCCTCTCCTGCGAGTTGCTGCTACAACACACACACACACACACACACACACACACACACACACACACACACACACACACACACACACACACACACACAGAGTCCAAACAGCACTAAAGTAATTAAAGCAGCTGGGATTGATTGGGGTTCTGAGTGACCTTTTGGTAACTTACCTACGCCTGCCATTTAGAGAAAGAATAATTTATGATGCAAGTTGAAGTGCAGAAAACCAAGGCAGACAGAAAGAGAATTCTGATTAGCCAAGAGGGGTGAACTGTCAGGAGGAGCCCCCGGAGCCCCTTGTCAAAGCAGGGAACAAAAGCAGTAAATGTCCAGGTTCGCCCAGACACAGACGCCTGCGGTTCCCAGGGTGCGTCTGCTCCTCTGGTTTGTAGAATCCAAGAATTTCAAGGCTAGGAAGGTCTTAAAGGTCTGACCAAGCCCACTCATTTGACAAGTGAGGAAACTGAGGCTCAGAGGAGGGGCTGACTTGCTCCAGATTTGACTGTAGGTCACCTGCTTGTCGGGTGCTAAGTTTCCCACTTTATCTGGTTGCACCCAAACCAGAGGTATCTTCAAACTCCAAAATGCCCTTTAATTGTAAATTATAAATAAGTTTGTGATTAAAATTACAAACTAAAGTTGCAGAATGAAAACTTGACAACACCATGGATTCTTTTCTGCTTTCTTCAATAACGTAACCTCAGCACCTAGAATAGCAGCTGCTGTGTGGTAGATAATACATTTCTCTGGAATAAGCTTTCAGGAGCAACTGTCCCTGGATTCAAGAAATGCATGTAGTGCCGAGTAGGCTTTGTATCCAAAGTGGTACCCATTTGGGGTACCAAGTCAGGAAAACAAGAGATCTAGAGGCCCAATGTATTTCATTTGCATTAAGATTATTACATGGCTTCCCAATTAACAGTCCCAGAAGCAGGGAC
This sequence comes from Balaenoptera acutorostrata, assembly GCF_949987535.1. NCBI lineage: Eukaryota > Metazoa > Chordata > Mammalia > Artiodactyla > Balaenopteridae > Balaenoptera > Balaenoptera acutorostrata. The sequence continues at coordinate 80,339,970 of NC_080076.1, forward strand.
GACCCCTGATGAATCTCTGCAGCTAGGAGAAGAGACTAAATGGTTGGGACTTCCCTTAATGCAGTCCCACCAGTGTCCTACCTTTGTTTCCGCTGTTACTCTCACCTGGGAAATGCTTCACCCACCTCTGAATCTTCACATCCCACCCACATTTTAAAACCCAGCTCGCATGCAACCTCCTCCATGAAGCTGTCTTTTCTTTTTTGTACACAGAAGCAACCCCTCCCTCTTTTGAGCTAACTTCCACACAGCTTTTGGGAACTTAGTTTAAATGCTACTTTGTCAGGGGAGCCTTCTTTGACTTTCTGGATGAGGTTAGATTTTCCTACTTCTTATACTTTTACTCTCATATCACTAATTATGCTTTCTTTATTATCTGTCTTCCCCTTTTGGACAGTAAGTTTCATGAGAACAGAGACTGTATCTGCTCTGTTTCACGGCTGTATCCCTAGAACCTAGCACAGTGCCTTGACCACAGGAGGCATGAATGGAAGGATGAATGGATGGATGGAAGGATGGTTGGATGGATGGATGGAAGGATGGATGGATGGAAGGATGGAAGGATGGAAGGATGGAAGGATGGAAGGATGGATGGATGGATGGATGGATGGATGGATGGATGGATGGATGGTTGGATGGTTGGATGGATAAATGGATTAATCAATGAATGGTTGAGTGAACCAATTAATGAATTAACCAGTGAATGAAACAATGAATGAATGATGAATCAATGGATTAATCAAATGAATCAATGAATGAATAGTTTATATGCTATTTATCCAATCTCTACCATGCTGTTGAATTTATGTTTCAAAGCCAGAATAATGCAGTGGTTGAAAGTATGGTTTCTAACAGACTCACAGACATAGAGAACAGACTTCTGGTTGCCAAGGGGGAGCGGAGTGGAGGAGGCATGGATTGGGAGTTTGGGATTAGCAGATGCAGACTGGCATATATAGGATGGATAAACAACAAGCTTCTACTAGATAGCACAGGGAACTATATTCAATATCCTGTGATAAACCATCATGGAAAAGAATATGAAAAAAATATATACATGTACAACTGAATCACTTTGCTGTATAGTAGACATTAACACAACATTGTAAATCAACTCTGCTCAATAACATAAACTGAAAAAAAAAAAAGTGTGGTTTCTAGAGTCAGGCTGCCTGAGACGAAATTTTAACTCTTTTTACCACCTGCATGGTGCTGGGCAAGCTCGTTAACATTTCTGAGCCTCCCTTTCCCCATCTATAAAGGAGAACATTCATACTGCCCACACCTCATGGGACGATTGTAGGTTTAAATGAGATAATGCACGTAAAGTGCTGGGCACATCGCAAGTACTCAGCAAACATTAGCTTTATTGTTCTGATTATTATCTCACTTCAGCAAGAATTGTCAAATTCATCTTTGTAAGGCCCAACGCCTAGCAGAGTACACACATTTGGTGCTCAAAAATATTGAACACTTAGACAACCTAGAGGGATGGGATAGGGAGGGTGGGAGGGAGGCTGAAGAGGGAGGGGATATGGGGATATATGTGTACATATAGCTGATTCACTTTGTTGTACAGCAGCAACTAACACAACATGGTAAAGCAATGATACTCCAATAAAGATTTTTAAAAAAGGAAAAGATTGACTTCCCTTTGCTGTTTTAAACTTTGAAAACACAAATATTGAACACTTCAATGGATATTTTAAACCTCTCTGCCAGGACACTTCAAAATTCTGAGAATGTCAAACATGTCAGCATCATGGAAGGAAGCTAAAGAGACGTGACAGCTAAATGTAATCGCTGATGCTAAGAAGGACATTCTTGGGTCCATTGACAAAGCTGGGCTACAGATGAAGATGAGATGAAAGTATTGTATCAATGCTAAATTCTCTGAAGTTGACAACTAGTGTGGTTACGTGAGGCTATCCACATTCTTTGGAAATATACACTGAAATGTTCAGGGGTAAAAGACCACGATATATGCAATTCACTCTCAAATGTTTCAGAAAAATTATACACATGTGAGAGAAAAGGAAAAAGCAGAGTAAAATGTTGACAAGTGACTCCAGGTAAAGGACTATAGGTATTCTTCATGCTATTCTTATTCTTGAAACTTTTCAGTAAGTTTGAAATTATTTCCAGATAGAAAGATTTTTGCAAATTATGGAATGAATCTGGAACCACCAAATTACATTTCTGGGTTTTCAGATAATAGTTACACCTGAAGAACTATCTAGTGAGCTAATCTCCAGTAGGGCATCAGCAGATAAGCCTGCAGAGGAGGCAAACACATGATTCCCGATCCGTCTTTTGGGGTAAACATTACCAATCAAGATGGCATCTTTAATAGTAAATCCAGACACAAACTCGGAATCCTTCTCAACACAGCTACTACCAAGCAAACGAGCTGACTCTCTGGATGAAATAGCCATGGACTTGACCCCTTTCTGAGAGTATTCGGTTCCAATGAGGACTCGTCAAAATTCAAAGCCTTTCTACACTTTTTATTTTTATTTTTTGGTCACACTTGCGGGATCTTAGTTCTCCAACCAGGGATTGAACCCAGGCCCTCCGCATTGAAAGCACAGAGTCCTGACCACTGGACCGCCAGGGAATTCCCCAAACCCTTTCTAATGAAGGCGCTTTAGCCCCTGGAACACCTAGGTAGAGGGTCTACAAACCACCATTCAAAACTTTATTTCCACCAAAACTTAGAATTGATTTTACTTTGGTGAAAGGAGGTTCTATGTGGTTGGAAGATTCTAGCAGTCAGATTTCTTTGTGTCTGATACCATCTCTTCCAACACACCTTACAACTTGACAAGTTGCTTTAACCTTCCTGTGCCTCAGTTTCCCCATCTCCAATAAGGAACAGACAACCCCCAGGCTGTTAGGAGGACCAGCTAAGGTAATGATTGTGAGCATCTTGTACCCTTTACGGCTAAATTATATGATTATAGTGATCGTGATTATCGACATCATCATAATCATCATCTTTCCCCCTTTTTCTGCTCTCCAATTACCACAGCTAATGGAGTCCTGTTTCTCTTTAAAGTGTAGAAAGCAGCCTCTGCCCAGAACATTTCCAGCTTGGGTTCTTCAACAACCCACAGAGCTCTCCTGCCTTGAACCTGAATCATGCCTGAGTTTCGAGAGAGCAGTTACAGGTCCATTTTCTTCGATTATCAGTGAAAGGTTAAGTGCTCCAGCCCTCAGCCTCAGATGCCCATCTGGGTTTTCCATTATGAGCGGAGGTAGACCAACCGGGTCTGTGAGTTCATTCTCTGGCCCTGGCTCTCCAGCTAATAGAACCTCAGCCACTCTCTTGAATGTAAAGCTTTATCTCCAGGCAAAGCCAACCAATTTAAACGGCACTCACAGCTCATGCCCGCAGGTCATGGGCTCTGAGTACTCCAAGAAGCCCGGAGCAATAAAATCTATTAGGTCTCCTTTGTCCCATCTTGTTGTGAACTTATAAGAAAAAGGCACTAAGAGGATCAGTACCCAGAAAAACCTTCATAATTGTGGCTTCTACACAGCGAACGAGGACAATTACCAAGGCAACCAGCCAATCATTCTGGTTAAGGGCAGAGGGGGTTTAGTCCAGAAGAGGCTGTTTCGAACCTCTATGGCGCTCTAATCAGAGAGGAACCAACATTTTAAAAGGCCCTTGTGTAAAAACAGGAGGGACAGCAGGGGAGGAAAAGAGGAGAGGGGGGGAAAATTAATTTCCTCTCATTTCCTGCCTGCTCCATTGATTGCGGTCCAAAGGCAAGGTGATGCACTCTACCCCGCACACCTGGGGCCACAGGGGCTGGCAGCCGAGGCGGCGATGTCTGATTTTATGCATGTGTTTATTTACTTATTTTCCCCTCTGGATCTGGCATCTGCAGTGTAGATCTCATGACAGGTGCAGCAAAGGTGTCAGTAAGAATCTTTAAGGACAGTATATAGAGTCTCTCCCAGTATCTCCTAGTCCCCTGAGAATAAAAATACTAGCACATGCTTCCTTACTCAGCCTTCATCCCCTCAGTTGCTGGTTTGGGCAGATCATTTTGCGACAGAAGTTGTTTTGCTCGTGAGAGCGTCTCCTATGAAGTTATGTGGGAAATCAGGGGAAATGGGGGCATTGGGAAAACTCTGGATGCTTTTCCATCTTGGGGACTCTGCAGAGTCTAGCTGATACTGAATTGGGGACTGACTTTTTCCTCCTGGGCCGTGCGAGGCGCCTGGGAGGGTTGAGGATTTGGGTGAGAATTTGTCTTTGGTCTACAGTGTCTGTGTTCTCAGCTCTGTGTCCCCATGATTCCTGTGTCCCCACCTCCAACCACCCAGCCAAGGGCAGCAAAACACTAGATAACCTGCCCCGTGTTTGCTCATCTTCCTGGTAAAATTAACAAAGCCATCCAATGAAATAAGAAGCTACCTTTTCCACTAGTGAGCTCCCCATGACAGGAGGTGTGAAAGGAGAGGTATCCCCAGTTGAAAAAATTCATTGATTCACTCAACAAACAGGCCAGGTACTATTCTCCTGGCACTGCATAGGAAATTATTTCTATGGTTCTTTCCAACTAGCAGAGTCTATCATTCTAATTACACTGAGATGACAGTAATGAAAATAACAGGAGTGTGATAATATAACAATAACAAGTGGATTGAGCATTTGCTAAGTACCAGCCCATGTGTCATGATCTCTCTGGGATATTATGGCATCTGTCAGGGTCCCAGTGGGAAATAGGTGGTACATTCAAAGGGTTTAATTGAGGAGAGTTTAATAAAGGGTCTCTTTTTTTGTAGATGTATTGCCATGGTTTTCTTTTTCCCCAGCTTTATTGAGATGTAATTGACATGTAACATTGAATATGTTTAAGGCATACAAAGTGTTGATTTGAGACATTTATATGTTGCAATAAGATTACCACCACAATGGCCTTACCTAACACCTCCATCATGTCACATAATAACCATTTCTTTTTTGTGGTGAGAACATGTAAGATCTACTCTCTTAGCAAATTTCAAATACATAATACAGTATTGATAAGTTCTGGGGATCTAATAAAGGGGTCTATTTTCACAGGTGCTAACAGGGTTAAAGGAACCAGCAAGGGATATTTAATTTCCTGGGGCCAGCAATGGGTGGGGAGCTGGTACCACCCTCAGCCAACTGAAGGGGTGTAGGGCTCCCTGGTGAGAGACCATGGGAGACAGGCCACCCAACAGGAGCTGGGGAAATAGAATATGCCAGTTGTTCCCTCCTACTACCCTCCAGTCTCTCACCAGTGATTTCCACTGGCCAGTTGACTGAGGTTGAATCAGTCGCCAATAGCCAATGAGTTAATCAACCATGCCTATGTAATAAAGCCTCCATAAAAATCCAAAAAGGAGGGGGTTCAGAGAGCTTCCAGGCTGGGGAACAAGAACACCTCCACGTGCTACCGTGCTGGGCTCCCATCCCAGGAAGCAGAAGGCAAGAGAAACTAGCCCATGCAAGTCAGTCCCCAGGATGCACAGAGCAGGGAGAGAAGGGTGGGGGGAAGATATGGGGGTAGGGGAGGGGCAGATGGATAACAACCACCATATCAGCGTCCCCATTTTACAGACAGGTATACTGAGTCCCCAAGAGAGGAAAAAACTAAGAGACAGAAATCCAGATTCTTATGTGGAATCTTGCCCTTTTTAAATGAAGGCAGCTAACACAATGAGCACCACCAAAATAAAGCAAAACAAAACCCCATTATGGGGGCCAGAAAACCTACGTGAGGGCCACGTGTTTGCAATCCCCACTGCAAGCAAAGCCATCCAGGATCCTCAGGTTCTGAGGCAAGTGCCCAGGACTTCAGTCTTCGCACTGTAGTGAACGCCTTGTGTGTCCTTAGGCAAGTTCTGTCCCCTCTCAGGAACCCCGCTTCCTCATTTGTTTCCCTGAGGAAGGTAGAAGATGACAATCCCAAAGACCCTTTTCTAGAACTTCAAGTCTCCTGATTTGACATGCTTTTTCCTAGGAAGTGAAGCTATTCGATCACTCAATCATTTCTGAGAAACTTCCATCGTTACCTTTAAGAGCTGCTCTCCCCAGTTGCCTCCTACCGATGTTCGCATCACCTCCAACTTTGATCACATTTCCCCCCTCTTTCCTTGAGAAGCAAGAAAGTTCACCAAAGGTTATGGAATAGTTATCAGGGAAAGCTTTTTAAGGGCAATCTAGAGCCTCTTCTAGTCCTATGAGAAGAGAAATAAGAGGGCACATTACGTTGCTGCTTTGGCCAGGACGCTTTGTTACTGAGGTTGTTTTGCTCGTCATTGAATTTATAGAAAGTATGTTGGAAATCGGGGTAATGTTGGTGCGATGTTGTGATCTATAAAAATATATTTCTCATATATATCAATATTGGGTCTTCATCCACAGTTCTGGCTCACAGCTCCCAAAATCTTTGGAATTTCCTGAGAGATAAAAGTAATGGGAGCATCTTTTGTTATAATATTTGGTCTCATGCTCAGTTCCTTTAAAAAATGCTTCAGAGCCTTAAAGGTGAAATGGGTGTCTTGTTTTTCACAACTAGCTCCTTTCCACCTCAACTGCGCTTATGATAATGAAGGTGATTTTTGGAAGCACCTAAGGGTGGGGACTAACTGCCAAGTAACCATGTAATTAGAGGGTTGGAATTTTCTTTCTTTTCTTTTTTTTGAATTTTATTTTATTTATTTTTTATACAGCAGGTTCTTATTAGTTATCTATTTTATACATATTAGTGTATACATGTCAATCCCACTCTCCCAATTCATCCCACCACCACCCCCCCACTTTCCCCCCTTGGTGTCCATACGTTTGTTCTCTACATCTGTGTCTATTTCTGCCTTGCAAACCGGTTCGTCTGTACCATTTTTCTAGATTCCACATATGTGTGTTAATATACGATATTTGTTTTTCTCTTTCTGACTTACTTCACTCTGTATGACAGTCTCTAGGTCCATCCATGTCTCTACAAATGACCCAGTTTCATTCCTTTATATGGCTGAGTAATAGTCCATTGTATATATGTACCACATCTTCTTTATCCATTCATCTGTTGATGGACATTTAAGTTGCTTCTATGACCTGGCTATTGTAAATAGTGCTGCAATGAACATTGGGGTGCATGTGTCTTTTTGAATTATGGTTTTCTCCAGGTATGTACCCAGTAGTGGGACTGCTGGGTAATATGGTAATTCTATTTTTAGTTTTTTAAGGAACCTCCATACTGTTCTCCATAGTGACTGTATCAATTTACATTCCCACCAACAGTGCAAGAGGGTTTCCTTTTCTCCACACCAAGAGGGTTGGAATTTCCAATCCCACCTCCTGATTTCTGGGGAGGGGAGAGGGGCTGGAGGTTGAATCAATCACCAATGGCCAATGAGTTAATCAATCATGCCTATATAATGAAGCCTCCATAAAAACCCAAAAAGGAGGGGGTTCAGAGAGCTTCCAGGTTGGGGAACCAAAACACTTCCACGTGCCGTCATGCTGGGCTCCAAGTCCGAGGAGGACAGAAGCTTCTTTGTTCACGACATTGTCCTATGTATCTCTTCCATCTGGCTGTTCCTGAGTTCTATATTCTTTTATAATAAACTGGTAATCTAGTGAGTTAATGGGTTTCCTGAGCTCTGCGGGCTGTTCTAGCAAATTAACTGAACCCAAGAAGGGGGTCGTTGAAACCTCCAATTTGTAGTCGGTTGGTCAGAAGGGCTTCTGACCTGGGCTTACGATTGGATTGGCATTTGAAGTCTTGAGGGACTGAGCTCCTGTGGAATCTGATTCTATCTCAATATAGATAGTGTCAGGACTGAGTTGAAACCTTGTTGGTGTCTGAGAATTGCTTGTTGGTGTGGGAAAGTTGGAATTGGGTCCAGGAACCTAATTTAGTTGGAATGCTACTAGATGATATGGCCAGAGGATTCAGGAATATTGGAACCCTGCCCCAGACCACAGGAGGTCCTGAGGGAATTCCAAGGTGAATCTGCAGACTGACCATAAACTCTCACGCCTAACTCAAATGATCACACCTGGGCCGTGGAAAGAAACTTCAGTTACAGTAGCCCTAGAACAAAAGCAGACCAGAGCCCTTTCCATTTATTTCATCCCCTACATTCAAGCTTACGTTTCAGCATCACTACTTTTGATGCAGGGATTCACTCACTGGTCCCCTCCAAGTCTGCCCTATTTCCCACCTGGATCATCACAACAGACTTCTAACTGGGCTTTCTGTGTGTTTTTCCTGAACCTTCTCTAATGTTTACTAATGCTTTCTTGACATCTTTATTGAGGTATTGACAAATAAAGATGGTATAAGGTATACAATTTGGTATATGAATACATTGTGAAAATAATCCCCACAATCAAGCTAATTAACACAGCCCCCATCTCACACAGTTACCTTTGTGTGTGGGTGTGTGGGTGTGTGTGTTGAGAACACTTAAAGATCTACCCACTTAGCAAAATTCAAGTTTACAATATGGTACTATTAACTACAGTCACCATGCTGTACATCAGATCTCCAGAACTTAGCTGCATAATTGAAACTTTGTACCACTAGACCATCAACTCCACATTTTCTCCTCCCCCACCCCTGGAAACCACCATTCTACTGTTTCTATGTTTCTATTTAATGGTGTTTAAATAGTTAAACAGCGTTGTACTGTTTAACTATTTTAGAGTCCACATGTAAGTGAGATCATGCAGTATTTGTATTTCTGTGTCTGGCTTATTTCCCTTAGCATAATGTCCTTGTGACTTGCTTTGACTAATAGAAAATGGTAGGAGTGACATTTGGGGATTCCAGAGCCTAGATCTTACGATACTTTCAGCTTCCACATTTATCCCCTGGGAACCCAGCACCATGCTGTGAAGAAGCTGGTCCAGAACACTGGAGGCAGAGAGACCACATGAAGAACCGAGGCCCCCCACCAAGAGCCAGACCAATGGCCAGTTGTGAAAATGAAGCCCCCTCAGACATTCCGGCCCCAGCCATGCTCTCAACAGACTGCAGCCACATGAATGACCCCAGCCAACACACCGCAGAGCAGAAGTGAGTGGTCCCAGCAGAGCCCTGAGCCAACAAACGGTTGCTTGTTTATAGCAAGAGATAACTGAAATAAACATCCATCCCCAAGAAAGAGTCTCCAATCAGTGTATTAGAATCTCAGTTATGCAAATCAGTGATTCCTATCTCTGGGGTGGAGTAAAAGGGATTGGGGGATGGGAGGACCCTTCTTCTCCTAGAAGGGGACAGAAGGACCAAACCTTTTATCTTTCAAGCTCATACATGCCGGTGAAACAGCTCACATGAGTTGTTGAGTTTTTTAATTGTGGTAAAATACACATAACATAAAATTTACCATTTTAACCATTTTAAAGTGTACATTTCAGCAACATTGGGTACATTCACCATATTATGCAACCGCCACCACTACCTAATGCCATAACTTTTTCATCACCCCAAACAGAAACCCCTTACCCATTAAGCAGTCATTCCTCATTCACTCCTTCCCTCAACCCCAGGAAACCACTTATCTACTTTCTGTCTCTATGGATTGGCCTATTTGGGACATTTCATATAAATGGAAACATACGATATATGATCTTTTGTGTCTGGCTTCTTTCACTTAGCATGATTTTTTCAAGGTTCATCCATGTTGTAGCATGTATCACTACATCATTCTGTATAATATTCCATTGTATGGATAGACCACATTTTGTTTATCCATTCATCCGTTGATGGACATTTGGATTGTTTCCATCTTTTAGCTCTTGTTAAATAGTGATGTTATGAACGCTTATCATACAAGTTTTGATCTAATTCGGTGGTTGTCAACAGAGGGCCCTTGTGCCCACCCCCCCCCCCCAGGGGGACATCTGGCCGTGTCTGGAGACATTCTTGATTGTCACAAATGAGGCAAGATGCTGTTGGCATCTACTAAATAGAGGCCAGGGGTGCTGATCAACATCCTACAGTGCACAGGACAGCCCTCACCACAGGTATGATCCAGCCACCAATGTCACTAGTGCTGCGGCAGAGAGACCCTGCTCTAATCCAACCTCTCCCAGCCTCCGTGGGCATATAGGGACTATACCACACTTTCCCTTTAGTGGGGATTCTTTCAGAGCCCCCCAGTAAATGATAAACTTTATCTCCTTCCCATCTCAGAATTCACAGCCTTGTGGCCAGTTTAGAAACGTGTGATTCTTTTTTAACACCCACCATTTCCAAGAGGGAAATCAAAACAAAACCCTCCAAATCAATTTGCAGGAAAAAATAAAAGGATATTTCTGATGTTTTTCTAAGCTTTTCATCCTTTTTAAAACATGGGGGGGTCAAGTGGCAACCGAAGAATAAAAGCAAGTGTTCAAAAGCATCAGCGACCAAAAGTCCACAGAAAATCAAAACAAACCTGGCTCTCAGTGTGCGTAATTACGGGTACAACCCAGTAATGAAAGCTTTATTAGTTTAATGTGATTCCATCAAGTACCAAAAAGCGGGAAGGAGTGGGAGAAAGAAAGAAAATGGATATGAAAGAGGAGAGGGAGGGGGGAGACATGAAAGAGGAATACGAGAGGGCAGAGCGGGTGAAACTAAGATGCATCTGTAATTAAACTGCACATTCTGGGTGTTGGACCAGCATTTATCCAAAGGAGCAGGGGGAACAGACCTGAACACCTTCTCCAAAATGTGCACCTCTGCCTTCAACCAACAGATCACTTGCTGATGCTCTGAGCCTGACCCTGTTTTCAGTAGTGGGGATGCAGTGATGAACAAAATAGACAACAATCCCACCCCTTTTCCCTGGAGCTGACACACTCAAGCGGTGAAAACAGACATTAAATGAAATAGTGAGTACAATGCATGGTACCTTATGCAGAGAAAAAAGAAAGCAGGGAAGGGGGATAGGAAGCGTCAGGGATGGGGCAAGTGTTGGAATTTTAGAGCAGGTGGCCAAGAAGGGGGTGATAGGTGGGCGAAGATCTGAAGGGAGTGAAGGCATGAGCCAAGGGTAGATCTAGGGAAAGAGCATTCCAGGCAGAGGGCAAAGGACGTGCAAATGTCCTGGGGTGGGACGTGCCTGTGGAGGAACAGCGAAGGGGCCAGTGTGGTTGGGGCAAAGTAGGGGGGCCAGTGGGAGAAGGGGCAGATCCCATAAGGCCTCATAGGGCACAGGAAGGCCTTTGTTTTTATCCTGAGTGAGAAGGGGGTCCTGGGTGGGTTTTGGACAGAGGAGGGACAACAGGACCACTCTGATAGGGACTAGGGTGAGGCGGGTGAGGCCCTGGAACAAAGGGTCACCTACACCTTGATGCGAGGAATCTGAGGTGGACACCAACCACCCCCTCCAAGGAAGGCCTTGTAGCCCCACCCACCAGGGGGTGCTGCTGGCAGATGGTCTCCAGTTGTTGAGCCCCATAGGGATGGCCCTAGGTGCAAGGACCTGCCTCCTCCAGGGACCCACCCCTTCCCAGGGTGTGCTTTTTTTTTTTTTTCCTTTTTGGCCGTACTATGTAGCATGTGGGATCTTAGTTCCCCAAGCAGGGATCGAACCCATGCCCCCGCAGTGGAAGCACGGAGCCCTAACCACTGGACCACCAGGGAAGTCCCACCCAGGGTGTGCTTTTAAATCAGGATGCTGTTATCTTTCAGGTATGGTAAGGCAAACAGATCAGGAGATGATTGCCATTGAAAAGACAGCTTGTTATACTCACAGATTCGAAGAGGAGGGGCTCACCACACCACACAGGGCCACCTGGGGAAGCACCAGGGTCGGGCAGAGCAGGAGGAAACATGGGCAAGAGCCTTTATTGTGGTTTCCACAGGAAGGAACATGGGTGAGGTGAGGGAGGGTAAGCGGGCTTAGGATTGGCTGGTCTGAATCGTGTTGGCAGGCTCTGGGGTGTAAGGGGCTGGCCCCAGTTGTCTGGTAACTGGCCCTGGGGTGATTCCGGCAGGTGGATAGTAGCCCAGAATGGGAGAGCCCCATAAAGGATGTCCCTGGGGTGTGAACTCTGGACTGGTTGGTCTGCATAAGAAAGGTGAGCTCACAGGTGGATCATTTACTCTCTCTAGGGACTGGCTAGCCCTGGGAGGGACAGTCCCTGCAGGTCAGCAAGGGCCCAGATGTCAAAACATCAGGATACAAAGACATGCTTAATACAGGGTGACCCACATCCAAAGACACCGAGGTATAAAGGCCTGGGCCTCCCGTTTTTATTGCTGTATAATATTCCTCAGCACAAAGATACCCAATTTTCCATTCTACTGTAATGGACTTTTGAGTCAACAGGAAGGTAGTAAAAGAATTTCTCCAGATGGCTAATAAACACATGAAAGATGCTCAACATCATTAGTTACCAGGGAAATGCTAATTAAAACCAAAAGGGGATACTACTACATGCCCACCAGAATGGCTAATATTAAAAGTTGGAAAATACCAAGTGTTGGTAAGGATGCAGTACCACAGCATTCCTCTTTCATCAAGCCAAGCTGTGTGGTAACCAGGTTCCTGGATGAGAAATTGACTGTGTTCACCAAAACCAAAGGAAACCAAGAACCACAGCAACTGATTACAGACTTCACATCAACCAAGGAGCTCTTCAATATAAACACAGACACCAGGCAAATTCTCCAGCCCTCCCTCTCCTCAAATTTACCATTCTCCCTCCTAAGCCCCTCATCCAGCTTGGTTTTCCCCATTAAGGCTATAAACCCAAGCACAGTTGAATAGGGGCATATATTTTGACCTCAGCACCAAACCAAAGGGGCAGAGATGGATATACCATCTCTGATACAGCTGCATGCTTGAACCTTGTGTCTGGAGAGCCAGTGGGTACGTGGACAGTCATCTCTCTCTGACATATTGCCCGAACGCAGGTCTGGTTGTTTTGATAGGCATCCAAATGCCTTTCAAAAATAAAAATATTCTAAGAGGTACAGTGATGGATATTGAAATCCAAATCCTAAAAACCTTCTGACTACGGTACTCCAGGTGGCTCAGAGATTTTTTTTTTTTCCTCTTTTTAATCTAAATCATGTTCCCAGACAGCACAGAGCCTGGTATAAATTCTCTTCTGCACTAATCTTTTATATACTTTTATGCTTGTCTGAGATGATTGAACATGACTCATTCATGGTTCCGTTTTCCACCACCACTGGTCGCTTCCAGTCGCAACATCTGGTTTTTTGCAGTAAAAGTTTCCCTCTGTCTGTCACATAACTCTGCGGTGTTCTTAGGAGAAGAGTCTACACCAGGGGCTGGTCAAATGCCAGGAACTGCCATGTACGATAGCAGAGCCTGGATCATCTGCACTATTTATTGATGGTGATATGAAATTGAAAGTCAGCTGAATGAAAACTGCCAGCTCCACAGTGTAGACTGGTGGGTTTCCACCTTTTTTATTGTCTTTGCTGCAAATCCTTTTTTTCAAACAAAATTTCAATAAAATTGTGAAAAAACGTTCCTGTTCTGGGGGAGACATACCCTCCCCTTTACTCTCAAAACAATTCCTGGGGCGCCTTCTCTGAAACACAAGTGCTCCCAAAAGCTGCTCGAAAACCACTACGTAGACCAAGTTCATGGCATAGTTCTGGTTAATGTAGGTTATCTCCAGGTGATTTTGATTTTTATTCCGCTTTTTCTGTATTTTAAATTCTCTACGATGAACATTTATAACTCCATAATCATAAAATAAATTGGAATGTCTCAGAGAAAACTGGCATTGTTTGATATTCCTTAAACATACCCCATAAAGCATCAAGTCAGTTTCTGGCAATCGGTCTGTAAGTATAATAACCAAGTGCTAAATACATGCCAGGTACTGTTCTTGGCATTGAAGATACAGTGGTGAATAGACAGAGAGCAGCTGACTTCAAAGGTCTGACAGTTTAACAGCAGGAAGACCGGGGCAGGACCAGCTCTGCCCACCATGTTCTCCAGCAACTTGCTTGAGGAATTCTCTGTGACTTGGAACTCTGTGGGTCTAGAAACACTAGTACCCAGAGGGAGGATGCTTCCCCCACAGGACTCAATAACAATCCCACTCAACGCAAAGCTATGGCTGCCTCCTGGTCAACTGGAGTAACACGTGCCAGTCATCCAGAAGGCGAAGCAGACACCATGCTGGCATAGGGCACTGACCTCGATCATCATCAGGAGGAGGGGCTGCAGACACACAGTGCAGACAGGGAGGTAACTGCTTGGTGCTCGGGCAGTTTGCTAGGACATCTCTTGGTGCCTGCGTGCCTAGGAGTAACTGTACGTGGGTGATACAGCTGGTGTCACCAGGGGCTCAGAACCCTCCAGGATGAGGGTCACCTCACCAGGCCAGCCACTCAGACAACCAGAGGGAGAGGGGAACCTGGAATGAGTGGTGGTGGAGGAAGATGATGAGTATTCGTGATGACATGGACACCATCTGCAATAGTGGGGGCTGTCGTTCAGCCCACTACCCCTCCTCTTAGAAACGTCTTCAGAAATTGTGGCCAACCAGAGTCCTGGAGAAACCACACGTGGATGAAATGAATGTATGTGAGAAGCAAACGGCTCCAGGCTGTGCTGGGGGTGGAGTGTGGGAAAAGATGTTGGTGCCCCATCCAGATCCTCTTAACTGGACTGTGCACCCATCCCCCAGCTGCACTGTTGTTGGCTCAATACAACTCATAGCTGACTCCTTCTCCAGATAATTGCCCTAAGCCAACATGGAACAACCTCTTCCAGGAAGCTAAGCTACCCGCCCCCCCATGCGGGAGATTGACTAAATGACATGGGGGGTACAAAATCCCAGCCCCCTTGCCATAAAGAGAGACCAACTCCATGGTGCAATTTATGTTCCAGAGTTCCCCCTGGGATCAGACTGAAGTTGTCTCCAGCTGTTGTATTCTTTTGTTTCTTTTTTTGATGCTTCGTATTTTGTCAATTGAGATAAAATTTATATACAGTAAAAAGCACAGGTATTAAAAGTACAACTCAATGAGTTTGACAAATGTCTTCCAATGTAACCAACAACCCAATCAACAATTAAACATTCCCATCATCAGCTCCTGCCCCCTTCCAGTCAATCCCAACCATTGAACAACCACTTTTCTGATTTTTATCACCACAGATTAATTTTGTCTATTCTTGAGCTTTATATATATGGAATCACACAGTATGGATTCTTTTGTGTACATAGATTTCCATCAACATAATATTTCTGAGTTTAATCTGTGTTGTATATATCAGAGGTTCATTTTTTATTGCTGAGTACTATTCAACTGTATGAATAAACAATAATTTATTTTTCCATTCTTCTGTGGATGGAAATTTGGGTTTCCAATTTTTAGCTACTATAGGTTAAAGTGGCTATAAACATTCCTACACAAGATTTTCTGTGAGCACATGCTTTTATTTCTCCTGGGCAACTACCTAGGAGTGGAATGACTGGGTAATAGGTGGATGTATAACTTAACATTATAAGAACTCTCCAGTTTTCCAAAGTGATTGTACCAATTTACACCAACAATGTATGAGAGTTCTAATTGTTCCACATTCTTGTCAACGTTTAGTGTTGTCAGATTTTTTATTTTAGCCACTCTAGTGGGTGTGAAATGATATCTCATTGTGGTTTCAATTTGCATTTCCCTGATGGATAATAATGTTGAGCATCTTTCCATGTCCTTACAAGCCATTCATGTATTTTTCCTTCCAAAATGTCTATTCAAGTATTTGCCCATTTTATTGAGTTGTCTTTTTATCATTGATTTGTCAGTATTTTAAATATATTCTGGATACAAGTCCACAACTGATATATGTGTTGTATTTTCTCATATCTGTGGCTTGCCTTTTCATTTTCTTAATGGGGTATTTTGGTAAGCAGGAGTTTTTAATTTTGATGAAGTACAATTTATCTATTTTTTTTATGGTTAGTGCATTTTGTGTTTTTTCTAATAAGTCTTTCGCTACCCCAAAATTGCTAAGGTATTCCCCACTGTTTTCTTCTAGAAATTTTATAGTTTAGCTCTCACATTTAGGCCTATGATCCTTCCCAAATTAGTTTTTGTGTATAATGTGAAGCAGGGATTGTGGTTCATTTTTTCAAACATTTATCCAGTTGTTGAAAAGACTTTCCTAATGAAATTGGGGCATTTGCTGAAAATTATGTGTGTGTGAATCTATTTCTGGATTCTGTTGCATTGATCTATTTGTCTATCCCTGAGGTCATATTCTTGCTTAGATTTTTTTCCCTGCTTTACCATCTTTCCCTCACCCCTCATCTCCTAAGAGAATTCTCTTAATAAATCTCTTGGGTAACATTCCCATCACAGGCTCTGTTTTCAGAGAACTAGACCTAAGACCACAGGCAACAGACATGCAAGTTAACTGTGAAATGAGATACTTTCAGGTGCTAATCAGTGCTGGGAATAAGGTAAATATGGAAAGGACTGGCTTGCGGGTGGAAGCTAGCTTAGAAAAGGCCTCTCTGAGAAAGTGACATTTAAGTCAAGTCCAGAGTAATGACAACATAAGTGGATGGTTGAAGGGCAAGGAAAATAATCACTGGAGCCAAGAAGGTCCAGGAACTGAGAGAGAAGAGTGTTGAGTGTTGATCTGCAATGTCATGGTTGAAGCCAGAAGCATGATGGTAAGAGAAGTGATGGAAAGTGGGACAGAGAACCAGCTGCCAAGACAGGCAGGAGTTTATTGCAAAGCCCTTCACATTAGCTGGGAGTTTTTATGGAGGAAGGACTAGAGATCATTTCAAAGCGTCAATGGGAAGCAAAGAGGACACCCACCCCATCTCCAGGTGCGGAGTTCCTTGGGATCTAGGAGGAAACCACAGCCTCCCTGAAGAGTGCTGTAGGGGGAAAGTATCCTCAGGGAGCAGCCAAGATTCACATGGAGCAAGAATTTGATCAGTGGTTCTTGAAATTGAGCATGTAGCAGAATCAAGTGGAGGGCTTGTTAAACACAGATTGCTGGGTCCCACCCTAACATTTCTGACTCAGAAAATCTGGGGTGGGGACCCAAGAATTTGTATTTCTAACAAGTTCCCAGGTGATGCTGATGATCGGGTACCAGGGACCACTCTTTGAGAACCACTGGCTTAGACAATACTATGTCAGGAGACAATCAGTGGTTCAACACTGGCAAGACCACTGATGGTTTCTGTTAATAAAGTTTTATTGGCACACAGCCACACCCATTTGCTCACATGTCATCTACAGCTGCTTTCCTGCTACAATGGCAGAGATGAGTAGTTGCAACAGAGACTGTATGGCCTGCAGAGACTAAAACGTTTACAATCTGGCCCTTTTTAGAAAAAGTTTGCTGATCTCCATTCTATTTTATCAGTAGACTTCTGAAATTTCTTGATGGTGTGTCTGGAGGAGGAGGTAAGCAACGAAGTACCCGAGATAAGAGTCATGATCTTTTGTAACCTAATCTCTTCTCTCCTGCTCTCTTTGAACTTGTAGGTTAAAGGTTATTTAGGGCTTCCCTGGTGGTGCAGTGGTTAAGAATCCACCTGCCAATGCAGGGGACACCGGTTCGAGCCCTGGCCCAGGAAGATCCCACATGCCACAGAGCAAATAGGCCCATTCGCCACAACTACTGAGCCTGCGCTCTAGAGCCCGTGAGCACAACAACTGAGCCCGCCTGCCACAACTACTGAAGCCTGTGCACCTAGAGCCCGTGCTCCGCAACAAGAGAAGCCACCGCAATGAGAAGCCCGCGCAACGCAACGAAGAGTAGCCCCCGCTCGCCGCAACTAGAGAAAGCCCGCGCTCAGCAACGAAGACCCAATGCAGCCAAAAATAAATAAATACATAAATAAATTAATTAAAAATATATAAAAGAGATTGCAAATTTACACTGAAAAAGAAACAAAATGTACAGTCATAGTTTCATGTTTTGTTTAAATGCATAAATAGAAACATATTGCAATATACATTCCATGTGATTATCTTAAGAGAAGGTTGTTCTTTGGGAGGAACTCTTAGGTGGTGTAATTTAAAGTAAAACTCATCTAATTTATTCCAGCCAATTATTTTCATATCATTGACCGAAAACCCGTTTTCCCCTATGAATGTGAGAAACACTCACAGCACCTTCACTGATTTTTCAGAGTCTTAACTATTTTGGGCAAAGCTAAAAAAATGCAGGAACCAGGCCTGTAGGTCTCTGGCTATTTCTCCTGCCTTCTCACTTCAGGGCCTAGGAAAAAAACAGTGGCTACAGGTGTGAGTTCCAACCAGCAAGGGTTACAAGGAATACATATTTTTTCAACTGATTTATTTTTTTTTTAAATCTAACCTACTACCAGGCACTTTAAGAGCCTATTAAGGTCTCAAAACCGCCATGTGAAGTACATACTACAGCACCCACCTCAC